>NC_141152.1:127818728-128165811 GCF_053477565.2 Lygodium microphyllum | reverse complement strand
TGATTGATTGATTTAGAAGTGGTTTGAGAATGTTTTGGATGATATTGATTGTGTTTTGGAAGTTCATGATGTTTGTTGGTGGTTCTGTGATGTTCTGATAGGTTCTGATAGGTTCTGTATACCTTCTATTTTGCTCTGTTTTGGTCTGTTTTGTTCTGATTATCTTCTGTAAGGAGGGATGGAGTATTGATTGATGAAGAATGAGATATTGTGAAAGTTTATTGAATGGTTTGTAAGAGTTTGGAATGGTTTGAGAATGAATTATGTGGTTTTGATGACCTTCTGTAACCTTCTGTAGATCTTTTGTAGAGCTTCTGCTTCTGTTCTGTTTCTGTTCTGTTCTGTACTGTAGCTGTTCTGGTACTGTTCTATAGACTGTTCTGTATGCTTCTGTAAGTGTCCTGTGGAATGTATGTGTGACTTTGGGAAAGTTTTCTAACCTTGGAAAGAGGTGAATACAAGTGCAAAAGAGCTGAAAGAAGTGGAAGAAGTAGCTGCTAAAGACTCAAGTGAAGACTAGAGTGAAGTGACAGTAGTGAGCTATGAAAAGACACTGTAGTGGCTCTGGTGACTCTTCATATCAGACATACATCTTGGGAGGGGTATCCACGACCTAAGAAGGATTATTGAGAGTAATTTTTGAGAGATTGTAGTGAGGACATGATGTATTATTGATGGAGAGAGAGAGAGAGAGAGTCAGAGATAGCCAATTCTACTCAAACAGAGTGATTGTATATGAGAGATTGAGAGAGAAGACTATGAAGATATTGAAGATGAATACTATGTGATGTATTTCCATTCAAAGATGGTGTATTCCTTTGCTTTCTTTGTTCTATGGATGGATTTTGTGAAGATGTTGAAGAATATGGTTGATTCTATTAAAAACCGTGGGAGATCTACATGATGCTGCATGAAGATTTGTTGTGCCTGGTGTTCTTTTCTTCATTGTGATCATATGAAACATGATAAACAAGCTTGTTGATGTTACAAGATAGATTTTCTTGCAAGAGAATTCCCTTTTTCCTTGGTGTTCCTCTCGGGGCTCCATGTTTTTGGTGCGCAGCCGGGGAAACTTGCCATCAACAAGCACCACAAGAGGCTGAAAATGAAGGAAATGGCATTGCCAAGAAGAGAAGAATTCAATGGATGTTTGTAAAATTCCTTCTTCCACTGAAGAGTTGGAATTTCTCATAATTAAAGACACTTTCCATAAGAAGTTCATCCCACAATGGCGGAAACACATCACCATCATGATGCATGCTCTATGTGGTGGACAGTTTCCTCTTCCTGTTGAAGCAGCAGAAACTTGCATCTTGGTGGCAAACTGTTTGGGAACGAACTGAAGAGCAGAAACAGAGAGAATAACCATCCATGGAAGATTTGGCATTTATTGAAAAGTTTCCAGACAACATCAAGTGGGAGATTGTGAAGAAGCTTCAGGAGTCTTGGTCTGTAGAGGTTCACAGGGACAAGAAGGAAAAGAGTTGGAATTTGTTCGTGGACGCTCAACAGCAAGATACATGGGATATCTTCTGTTTGTTCAATTAGCAACCCATTGGAAGTTGGTAGACAGAGTGTTTTTCACAACATACACTGTTGAAACCATCAGAAGCTGGCATTACTATGATGATGGCACCACCACAATGCTTAGACGTATGCATTTTGACACCTTCAGAACCGAATACCTTCCCTTGTGCAGTGGCATGAAAGTAGAATTCAGGGACGTTGAAAAGAAAGAAGTAGAAGAAATGTTGGCAAGAGAGTCCTCCAGAGACTGAAGCCTTCTGTTAACCCTCTATGGAGCACTAACAACATAGTGGAGCCAACCCCCTGATGAATGATGCAATAAAAAGGCAAGCGTTAGAATGAGTCCAGAGGTATGTGAGAAGAGAGAAAGTAAAAATCAAGGCTGAGAACGAGTTAGCAGCAGAAGCTGCCTTTGACGCCCTTGCGGAACTCTTTACAGAAGTCCCAATGGCACATCAAGCCCTTCCTCCTGCGGGAGGTCCACTTCAAGCCAGATCCGTCCTGGAAATATTGATGACAGGCCAGCGAATGTAGTCCCATTGCCAGTTTTTAAGGGAGAGTACAATGAAGACCCCGATCTTCATGTAGCAGAGTTTATGGTAGCGTGTGTGGCTAACAATGCCAAAACCCCTGAGCATTGGTTAGCGATATTCCCCGCCACTTTTAAGGGCGCGGCGTTTCAGTGGTATGAGAGACAAGCAGCAGGAACTTTTGGCACATGGGACGACCTGAAGTTGGCCTTCCTCACTAAATTCAGGCGTGAAGGTTTTGAAGAGCGGATGAGAGAGGAATTTATAAACCTAAGTCAGTCTTCTGGAGAAAGAGTGGAAGCTTATGTCTCACGAATGGAATCCATCCTGAAGAGATGGACTAACCATAATCTAGATGATGGCATTCAGAAGGGGGTGTTTCTCAGAGGATTACAACCAGAAGTCCGTAAGTTTGTGGAGCTACAAAGACCAGCCACCCTGCAAGCTGCAACAGAAGGTGCAAGACTGTACGATGAAGTGGAAGCTCGATTAGCGATGAATTCGGGAAGAGGAGTCCTACCTCCTCTGATGCCAGGAATGATGTATCCACCAAATGCAGTTCCAGGGATTGTTCCCTATCCCTACCAACAGATGCCCCCGGTATCACAGTACAGTGCACCAAATCCACAGTGGCCACAATCCATGCCTCAAATGATGGCTCAACCACAACAACAATGGTCCCAACCAATTTCCTCAATGACAAATCAGCAGCAACAGTGGAATCCTACCAACTGGAGCCAACAGCCAACTGTTCAAACAGGAGCACTGAATCAAAACCAGAACAGAGACCCCTTTGTACCAGCCCAACCCGTTTATGCAGTGATTACAGAGACTCCTCAAAACCCTCCTGCCAGTACGTCCGGAGGAGAAAGCTTGAAGGATTATTTATCCAACTCAGTTGCAAACATCAAAAAGGAGTTAATGGATGTGATTACAGAGCAGCTACAGACGCTGAAAGTGAATACCGCTAGCATATCCAACGTTGCAGGAGCAGGAAGAGATGTGATGCGGTCAAATACTTGGTGTAGTAAGTGTCATAAAGCAGGCCATTTAGCCACTGAATGTACACGAAAACCAACTATCCCTGGAGCCTTCTGTTCCTACTGTTTGCGGAAGAATCATACAGAGGACATTTGCTCTCTGAAGGAGATGCATGATAGGAGAAGGAAGGAAGAAGACGCAAGATTCAACCTGCTAGAATCCAAAATGACAACACAAGATATTGGACCCAAGCCTAGAGAGTTTGGTCCTAATTTCGGACCCAGAAGATTTCCTTCCCAAAGTTACAGAGGAAGACAGTCTGGTGCAGGTCAGAGATCAGAAGTGGAGTGTTACAGATGCGGAGAAAAGGGACACATCTCACCAAATTGTCCAAATCCTCGAAGGTCAGTGGATTACAAGCCCTTATGCAGTCGATGCAAAGGAAAAGGCCACACTGCAAAAGACTGTTCAAGCCCAGCACCAGTGAAAAACAGTGCTACTGATAGTCCGTCCAAGGCCCAAGAGACTACCTCCAATTTAGTGGAATTGGAAGTTGCTGCCATCACGCGTGCAAAGCAGAAGGAACCACCTATCCAGAAAGAAAATAACCCTCCTGCCAGAACAGTGAAGTTCAATCTTCCACCAGAAGAACAGAACAGAACAGAGCCTAACAGTGCCGTACAGAGCTCTACAGTGCCACAGAGAGTTACAGAGACAGTTACAGAGACAAGACCAGAGGTCTAGGATACAGAAGAGGAGGAAGTGCCACAGGTGGCAGAAGAAGTTCCCATGATTCCTCTGATGGAAGAAAGAGGGAAAATGAAAATGGGTGTTGCCCCATTCCCTAACCGGTTAGAGAAGCCAGTGGATCCTATTAAGGAATACGATTTGGTTAGAGATCTAGATACCTTTAGACCAAACCTCACATTCCGACGATTATTGTTGTTGTCTCCCAGTTGCCGGAAAAGATTCAAAAGTATACTGACAAAAAGACGTGGTTTAAGGATTGCTCCCTCAACAGTGACAAAGTCCAACAAGGCTTCAGAGCCTGTAAAAGAAGTGGATGTGGCTAACGCTTTCCTAGATCCGGGTACTCCAGAGACTGGTGTATGGATAGAAGGTTGCTTCATTTCAAACGCACTGATTGATGGTGGTTCGTCAGTGAACATTATGACGGATGTGACAATGAAGGATCTAGGCCTACAAGGTGTGCAACCCACCCAATGGCTCATCAGACTGGTGGATCAAAGTAGAATCAAGCCTTTGGGCATTCTTCCATATGTGAAGACTACAGTGGCTGGAAAAGATTATTGGCTGACCTATTTGGTGGTGAAGCCAAACTCTTATGGTACATCCTATCCTCTGTTACTGGGCAGACCATGGCTTTTTGAAGCCCGAGCAAGGACGGATTGGTTCAAAGGAACTTTGACCTTGGGTAGAGGACCCAACAAAGTGGTGCTGAAACTGTATGGTTCTCAAAAAGGACATGGATCCACCTCCTTGGAATTATCTTCTGACTCCCCTAATGAGGCTACAGATGGAATGTCAGCAGACGAAGATGCTGTCAAACAGATCCTTCCCAAGAAAACAGTGGCACATTCCTTAACAGTGGATACTGTAAGCCGACTTCCAAAAGAGGCAAAGCCATTATCAATGGGTGAATACTTTCTGCCTGAACCAGGAATGACTTCTGAAATCACTTCTGACAGTGAGATAGAAGCATGGATGTACTGCTCTCCCTGTTACATGGCCATAGTAGAAACAGAGACAGAGACAGGAGAGGAAACAGAGAATCTATTCTTCTGTTACAGAGCTCCTACAGAGGCAGAAGCAGAAGCAGAAGCAGAGACAGAGACAGAAGAGGTCGGATATGCAATGGACGAAGAAGGTTATGAAAGAGAAATGGAAGAGTCTATCCCACCTGAAGAGGATACATTTGAGGAAGAAGTTCCAGAAGCATCAGAAGCCGATGAGCTCATGCTATGGGACAGTATGGTGATGGTACCATTTGATCTGGTAAATGGATCTTCTCATATGCAAAACCTTTATAAGAAATGGATTAAGAAGAACAAGCCGTCTTTCAAGAGTGGCTCTTGCCATCCTAACCCATCCTTGCCGAAGAAAGATGATGATGATGCACCGTGCCAACGAGCACCAATCCCACCAACCCAACAGGCATCAGAGGGTCCTTGTTATGTGACGTTCCTGGATGTGTCTTCAGAAGATGAGTCTTCAAGCCAAGAGGTAATTAATCTTGAAACCAAACCCGAAACAGCTCTTATCCCATTCCAACGTCTTAAGGAGCAACCTAAGTCTCCACCAAAAGAAGAAGTTGGTTCTAGTGGGACATCAGAAGAGGACACCACTCCCTTGAAGGAGTCGGATCTGTATCCAGAAGCGGTTCGCGGGACCTTCATCCGTGAAGTAGAAGGTGAAAGGCAGTTAACTTTTGTGGATGCAGAAGGCACTGAACACCACTTGAAGGTGGGTAGCAGCCTTCCAAAAGAGGAGTTGTCAACCTTGTACAACTTGTTGAAAGAAAATTTGGACGTGTTTGCGTGGTCCTACAAAGACCTAAAGGGGATTGATCCCACAATATGTCAACATCATATTGACTTGGAGCCTGATGCCAAGCCAGTACGGCAACGACAGAGGCGAATGAACCCGAATTATTCCACATTGGTGAAAGCGGAGCTGCTGAAGCTTCTGGAAGCCAAGTTCATCTATCCAGTGGCAAATAGTGAATGGGTTTCACCCATCGTGGTTGTACCCAAGAAGAATGGCAAATTGCGAATATGTGTGGATTTCAGAAAGCTTACTTCCAAAACAAAGAAGGATCATTTTCCTATCCCTTTCACAGATCAACTGTTGGACACAGTGGCAGGACATGAGCTTTATTCCCTTCTGGATGGATTCAGTGGATACAACCAAGTGCAGATTGCGGAAGAAGACCAATCCAAAACAACCTTCACCACAGAATGGGGAACCTATGCTTACCGAGTGATGCCATTTGGGCTCTGCAATGCCCCTGCTACTTTCCAACGAGTCATGATGGCTGCACTTCAAAATCATCTGCATGACTTTATTGAAGTATATTTGGATGACTTCTGTGTCTATAGTTTGATCCGTGAACACTGGGAACACCTGGAACAATGCTTTGACCGATGCCGGGAGTATGGGATTTCCCTCAACCCGGACAAATGCATATTTGGGGTCTCTTCTGGAGTTCTGTTGGGCCACATTGTCTCTGCACAAGGGATATCAACAGACCCTGCAAAGATTGAAAAGATCGCAGCTCTGGCAGCACCCACCAACCTCAAACAGTTGAGGGGATTCCTAGGCCATGTGGGTTACTACAGAAGGTTTATAGCCCATTTTGCGACAAAGGCAACTTCCTTGCACAAGCTTCTAAGGAAAGATGCAGAGTTTACTTGGACAGAAGAATGTGACAAAGCCTTTCACACTCTGAAGCAGTGTCTGATTGAGGCACCCATTCTGCAACCTCCTGATTGGACGAAAGAGTTCCATGTACACACTGATGCATCTATTGAAGGCTTAGGCGAAGTCCTATGCCAGAAGGGCTCCTCGAAGCTGGATCAACCGATCTATTATGCAAGCCGAAAAGTCACTGATAGGGAACGGAACTATATAGTGACAGAGCTGGAGTGCTTGGCAATGGTGTTTGCCCTAGAGAAGTTCCGCCATTACCTCCTATCTACCCACTTTAAATTTTATGTGGATCATGAGGCCCTGTCCTTCCTGATGAACAAAGCAGATGTGAAAGGCCGAATGATGAGATGGCTCCTTTTATCCCAGGAGTTCGACTTTGAGGTGATTACTAAGCCTGGTCGTTCCCATGTTCTGGCTGATCATCTGTCGCGTATCCCACAAACTGCAGACGAGGAGCAGGATGATCCAGACCTCCCTGATGCTTCCCTATTCTTGGTAGAAACTGTAACTCCGTGGTATGCAGATATTGCTAATCTGCTGGCAACCCAACAGTACCCTCCTAGTATTTCTAGTCGGGAAAGGAAGAAGCTCATGCTAGAATCAGCCCCCTACACCCTGCTAGGCGGTGCACTGTACAAGAAAGGCAAATATGAAGTGCTCAGAAGATGTGTTGCAGGAGATGAGATTGGGATTGTTTTGAAGGCTTGCCACGACGAGCCATGTGGAGGTCACTTTGCAGGAGAAGCTACAGCCAGGAAGGCTCTGCTAGCGGGATATTGGTGGCCTACCATCCACAAAGATTCCTATGATTATCGTAAAAGATGTGATGCTTGTCAAAGAATGGGGAAACCCACGAAGACAAGTGCTATGCCACTGCAACCTATTCTTCCTTTGAAGCCGTTTGAGAAGTGGGGCATTGACTTTGTAGGTCCAATCGATCCTCCTACCAGAAGGAAGCAGAACCGATACATCCTCGTATGTACGGATTATGTCACAAAGTGGTGTGAAGCTAAAGCCCTCAAGTGGGACGATGGTAACAGCGTGGCCTTGTTCATGTACGAGAATATCATCACCCGTTTTGGTAGTCCCTTAGAGCTGGTAAGTGATAGAGGCACTCATTTCCTCAACAAAGTCATGGAAGAGTTGACAGAGTTGTATAAGATCCGCCATCGCAAGTCCACTCCTTATTACCCCAGAGCCAACGGCCAAGTCGAAGTCACCAATCGCATCCTCTGCTCGATTCTGACAAGAACAATTGCCGCACATCGTCGTGATTGGGACGATCGACTTACAGAGGCCCTCTGGGCGTACAGAACCTCCCATAAAGCAGTGGTTGGTGTATGGTACAGAAGCTGTTTTTCCTGTTGAACTGGAATTACCCTCTTTGAGAGTGGCTATCAAAGAGCGTTTGGGGGATGATGATTCACTGCAACGTCGTCTCCTGCACCTGGAATGTTTGGACAAAATTCGCAGGATGGCTCTACAGTGCATGGAAGCCACGCAAGCTCGACGTAAGGCTTACCATGACAGTTTCATCAAGCACAAGGAGTTCAAAGAAGGTGATTTGGTCCTAGCCTATGATTCACGCTTTGGCAAGTTTCCTGGCAAGCTCCAACAACGGTGGATGGGCCCCTATAAGGTACTTGCAGTCAACCCTAATGGTTCTGTCCAAGTGCAGACCGTTGATGCCTCTGATGATCCCTTTCTGATCAATGGATATAGCCTGAAGAAGTACTTCCCTCCTTGGGGATCTTGACAATTACGGACACTTGATCCTTTCCCTCGTTGGCGCGGCACTGTACTTCTTATGATGCTACTTCTGATAGCCATTCTTCAGTCACTCCTGATGAAGTGGACGCAACCCTCTGTCCCCTCAAATCCCCCTTCCAGCCTTGATCTCTTATCCTCTATTTTCCACCAGCGATAGTGGCGAGGTTGGTCTTGACACATGGTTTTTCTACCATTCCCTTGTTCAATATTGAAAAAAAAAAACAAAACATATCGGTCATGGGAGAAAAGGACTTAGGTCCCTGTCATGTTGACCTATTCTTCGAGAAAAGGTGGAAACACCCTCGAGAATAGGGAAAAATAAGAAAAAGAAAAAAAAAACCAAAGAAGAAAAAAAAAACAAGAAAAACAAATCTGTTATGAGAGAAAAGGAAGCAATTCCCTGTCATAACAGGCCTCGTTCCAAGAAAAGGTGATAAACACCCTTGGGCGAGAAGCTGGTTGTGGAAAAGGTGGTAACACCCAACAGTCCAGAAGTGGATTCATTAATTGATATTTCCAGGATCCAATTCCGAAGCTGCCTCCCTTGGTACGCTGCGTCCTGGGTCTCTCTGCAAAGTGTCTAACTGTCCTCTAGCAGATGACATGTCCTATTCAACACAATGTTCGATTTGATGGCTACCTCCCTGGGTACGCCTCTTCAACAACTGATGACACGATCTTCATCGACAAACGATCGAGTGATGTGAGCTTTCATCCTAACCAGATGGGGAAGTGAGTATGGTTGCCCTCTGTATCTATCAACAACGAGTGAGACAGAGGGTGGGCCGAGAGACCAGTCTTTTCCCTTCAAATAAAATGAGAGGTGAGTAGTGTGAATGAAGTGTTGCACGCACGGGATGGGCCTCTCAATGCACAACGCACAATTTGTTTCTGTGCACTGCACCATAAGGCTCCCTGGCCTTCCTTCTCGCACCGTATGCCGGCACAGGGCGGGATGCACAGTTGCACCATCAAATGCGCACAAGGCATACAACCTTTGCACAAGTGACTGTGAGGATTACATCAATGGGTTTCAGGAAAAGGCTGCCCTTCTGTATCTATCAACAAAGCGTGAGACAAAGGGTGGGATGAGTGTGACTGGAGTTTCTTCAATCACTTACCGAGAGGTGAGCTTGAGGGACGTTATGACACTTGGAGTCAGGTATGTTCCCATTTCCCTATGCACCCACGGGATGGGTTTTTGCCGTCATCACAAGACACATCACCCTGTTCTGTACACTGCACTGTAAGGCTCCCTTGCCTTCCTCCTTGCACTTATGCCAGATGGGTTGGACGCACTAATGCACCATCAACTGTGCACCCTGGCATACTCCTTCTGCACCATTCCCCCCTTGTCGATTCCTCAATCGGGTATGCGATATGGGTTTTAATCATTCTTCCTCGAGTGATATTAGTCATGGGGCGAGTGACTGTTCTTTCATCTCATTTGAGTGATTGTGAGTTGAGTGTAGTATCCCTCATCATCGACGAATTTCCTGCGATTCCTTCCATCAGCTACCTCCCTGGGTGCTGCCGCGTGGTCCCTTCCATGACGGACGTGTGCCGAGAAGATGCCTTGGTACCTCCAGACGCCGACAACAACATTGGACGTGCCATCGATACTCACCCGTACTTTGATCCTCAACAAAATGGGCCAAGTTTTTCTAACCCTACACTTTGGGTTCTTCGTGACGTTCATGTTTTAAGTGTGGGGACGTTAGTGGATGGTCCATGGCATGGTCCTAGGTCCCTGTTGCTCGGTTAACCCTATCCGTTAAGGTTTTAAGTGTGGGGACGCGTCCCTGCACGTCTACATTGTATATCTTCTGCATCTGCCTTAATCTGTTCATGCATGAATGCCTTGACTTGCTTTTACCCTAATGGGATCCCTTCCCACCCACCCGGTTATGTTCCACCCACCCTTGGGGCTGTTCCCTTGCAGTTTTCCTTCATTCCCTGATTTTGAGGTCCTATCCTATGAATGCACCCTACGTTTACCAACGTCCAAATCCAACTTTATAGCCCTGTTCCTCCCTTTGAACTGATCATTTTTCCTTTTTACCTACCCTTGTTCCGGTGCACGGTTTTTGAGTTATTAATTTTTGAAGCATTTTGCGCAATTTAGCCGGTTTTCCATGTGAACGCACTTTTCTTGCTTCCGAATCATGCTTTGACGTCATAGCCCTGACCACCACTTTCCCCCTGACATGTTTCCTTTTTATTCCGCATCATTCCGCTACACAGTTTGTCCGTTATTAATTTTCCGATTTTTTGCGACTTTTTCGTGTGTATTTTTGACATTTTTCCATGTGAACCTGCCCTATTTGCATCAGAATTCCAATTTGATTTGACAGTCGTGTCCCCTCTGCCTTCCCCCACCTTTTTCCTTTTTCCTCCTCCCTTTTTCGACTTTCGGATTTTTACTTATTAATTTTTAAATGAGTTTTTGGGAGTATTTTTGGAGTTTTTCGCATGTGAACCCCTCCTACTTCCGTCGGAACTGCGGTTTAACGTGATCACCCTGTGCCACTCCTCCCTGCGGACATTTTTCCTTCTTATTGCATGTCATTCCGGTGACCGGTTTGTCCGATATTAATTTCCGATCCCATTTTCGGGTTTTTTTTTTGGTTTTCCCATGTGAACGCATCTTATCTCCGTCAGAATTATGTTTTGATGTGATAGGATTGTCGGGCACATCTTTCTACACAGTTTTCCTTTTTTCTGCACCTCATTCCGATGCACGGATTTTTCGATATTAATTTTTAATTGCGTTTTTTGGTTCATTTTTTGGGTTTTTTGCACGTGACCGCCCTTTACCCCTCCCGGAATCTCCGTCATATATTTTTCTTCTCTTTCTCCTGCCGTGTTGCCCACTTCTTGTTTTTATGCTATTTCGTTTTGACATCCGGATTGGGAGTTATTAATTTTTCTTTATTTTTACGTGTATTCGCGCGCCCGTTTTGCTCGTGAACGCGCCCTTTTTTTGATTTTACGTATCTCCACGCGCCCCGGTCGTGCCCGCATGACCCGTCCCGTCATCCCGGTGCCATTTCAATCCCGTCACGGCAACTTTTTTTACCCCGCGCACGTGCGTGGGACGGGGATACGCTCCTCGTTTGACCCCCTGCCCACCCCCTGTCCATCCCCTACCCACCCCCTTTTGACTCTACCCTTCACCCCCTCCTGCCCGCCCACCCATTTCATTATTATTATTATTATTATTATTTTATTTTTATTTTTATTTTTTAAAACAAACCCCCTCCCGCCTCAACCGTCTCTCTCTCTCCCTCTCTCCCTCTCTCTCTCTCTCTCTGTCCGACGTCCCTCTCCTTCCTCCCTTCTCCTTCCCTGTTCGCCCTCTCCTCCTCCTTCTCCCCAGTCCGCCGCCCTTCCTCCCTTCTCCCTCCCTGCGCGTCCGCTGCCCCTCCTTCCCTCTCTTCATCCTCTTCTTCCTCCCCCGCCGTCGCCTCCTTTCCTCCCCCTTCCTTCCCTCTCTCCCTCCTCTATGCCTTTGCCCGCCGTGCCTCCAGCCCTCGTGGCCTTGGCCGCCGCGTGTGCCGCCGTCGAGCGTCGCTGCCGTGGCCTTGGCCCCGCCTTGTACGCCTGACGTTGCCCTCCTGCGCCGCCTATGCCATCACGCCGCCCTCTGGCGCCCTGCTCCCTGCCGCCATCCAGCCCCGTGACGCCACCTGACGCCCTCCTCCAGCCCTCGTGGCCCTCCCTTTGCCGCTGGTGCCTGTGACACCCGCCCCTCTGGCCGTGGGCTGCCTGCCACGTCACGCCCTCCTGTGCCCTCGCCCGTGGGCCGCCTACTACGCTGTCGCCCTCCCTGTGGCCCCGTTGACCTACCCTGCACACCACGTGTTCAAACCCACCCCCCATTACCCCCCACTAACCCCCCTTCCCACCCACCTCTAACCACTCCCCACTACCCCCCCACTAACCCCCCTTCCCACCCATCAGAAATCCCACCTATTAACCCCTACCTAAGCCCCCCTTCCTGCCCCATTCCCACCCCATTGAACCCCTACCCAATCCCCACCCCAGCACATCATACACACTACACACCCCTCCTATCTAAGCCCCCCTTTCCCACCATCACTACCCATCTTCACCCAAGCCCCCGGTCCTACGCACAAAAACCCTCTACCCCCTGTACGCCCCTTGTCCTACCCTGCTGCACCACTGCACCGCAGCACCACGACACCTTCGAGACGCAGCTACACGCGCGGGTGTGTCTGTGCGTGTGGGTGACTTCGTGATTGATTGTACGTGGCTGCCGGATTTTGATCGTTGGTTGCTGCCACGTAGCTGCCACGCAGCCTGTTGCTGGGTATTTTTCTCAGATTTTTAATTAACATACCGTAAATCCTTTTTTCCATTTAAATAACAACTAAAACACACAAAAAACATTGCAAAATATAAATAAATCATTAAAAAACCACTTTATATTCTGAAAAATTACAGAAAATCTAGAAACCTTTCCTTTTATTTTTGCAATCTATGGCCCTCTTTTTCTCAACCTTTAAATTTCAGCACAAAATATTTTTGCCTATTTTAAAATTCCAAAATCTTTCCAAATACCCAAAAATATGCTCAAAATTCATTTACAATGCTAAAAAATTTCAAATTAATTTCTGAAAAATTCCTAACCCTTCCCTTCACATTTTTATTTATTTTTGGTATCTTTTTCTTAGCTATCATAATATTTAATTTTCCCCCTAAATTCCTTAAAAATACAATACAATAATCAGTCAAACCTTTTTCCTTCAACACACCAACTAACCGTCTCGAGAAAAAACATCCAGATATTTTTGGATAGCGGAGAAGCGCATTCTGTGCATTTTCATACACCCACTACCAGGTATTGCCCTTTTTATTCGTTTAAAAATAAAAAATAACATAAAAGTTAAAAATAAATAACAAAAAAAAAAAAACGAAAAACACACAAACCAAACAAACCAATATTTAACCTCAATCAAACCTAACTACCACTATGGCACGTGCATTCGCGCTATAAACACACATACTTTTTAATTAAAACTAACCCGCCGTTCACTTAGCATGCGCTACGTGCGCTACAGAGGCACTTTAAAATTTTAATTAAAATGAACCAGCCGTCACATGAGCACGTGCTGGCAAAAAAACGCTCCACATCACCTTAATTTGTAATCAATGAATTGCATTTAGAGACCCAGTCGGGAATCGAAGTCCGGGGATCGAATAAAAGCACCGTTTTAACCTAATAATTGGTACTTAAATTTATAATAAGGAACCGTCGTTTTCTTGCTAAGGTTTATCACCTAATAAAAATTCACCCATTTTTAATAATTTATCAAAATCAACCCTTCATTAAATTAATTCCGCCCTCACTGCACTTACTTCCCCTTTTTAATGAACCGTTTCGTGGGATGGGTATGCGCAGTCATTGGCGTTATTTTCCATGGTCCAGTCTTGGTTTATCATAGATATAGTATTGATATGTGTCGGATGTGGTATTATTTTGGTTTACTGTCTTTGTTACGGTTACGGGTACGGTATGCAGTTTTTTTTTTCTTTTATTGCCTGATACGGGGTTCTGGGTGTTTGTCTGATGCATCGCATGAAGCTTTCGGTCGCATTTGTCTCAAGGTCATGTCAAATTTTTTCTAAGATGTGGTTTGCTTGGGGTTAGTTGGTCGTGTCACGTTTTATTGGTTATTCTCTTATCCTTGGTTTTTGTCTGTTGCTTTGCAGGCATTCTCCTTGATTGTCTGTGTTTGTGGTGTGTGTGTAACCATCTGAATGGCGCCTTCTCATGCTCCTCCCCCTATCCAGTACGTCCCATTAGTTAGTAGGGATTACTCTTCCCTACTTACTTTTGAGCCTCTTACGAAGGCGGGACTTGCTGCTTTTGTGGCCACTCCTTTTCCATTGCTTCCAGAAGATCCGTCGTTATGTGATGAGTTCCTGGCCTCTTACAGCAAGAAGACAGGCGTAGTCCAAGGAATGTCTATGACTTTGACATCTCGAGGCTTAGGGAAGGCTCTGTCTCTTCCCTTCAAAGGAGAACCTTTTGTGACCACTCGTCAGCTCTTCTCTAATGAAGAGATTCTCAAGCTGTTGCAGAAGCAGACAAGGGAAGTCCTTGATGTCAAGAAAGTGATAAACTCTTCCGGAGTTTCCTTTTCTATGACTACTGATCCCGTATGGAAGACGATGTGTCAGTTCCTTCAGGACCGGTTTATGCCTGCCAAAACGCCATCCCACTATTTGTCCAAAGAACTTTTCACAGCTTCCAGGATGGTGCTGAAAGGAGTTGCTATTGATTGGAGCACATACCTCCTTACTAAAATGGATCAGCATTTTGTTAAAGCAGGGGTAATGTTACCAATGTTACATATGGATCATATTTGTCTGCCTTCTTGACCTATTCAGGTTTACAGAAGACTGTGCCTCCACCTCCTCCATCAGATTCCGTACCTCCTCCTCCACCTTCAGAAGTGTCAGAACCCATTGACATAGAGGATGATGATTCTCCGCCTCCCCTGGTCATCCAGCGCAAACGCTTGAAACGGGTAGCGGATAAAGCCCCTTCTGTACTTCCTTCAGTGCCTATCCCTGCTACCTCTAGCATGTGAACTCCCTGGGTATCTCACTTGTAATAACCTGTTCAGAGCACATCGAGAAGGATCCTTGGAGATCTCAGTTCCTTCCCTGAACAGTCTCGTCTCAGGAGATGCCATTCCTTTCCTCTGCAAGGATATTCAAAGTTCCATTGAGTTGTCAGTGACAGCCTGTGTTCAACAGCTGTACGCATCTTTTTATGAAGAGCTCATGCAGTCCAAAGACCAGTTGCATAAGGCAACATCTGAGTTAGCTTCTGCTAAGGATACCCTAGCAGATTTATTTAAGCAAATGGAACAACAAACCCAACTGGTTGCCACCCAAAGCGATGAGATTTCTTCATTGAAGACCCAGTTACTCGAGGCTCAATCCCAGGTTACTAGCCTTTCAGAGGAGAAGGAGAGGATGTCCAGGGAAGCGACGGAGTTCCAAGCTATCTTAGATGACAAGCTTTCAGCTTTACAGACTGCTAATGACACAGTGGCCAACCAAGCCTCCCAAATCCAGTAGTTGCAAGATCAGCTTGCAAAGTCCTGCTCTGTTCCTCCAAGCCCTCCTGTTCCATTGATTCCTTCTCTTTCACAGCAGGACTTGGCTGCTCTTCAGAGACAGGCTACTTTGTGCCCTCTATTCCAAGATAAAGTGGAAAGATTGCAGTCCAGAATGGACTTGTTATGGTCTACCTTTGAACAGTTTCAGGAATATGTCTTACCTGACCATTCTTTCTTTGTCCACTACCACTTACAGAAGTTGGTCTTCTATATGAAGCTTTCCACGATGGATTTACCTTTTCCAGAGGATGGCTGGAGTGGGGCTTGGTCTGCTGAGTTGTTGACAGAGGTAGTCAGAATGGTCTTTGAAGATTCTGTCACGCCAGATACCATGTTGATGTCATACATGTATCTCCGAGGAGATTTGTTAATTCCAGATGAGGTAGATATGGCATGGTATGTGGGGGATGTGGTCTTACAGGCTGTTTTATATGTCAATCATTTGGAATTGCGCATAGCTGATATGTTCCAAAGTTATTCCTCCAAAGTGGCTGATTGTCATGATAATTCGTGGCATCCCATGATTGATTCGGTGGTCCTCAATCAAAGACAAAACACAGCTCCTACCTTTGCCCAGAGTACTAATAAACTGAGGATGGATCTCTTAACCTATCTTTCCAAACATAATCCGTTTGATGCTACCTTCTTTGATGCCTATCATAGATGATCTCTCTTAGGACCTTCTGTTCCTACCCTCCTCTATTACCAACAAATGGCTCACCGCTATGCTATATATCTTTTCCTTTGTCAATCTAATTCCACAATAATTTTACCCCTTCTTTTCCAACCTTCATCTTTCCCTCAAATTCCTATTTTCACTTATTGTTCCTTTATTGAGGATAGGGTATTTTCCCCTTCTCCACCCTGTCTTTCTCCATCCATTAATGTTCCCTCTACATTTCCTATTTATCAGTTAACACCGTTCCTTAGTGATTCCTTACAAATTTCTGCCACTCCTTCTTTAACCTTTTCTTCCTTTTATGATTTTTCCTATCCTTCCCTACATCCACTTTCCCTTATTCCACTACCCTCTCCTAACACTTCCATATCTCAACCACCTCAGTTGGCTAGTGACTGTGACGGGTTTGATAATCAGATTTCCAGAAGAAGGGGATGGAGTTCGGATGATTGCCTTACAGGACCGCAGATTAATTGGCCAGTAATTCCAGGAGAATGGACAGCTTCCAGTCAAGCTTATCAAAACTATGTTCATTTTGCCCAGCAGTATTCACAGTCTGCAGATCCCTCAGTGAGATTAACTGCTCACTTTGCTTGGTACCTGGCGTATATGCATAGGCACTCTCATAATGATTCAAAGCCTATTCCAAAGTTGTGCATGAATGTCAATGTTAGCATTGATTCCCAACAGTTGGAGATACTGTATTTTCATGCCCTCTGTTTGTCTAGCAGATACTTGGTCCTGTTGGAAAGGATGTGCTGTCTCCAAATTTTTCAAAATCCTCCCAAAAACTTTGTAGATGAATCCTTATCTATGGATCGCTTCCGACAACATCAATCTTTTAAGAGGGATCATCTTCATTGATACCTTTCCAATGTATGGTGGAAGCTTTTAATGAAAAACTCTCTTTTTGAAGGAGTCATTCAGATGGTTGTGTTGTGTATTAGTGTTTGTGTTGTGAGTTCATTTATGTCAAACGAACGTGGTGGTTTCCTATTGGATTTTGTGTACGAGCTACGTTTTGGAGATTTGTGGTGATGGGGTCGTGGTTGCAGAGTTGAAGCTGATGCTGATGAAGAAGAAGAAAACTTTTATATCCTTTACAAATTTGTTGTGATTTTTAGTTTGATAAGAGGTGTTAATTTCAAAAGGGTTTTCCTTTCTTTTTATTTTTATATCAGAAACAGGTTATAATTTGGGGTCATGGTGGATGGATTATTTTTGAGAAGATATTGAAGATCAAAGTTGAGCTTTTCCATGAACTTGTATTCCCTTTTTCCTGGGTCGCGAGGACGCTTCTTTATTAAGTGTGGGGATATGTTGAGTGTTGAAATGACTTGTTTTTTGGCTGATTTTTGTTGTTTTTGAGAGCTGAATGGTTGATTTTATGAGATGATTGATTGATTTAGAAGTGGTTTGAGAATGTTTTGGATGATATTGATTGTGTTTTGAAAGTTCATGATGTTTGTTGGTGGTTCTGTGATGTTCTGATAGGTTCTGATAGGTTCTGTATACCTTCTGTTTTGCTATGTTTTGGTCTGTTTTGTTCTGATTATCTTCTGTAAGGAGGGATGGAGTATTGATTGATGAAGAATGAGATATTGTGAAAGTTTATTGAATGGTTTGTAAGAGTTTGGAATGGTTTGAGAATGAATTATGTAGTTTTGATGGCCTTCTGTAACCTTCTGTAGATCTTCTGTAGAGCTTCTGCTTCTGTTCTGTTTCTGTTCTGTTCTGTACTGTAGCTGTTCTGGTACAGTTCTGTAGACTGTTCTGTATGCTTCTGTAAGTGTTCTGTGGAATGTATGTGTGACTTTGGGAAAGTTTTCTAACCTTGGAAAGAGGTGAATACAAGTGCAAAAGAGCTGAAAGAAGTGGAAGAAGTAGCTGCTAAAGACTCAAGTGAAGACTAGAGTGAAGTGACAGTAGTGAGCTATGAAAAGACACTGTAGTGGCTCTAGTGACTCTTCATATCAAACATACATCTTGGGAGGGGTATCCACGACCTAAGAAGGATTATTGAGATTAATTTTTGAGAGATTGTAGTGAGGACATGATGTATTATTGATGGAGAGAGAGAGAGAGAGTCAGAGATAGCCAATTCTACTCAAACAGAGTGATTGTATATGAGAGATTGAGAGAGAAGACTATGAAGATATTGAAGATGAATACTATGTGATGTATTTCCATTCAAAGATGGTGTATTCCTTTGCTTTCTTTGTTCTATGGATGGATTTTGTGAAGATGTTGAAGAATATGGTTGATTCTATTAAAAACCGTGGGAGATCTACATGAAGCTGCATGAAGATTTGTTGTGCCTGGTGTTCTTTTCTTCATTGTGATCATATGAAACATGATAAACAAGCTTGTTGATGTTACAAGATAGATTTTCTTGCAAGAGAATTCCCTTTTTCCTTGGTGTTCCTCTCGGGGCTCCACCCATGGAATGTTACAGGATTTGCGATCTAGGACTTTCCGTGTCTGCCACGTAGCGGAAGTATTCTAGCCGTTCCCACTTAGGATCGACCGGAATTAGGGTTTTCCTGATTGGTCCTTTCCTAACAGCAAACTAGCATTGGACCCAAGCAGACTACTTTACGCAGAAATGCCAGGTCTGAAGCGGATTCACACCACACTTGGTTCAAAGAGAATGGGAAACGAGAGGGATGCAAAGCTCAACCTCTCTGCCATAAGGCATAATCCCATTCCGTTCCCCTAAAACAGGTAAATCGGTTAAGACATAACTCTAGGTCAACGCTTTCGTTATTCGTGCCCCTTGACAATCATCTCGCTGTTCTTCGAGATTTAAGAAAAGTTCCCGGCTAACCGGGACCACCCAATCGTAGGACGGACCCATGGCCCATCCTCCGCACTTTCCTCGGTTTGTTTTAGTTAGGTAATTATCTAACACGTTAGTTGGACATGTAACAATCAGCTTCTTTAATTAAACCATTAAGCACTGGTTCCTTCACGTAATCTTATCACGTGACATAGAAAAACAATATCAAACAAGTTTTTAATTAACATATCATCATATTTATCTTTGAAATACAAGGAGTTTCGCCCATAGGCTTGTCCATAATCTACCCGAAGGCTATCCAGTAATCCACAGGGATCACTATTCCAAGCTTCCACCCATAGACTAGTATGCGGGCCTCGAGATCCAATCCCGAGTCACGTTAGCCTCTTGTGCAGGACCCGAAAGGCGAGGGATTTACGGCCAGAGCCCCCCTAGCACCCAAGCGTCCTCCTGCTCCAAGTAGAGCTCAACGGAGAGACCTCTCGCGGCGAGTTCGGTCCACGTTCCCGGCGCAGTCAAAAACCCCCTTGGTTAGGGTCAGGCAGGCAGTCGGGGGTAACTGAAGCTGCCTCTCCCTTCAAGCCTTCAACCTGAAGTATAGATATTCATTTAATTTGTAATTCATAAATCAAACAATGCTCTAAAATCTCTAGCAAGTACAAACATTTCCATTAGTCGATCTTGTTATTGGCAAACTGCTAAGGAAGGAATCCTTCCTTTTGAGTGCATCTAGCACTCGATTCGGGGTACCTTGCAACTTGGCAAGATCCTTTATATTTTGGGTTCGGGTGTACCCTATTAACCCAACTTGGTCAACCCTAAATTTCATTGAATACTTTAGTTTCCGGTTTTTAACCTTCCTTACTTAGAAGGATATCAAAGAATACTTTGTGGTTAGGTAAATTCAATTAATCTAGACTTTCAATTAATCTAGACTTTTAACCTTCCTTACTTAGAAGGATATCAAAGAATACTTGGTCCAAACCTTTATTGCTTTGTGGTTAGGTAAATTCAATTAATCTTCCTTTTTCCTTGTGAACAAAACTCATGCCAAATAAACAATCTTTTCCTTGCTCAGATATGCAGTTAGTAATGATAACTTCCTAGAGTTCAAGCAACGTAAGAAACCTTTCATGAATTTCACCTTCTATGATGATTTGTTGTAAAAAGAATAGGGGTTAATGGTGCAAGATGCAGCTTTTATACCTTCAAGATTTAGCCAAAATATACTACTTTAGTGGGTAAATAATCTTGCTCATAATTCGTTTCAATGCATAATGCTATTTGAAGGAAAACTATGTTTTATACATTATCCATTTTGCATGTTCAATTAAACTAAATTCCTTCATCGTAAATAACTAGGACAAAATATATCTTGTCCCTAACAATTCATCTAGCATGATTGAATTAAAACCAATATAAAACCAAGAAGGAAAAACTTGGTTTTGGGGTGAGATATCCACATGGATACCGGGAGATGACCCTTCCGCGGCTACTCCTTGGACTTTCTTAGGTGGCATCATAGTTGTAATCCTTCGAACGTGAAAGCAGCTTTACACTCCTTTTCGGAATTCCACCGTCACTTCAATACTCTTCTTCTCCTTTTCGAGGCAAGGAATCATTAAGGGATTAACCACAAAAAAGGGGTAACAAGACCTTTAAGGTCTTAGCTTCCTCGGAGAGGGAAAGGTTTACAAAGCCTAAAAGAAAAGGCCCCATAGGGATTTATATGTGGTGAAAAGGGATGTGTGTGAATGTGGTTTCAAAAAACATATGAAGGGGCCTTGGGGAGATCTTTGGGCTTGGGAGTAAAAGTTATAGGAAGGGGATTCTTGGAGATGTTTCAGGACTTGGAGTAGTAAAGGCTTAGGGATTTAAACCCCGGGTGAAAGGGAAAAGGTGAAGGGTGAAGGGCATATAACACGGGGGGAAAAGGGTAATAAGGCTTTTCAAGCCTTAGTTCATTTTGGGGATTCCATTCATGGGAAGGGTTTTATGGGGGCTCCACGGAAAGGCTTAATGGTTCCACGGAAAGGGTTAAGGGCTCCATGGGAAGGTGCTTAAGGGAGAAAGGGCTTAAGGCTTATAAAGCACGGGGGAGGGGGGGGTTCATCCATGGGAAGGAGGCTTAAGGGTTTAAAATCGGAAGGGGTAAAATTTGAAGGCTAACCCAAGGGAGTAGAAGGCTTTAAGGGCCTCCACGGAAAGGGATTAAATTTCAACGAGGAAGGGTTAAGGCTAGCTTGGAAAGGGCTTAACTCCAAGGGTTATATAAAAACCCATAGGAAGGGGGCTTTGGGAGGAGGCCCTTAGAAGTTTCAAGAAGCTTCTAAAGCTTCTAACTACTCTCGTGGCAGGGAGATGGGCTATGATGATGGCGGCTAGCATGGCTAGGCGGCAGTGAATTCCAACGGAGCTGGCGGCGGCTCTGGGTACCAGCGGCAGCAGCACGGCACACGGTGCCCTCTCACCCCCTCCTCTCACGACACGGCCCGGCGATCGCTTCTTCCTCCTCCATGCATGATTGCTTTCAATCAGCCTCACGAACCTCACAGCTTTCCCTCAAGACCCCCCCTCTTCTCACCCCTTAGAGGGGGTATTTATAGGAAGGGGTAAGGCCTTACCCCACGTGGTGCCCGCATGTAGTCCCTCCCCTCCACCTCTACACTCTCCCATTTTAGCACCATCCTCTTCCATCAGCCATGCTTTGGTTGGGGGGAAGAGGATTAAAAAAATTTGCATTAACTCCAATATTATCCTCTTGACCTCCTCCCAAGAGGAGGTTCTCATGAAAATATACGATTTCATTAGACCATAGTCTCGATTCTGCCAATGGAGATCATGATACATCGTGTTAAAATTCACACCATCTGTGACCAAAATGCCAGCATTGTCATTTTCCCGGGACTTCATATGGCCTCGTAATATTTTTAGCAGAAATATTACAGTTGTGGAGTGTGGAGGGCAAAGAGGGCTTGGAGCATGTATGGGAGACAAACATGGGTAATGTAGATGAAGCACTACAAGATATAGGCCTTATACCGACGTTTAAAGCAACAAAAATGCAAGTAACAAAATTTTCCCCCGTCGTTGCAAAAAGCGTCGTTATTGGCGACGCCATAGAATAGTCGGTATTACTATTGCTATCAGCGTCAGTATTGGCGTCGGTATCATGCGACACTGATATCGACGCCAATACCGATGCTGATAGCGACGGTTTGCGACGTATATAACGATGCCAATAACGACACGAGCAATATAATTTGCGACGCTAATAGCGACAGTAATAGGGAAAAATAAAATTTTGTGGCAGGGCAGCAAGCTGCCCTGCCACATATAGCACTGTGTGCTTTATGAGAGCCATACAAAATAGTTTCTGCACTACTGTGTACAATGCGCTTGTAAACAAAAACAATGTATACTGAAATCATAAAACTGATACATGAAATAAATACATGATCGCATAATAAGTGATTTGTACAATCATGACAGGATATTACTAATACATAGAAAATGTCTACATAGATCAGGCGACTCAAAAATAAAGGTGTGTGAGCTCCAAGGATCCAAGGGCGAGCTACAAATCCTTGTCCCCCGAAAGCTCGTCCCACCGCAAAGGAGCATCGAACGGACTCTGCAGAAAAAGAAACAACACATCAGTCCACCATACAATAATGCATTCAAATATCTCATGGTAACTACGAATAAGAAAGATGAGTGACTTACAGGGCCGCCACATCTATACAATCGGTCGATCAATGCAGTGAGACCGTGCCTCTTTGCATATTGAGTCTCAAGGCCAGTCGGATCACAATTTGTAATGGAGTGCTGCAAAGGAAACAAAATGCTAACTGTTAGAAACATGATTGTCCTCCAAATATTTCAAAAAAATAAACAAGCAAAACAAAAGAAAAACTTACAAAGTCCTCCAAATATGTCATGTGGCCGCTACTCCCAAGATGATGGACCACTCCGACCTCGAATCATGCCCTCGCCGCCTCGCGCTGCTGACTCCAACATCGTGGAGAATCTGCAGCCTCCTCCCTCAGTCGGTGCCAGTCGTCTGCATCTAACCACTCGGGCTTTGCAGCCCCACTCTTGATTGCCTTGTGTACATCGGATCTTTTATGTGACATGTATGCACGCATGCAATCCATCATCCAGCCCGTAGAGAATCTATCTACTGTGACTGGCATCGGAAACTCCTCATGCAAGGATGCTACTATGTAGTCCTTGCTTTCCTCAGGTATGTCCTTCCAATGATCCAAGACGTTGTGCTGAAAAACTTATTGGCACAACTCTCTCATGTGAGCCATCACCCTCGCCTCATCATTCATGATGATGGCTCCTGACCTACTATCGACTAGATATCCATAACTCCTGGGCATATCCAGGAGACCCTTGTGCATCCGGTGTACCGACGGGGGTAATATCTATCGGAGTGGCATCCACAGGGCTGCCACTTGCTGACGGCTACGCAAAAGCTGAAGTAACTGGAGTAGACGTCCCCACAGGTGTGACAAATCCTGGAGGTGATGCAGCTCCAACTCAACGATGAGACAGAGACACTGCATCCATGTCTCCACAGCATCCACCTGAGCCTGAGGCACGCTCCCTGGAAGGGCCACGAGAGCGAGGAGTCGCCTCTGTATCTTTGCAGCATCCCCTTGATCCCGATGCACTCCCTCCCTCTGGCCCAAGTTGTGAGCGTCGAGCTTGTCTGCTCAAAGCCGAAGCATCCGATCACACTGAAGCAGATCTTGCAGAGCACCCTGATGAAGACTAAGACAGCTCCTGGTCTGCCATCTCTCTGAATCTGGCAATCTGGTCTGGAGATATGCGTGCAAAGATGTCTTGTAACTCCTCATCGCTCATCCCTCGACTCATCCTAAAAATGTCACCTGCACAGACAAAAAATGATGTTAGAATAATCAATTTAAATCATACAAAGCACAGTAATATAAATCATTAAAAAAAAATCTCACTTAAAATGCATATCTTATGTACCCTTATAAGCGATTGGTCAACGAATTGAGTAAGTGAATGCTCCAAGTATGGAGTATCCTATGGTCCCATGTTAATCTCCTGACACAACTCCGCATACACTGGAAGGCCGAAAGACATGTCACCACAAAAGAATGAGTCCGTCTCGTTCTCAAAGAATTCTTGGACTCCTGTATTTCCATCATTGTTAGCCGATGCTGGCTCCAAGCTTTCGACGGCTTCCACCCCTTGCAATATCAACCCCTCTATTTGCATATTATCTTCATCTATGCTCGGAATATCGCTTTAATCATATACTCTCGCACTTCGGGGAGTTGAAGGTATAATATATCACCATTGAGGTTCTCAGGGGTTTGGATAGAAGATTGCATGTTCACAAACATGTACAAGAGAGTTCAAACCATTGTGACATAAACCATGTCGTAATACAATTATCAAGAAAATGAGTCCATGCACCTGTTCACAATGGGCTGGCAACACAAAGGTGCCGTGTAAATCCATCCTTTTTTTTGGAATCTATTTCAAGAAATCCAGATGGACCTCATCGAACTGTTGCTCCAGCTCCTCCAAGTACCACTTTGAACCACTGCACATCGAATAGTATCATGGAGAAGCTACGGTAATCCACCGTAACAATACTTTGCAAGTTTCCAAAATACTCCATCTCATCCACAACCGTGTTTGGATCCGTTGCTCGTCGCCAGCTCTCTTGCTCAAACCTTGCGATGACACCACAGTCCATTGTTGAGCGCATTTTGTCAATACGTTCCATAATAAAATGCCATCCACGCGACCATGTTGCACTATATATTTTGTATTGCACATTGAAACATTCAAATTAGATGTCTTATATAAAATTTAGATACGATAGATTCTAAACCCCTCATCACCTTTGGACTACATCCCCTCGAGAATTCCCACTCCTCCATTGAGACCTCTGTCCCTTCACGAGATGCTGCGGTCAAAGCTCCATGTAACCATCATGTTGACATAAACCGCGGCATCTCCTCCATGCCTTTGGGATATCAAATCGGTCGATGACGCGTACTACGTCGGAATTCAGCTCGTGCTTCTTCTCGATCTTGCCTAGCGATCTGGTACTTGGCGAGCCACGTCTCCATAGAGGCATGGTGCAACATACAAAAGTGATTCACCTTCTCTTCCATTGAGGCATCCATTCTTTTTTCTACCCCATTTCCAACCACCACATCTCCAGTTAGTCTATCATTGTCCTTCAGCGACCATAGCATTTCATTGTCTGGTTCCATCGTTGGTAGCCATTGTGAAATATGCACTAGCGCCTCAGACACCAACCAACCTTCGGCCATGCTACCTTCTGGCCGAGCTCGTTGTCGCACAAAGCCTTTCAGGGTTTTCATGAAGCGCTCCAAGAAGAACATCCATTGCATATGGACATGTCCATCAATCTCCACTTCATCCACAAGATGCACAAGAAGGTGGATTTGTATCGTGAGCATGCTGGTGGGCAGGTATTTCTCAAAGAGATAGATCGTCGTCTCCACTGCTCCCTGTCTTGCAGATTCAATAGAGGGCGTCTTAATCTCATTCTATGAGATCCATTGCACCACGACGCAAATAGCGACGCCGCTACTTGTGTCGCTACCTACCGTCGCTATAGGTTTAAATCCTTGTAGTGAAGAGATAGGAGGCCAGGAATTTTTGGAGAATGAAGTGGATACCTCTTTGTTGTGTGGTGACCTATCTATAGACCTTTCAGTGTACATCAACCTATGCCAAGAGTTTGATATAGGGCCATAGGCCGGGTCGTATTTGCATCCATTTGCTCAATTAGTTGATGATTTTCTTTTAAGGTTACTTTAATATACGTGTTTTAATTAGCATTGTTTTTTTTCAGAGTTATGTTTTTGTGCTTTATATAAATCCTTATATTGCTTATACTAACATCATTTTTTATTTGTGTGAGTTACCTTTAAGGATACCTAGAGATCAGGATGAGGCAAGGGACGATCGATGAGGAGCTATAGGAGATATTCACACATATATCTCCGAATCACATGGCCATCTTTAGAGATATGGTAGACAAGGAGTTGTCACGGATGTCATCAGGTCGTTTTGCGAGGTCTACTTTAGCACACTCCAATCCTTCAAACTTTAGTAGGTGAGGTCGATGCTCTAGTCTAGCCCGGGATGGAGGGAGTGGTTCTAAGAGGTGTTGCAAAGATGTAGATACTATGAGTCCGCGATCAATTCTAGAGAGGATTGCTACTCCTCGCTCTTGTACTACCGGTTTGAGAGAGGTTTTCTCAGGTGGATGTTGTGTGGAGGCACCGATGAAGTGTCTCTATCTCATAAGTCTGGTGGATACTTGTTACCTATAGGATTTGTCACATCTATATGCACATCTACTCCCATGACTCCGAGTTTTGCTCAATTGTCCGTAGATGGCACCCCTATGGGTGCTACTTCAAGTAGGGAATTATAGATTATTGTAGTGAATTCCTATGTTCTCTCAAAATTCCCTACATAAGAGAATGTAAAAATGTCATTTCCCACTTCTAATAGTAGGGAATTATATGTACATATGAAGAATTGCCTACATTCACTCAAAATTCTCTATATATGAGAATATATGAAATTCAAGCATTGCTTTAGGTATTTAAGATCTAGCTTATTAAAAAAATTATAAATTTGTTAAATTTGGAACTGACCATATGAAGGTGTCTAAGAGCCATCGACTATCCCACGTACACATATATACACATGCATACATGCATGCACACACATACACATGCCCTCTCCACTCCTAGTTAAAAATTCATATCTAGATGCAATTGTGGACTTGTTTTCCTTGCATTAAATGTCAGAAAACATATTGGAAATGGCCCCATATTATACAAATGGGTGGCCTCAAGCTAGTTACTCAATCCTGTGCTAAACATGGCTCTATTTTGTTCATTTCATGCCCATCTAGTGTAACAATGCTTCTTTCTTTTGCTTAGTTAATTTGAGAATTTCTTCTCCTTACTCCTCCAAAAGTTTTTTTCAATGGTGCAACAAGCCATGTGAAGGTAACATTTGACTACCTAATAACTAACTATTAGCTAGCATTTGAGTAGCTCAATACATATAAACACTAGTAGACATGATAGTTTGATTAGTAGGAGGGAACAATTTATTGTCTTTGATATGAACTAGATGAAATTGAATTATTAGAGAGATTCTAATGAGGATTAGTTGTAAGTTATTTTATTGCTATTACTCAATTGAATTTGGTCCCTTTTTTGTATTATAGAATTTTTTTTGATTGAGTAAATTGTCTACTTTAGTTCTTAATAAGAGTTAGTGTAAAAGACTCCTTACCTTCCTTAATTATAGTGAGTTAGAATATTTTATACTAAGATAGATTCATATAATTTGTTATTTTTAGTATGAAATAGAATTTATATTGAATATTTACAAACATGAAATTCATTGACTTGGCTAAGCCAAAATGCTTCAACTCTTAGCCATGTGCTTAAAGGCAACCCTGAAGACTTGGTCATTTTTCCTAACTGCCCTAAATAGAGCAAGAGCATTGCTTTAAACATAATATCTATTGGGAATTTATTTTCCTTCTTTATGAAAACATTGTTCCTAATTTAGAACAATGGCCCTTACTACTTTCCAAAGCTTTAAGGACTCCTCATCTAGGGATCCTTTATCAACCAAACAAAGCTATGTGCATCCTAATGGCATTATTTAGCCCAACAAGATGGGTCCATTCTCTCACTCTTTCCCACAATCTCCTTGCCCTCACATAGTGCCAAAAGTGATGGGTGACTATCTCACTATTGTGTACAATATAAAGGAGTCATCAATCATTGATTTTCATGAATTTGGAAATATTAACCTTAGTAGGTATCTTTTTAGCACCTACTTTCCATAGCATTGAGTTCAACACAAGGTGTCACCTTTCAAGTTCTCATCAGTAGTTTTCTTCTCGAAGTATTAACAATGGTGTAAGGGTAACATGTCTCCCATGCTTCTTTGATGTGGGCAGCCACGTGTCCTCTTCTATAAGTCCTATTTCTTGCTTGTTTTGCATGTTGATTTTCCCCTTGTATTTATGAGAGAGCACCACATATCTTCTACACCAACCTTTATGTCTAGCAACCAATTTTCCTTCTTGATTTAGAGAAGTGAAATCAAGCACTCCCTCTCTTCTTTATCAAGCTACAAAGTACATGCTATTTCCTCCAACTCCAGTACTCCCTATATGTCAGTGTTCTAGAGATCCAACCATCTCACTATTCTCTTGTTGCCATTTTGAGGTCCTATCTGATGGGGGGATGTTCATAGAGCATAAGGTAGGGGAAATATCCAAACACTTTGTAGAAAAACTTTGCTGTTATAACTCTCCTTTCCAAATGTCCATTTTCACATATGTAAGTTTGGTCCACTTTTCCCCATGTAACTTTGCCTTATGGGTAAGTGATGTCCATTTTCCACATAAATCTTTGCCTTCTCTCACATGTGTTTAATCATGATAGGCCATGATTTTCCTCAGTGAGCTTGTAAAGCAATTTGAAGATCAACCTTTTGACCTTTGACTTAATTTCTACTGAGATTTCTACAACCCTAATCCTCCACAATTCCTTATTGTCGTTATCACTTTCGAGAAATTGAATTCCACCTACTACTTGGTCCGAAGCTCCATAAAATCCTTTGCAGTAGCTTCTCATCTTTTTTCCATTGCACCTTAGATAATGGAGTTACTAATATTAAAGACATCAAGGAAGGTGAAAGTATCTTATCTACCACTATTGAATTGCCTCGAACACCTAGAGACAATGCACAAAATGTGTTTTAATATATTTTCCATCTTTCCTAGCATCTAATCAATATGCCCAACCCTAGAGGGCACTCTAGGTACCAAAAAACTTCCCTTGCCTTGATTGCATTGAGAAATCTAATCACAGGTATCTTCCAAACCTAGATAAATAATATTTGTCTTAATTTTACTAATTTTAATGCCTTAAATCTACATAATGCTCATAATTGTTAGCCCCAGATTAGCCCTATAAGCCAAAATTAGATTTGAGTTATCATCAACAAAAAGCTAGGTGCACCTTTTTGGGAGTTATTACTAGAGGGAGACCATGGATTAGTCATTCTAGCTATGCTACTCTTGTCTCTAGATAGTCATTTGTAACGCAATTGGACTGTATGTGCTATTATATCTTGGTAGTAATAGAAAAAAGGCGCAAGTGATTTTGTATTATATTGTTCAAATGACACATTCAATTGTCTATATGTAGTTTCTAAACAACCTTTGCTAGAGGAAAAAGATGTAGAAGAAAGGAATGCTTACATGATGGACTCATTACAGAAGGCAAGCTAGTTGTTCGTCCCTTACTAAGAGTCCTAAAAAGCAAATGCTGTGCATGAAATACTGTGGTATTGTCAAGGTGAACCCCTTTAAGTGTTTGAGATACAAGACACTTATGGTTCTAAAGTGGTATGTGAGCCAAGTTTTTACAATTTTTGGATGTGTATTACGATTGTCACAAATTAGGTCACTTTGTGAGATCCTATCCAAGAAAGGTAATCAAGAGAGATACATGGGATAAAGGTCTTCATTAGAAATGAAATGCAAAGAATGTTTTGGTGGATGACTAATCAAATGAAATACATAAGGACACATCACCTAGATTAGGAGTAAAATTAAAGAGGACTAATATGCTTGGTCACTCAATGCTAGTGATGGCCTCATGTGAATATAGTAAATCTAACATGACAAGTCCATCATCAATTTATGTGGTATAATAAACACATTGGAGAGATATGGAGGGGATTAAGACTAGACAAGATGTATGTGCCATGTGTTGATGGATAAGTGGGTATCACTTGGCAACAGATATGCAATATTGGGGGAGTATTATGCCTTAGATTATGTCTCAATACTAATTACCCCCCAAGGTTAGTATGTGAGAGAAAGACTTATAAATCTTTAAGTCCTTTTAAACTTAACATGTCTTTTCTTCAAACAAAATTTTGTAAAGGAATTGCAAAGTGCATAGAAAGCAATGGCTTTAGTAAAACTTGATCCCTTTGAGAAGTGGAGAGCAACCGTAAAATCTATAATGCAGCTTTGCAAAATCCATAGGGATATTTAAGATATGATGGGTAGAAAGTCACACTATATATTTAAAAATTTAGAGGTATTGCTCTCAAGTTCAAAAGATTCTTATCTTCCTTTTGTAGAGTTATATTAAGAATCAACAAAGTGACAAATTTCAACTATAGAAATATAATTGAAGGCTCATGAGATGATGGGAGGAGCATCCATGCACCAATCCATCTCAAAAATGAAGAAGGCATTTCAAGAAGATTTCTTCATCAAGTGTACTCCATTGTTGAAATATAGCTTAAATAAGTGGAGGGTTATAAATCTACACTTGTCACCTTTTTGGGCCTAAAAGAAATCGTAAACAGTGATATTTCCCTCTCTATTGAAAGAACTTTCGGTGTGGAAGAGACATTTTTCTTGAGAAGGATGAATTTTTTGGGGAGAAATTTAGTGGTGTGTATTTCTTGGCTAGTAGGTAGGTGTAGCAGCTAGGGTTAGCAACGTTCACTAATTGGCACCAAGCTCGAATATGCGAGCAAGAGAGAGAGAGAGAGAGAGAGAGAGAGAGAGAGAGAGAGAGAGAGAGAGAGAGAGAGAGAGCACAATATTACTTTCAATAGGGTGCACCTTCCGTGCCTGGTATAGGTGAATGTGATGGCTGCTAATATAGTATATTGAAATGTGATTTTTTCAGTTTACAATAATTGCTAGCCTAGTGCTTATAATTGTTCTATTTAGATTCATGACATCAAGGCCTGGCTTTGATTGAGAGTAAGGGCTTTGTGGAATCCTCACCTTGGTTTTGAAAGACAAACATGTCTGGTTTTGCATGAGGTATGCTCTGAATCAAGATCACTTTTCTCTTATGTGCGAGGTATGCTCTAAATATTCGACCTTTTTGGCGAGATATGCTCTACTATTATTTTATAAAAGTATAATAATTATTGTTATTGAATTTACATATGTCAGCAAGGAATACTTTTTGCTGAGAACCCTCAGCACCCAAATTCTTTTGAAGCATGAAATCAACAATTTCACAATACATCGCCAGAGAATGGACCTGTAAGACATATGAAAACTCTTGATTATTAGTATTTTAGCAATACCAAAAGTTCTTCCATGGTATCTAAGCATAAAAGGCCATCATAGAGACCATCTATCTAGTCTTCTTCTTGCAAAACACCTGCAATCATCAATTATTTTTATTTTCTTTTTACATACTGCCTAGCACCTGTAGGCATATAAGAAATATACTGAAAACACAAAGTACTTTCAGTGGTTACACCATAAACACATGAGGAAAAACTGCCATTGCCAAGATGTGAGATTTTTCCCTAAATCGTACCACCATCGTCTCACAAGATAGTGGTACTTAGCAAAAATCTGGCTCTCGTGTTGGAAGAGGGGAATCCCTCAAAGAATCCTTATTTCATTGATGATTGGTACAAATGGTCATGAACTAGGCAACTCTCTTTCCATCCTTCCTTTGGATCCATATAGACCCATTATCCATACCATGGAGAAGCTACGGTAATCCATCGTAACAATACTTTGCAAGTTCCCAAAATACTCCACTCATCTATAACCGTGTTTGGATCCATTGCTCGTCGTCGGCGCTCTTGCTCGAACCTTGCCATGATACCACAATCCATTGTGGAGTGCATTTTGTCAATATGCTCCACACGAAAATGTCGTCTGTGTGACCATGCTGCACTATATATTTTGTATTGTATATTGAAACACTCAAATTATTTGTTGCATATAAAATATAGATACGAAAAATCCTAAACACGTCATCACCTTTGGACTACATCCCCTCGAGAATTCCCACTCCTCCATTAAGACCTCCGCCCCTTCGCGAGACGTTGCGGTCTCAAAGCTCCATGCAACCATCATGTTGACATGAATTGCGGCATCTCCTCCATGCCCTTGGGATATCAAATCGGTCGATGGCGCATACTATGTCGAAATTTAGATCGTGCTTCCTCTCGATCTTGCCTAGCCATGTGGTACTTGGCAAGCCATGTCTCCATAGAGGCATGGTGTAACATACAAAAGTGATTCACCTTCTCCTCCATTGCAACATCCATTCCTTTTTCTACCCCATTTCCAACCACCACATCTCCGATTAGTCTATCATCATCCTTCAGTGACCATAGCATTTTGTTGTCTTGATCCACCGTTGGTAGCCATTGTGAAATATGCACTAGCACCTCAGACACCAACCAACCTTCAACCATGCTACCTTCTGGCTGAGCTCATTGTCGCACAAAGCCTTTCAAGATTTTCATGAAGCGCTCCAAGAAGAACATCCATCAAGTATGGACACGTCCAACAATCTCCACTTCATCTACAAGATGCACAAGAAGGTGGATTTGTATCGTGAGCATGCTGGTAGGCATGTATTTCTCAAAGAGATAGACTACGTCTCCACTGCTCCCCGCCTCACGGATTCAATAGAGAACGTCTTGATCTCCTTCTATGAGATCCATTGCACCAAAGTCGACAACCTGTAAATGGCCCGGCGTATTTCTGGAGTAAGGTATACTACGATCGCGATCGGTAGTACAAACTGCCACAAATGAGAAAGCTTTATGAACAATGGCTACACTCCAAATAGAAAAATGTGCACGCCAATTACAATCCATTCGTAGTACAAACCTGACATATCTTATGCCAGTTACTACGATCGCGATCGGTAGTACAAACTGCCACAAATGAGAAAGCTTTATGAACAATGGCTACACTCCAAATAGAAAAATGTGCACGCCAATTACAATCCATTCGTAGTACAAACCTGACATATCTTATGCCAGTCATGGGGTTTTAGCCCTGATAATTGGTTGTCTTTAGAAAATTCAAACCTAAGAGAACGCATCATACTCGTCAGAGTGTAGATAGATTTGACTACTTGCTTCACAGTGCGCTCTTGTTTAGTGGACAAAACCCAAGGAGCACGAGGTAGTTGCACGCAACCATCAGCACTCGACTGCAGCCAAAGCGCCTCCATCTTTCCTACCTCCTTCAAATCCATTCGTGCCCCTATAGTGTATCTCTTTTCTATGTGGTCCCATAGTAAGCTGCCCACATTCTTGAAAATATGCATGGGATCCAACAAGTGGTTGATCTGTAAGTGGGTCCAATATGGAAACTCATAGAAAACTGAGAACCGCCGCATTCCATTTGAATGTGACTCCGCATGGACCATTTTCAGCTCGTACTAGCTTGCGGTATTCATACGTGTTGGAGGTCGTTCAAGAAAACCTTCCCTGAGTTCATGACCATCTGGCAAGAAAGCGGTGTGTCCTTGATATACCATCTTATTCATGGTTCGTGACCTTCGGGAGTCTAACTGTGGTCCGCACAATGGACATGCATGATAAGTTGAGGTAACCAAACTTGTTCCAACACCTTTATCTAGTGAATACAAACTTGAACAAGATAAAATATAGATATTATCAATGAGAATGGAAGCCTATTTACCTTGGCACTCTCCGAATCTCGGAAAGTCATGCATCGTCCACATGAGAATGGCTCAAATATTAGCGGACCGTCGACCATCACGCTTGCTCATATCTTGCATAGTCACCTCCTCCTCCCACAAAATCTTAAGCTCATCGGCTAATGGACAAAGATACACATCCATATTTTTTACCTTGTAGTGGCCCGGGACGAGTAAGCTAAGGATGAGATGTCCTTTCTTCGTAGAAAGCCATGGAGGGATATTGTAGTTGACAAGGACTATAGGCCACACATTGTAAGAAGTTGAGCACAGACCGAATGGATTCATACCATCCATTGCAAGACCAAGCCGAAGATTCCTTGGCTCTTGGGCAAAGCCTGGGAGGGTAGAGTCAATGTGGCTCCATGCGCGTGACTGATATTCGTTGAACTCCATCTGTGGACCTATTCTGTGCATGCCACGTTGTCAAGCTTACCATACCGGACGTATGAAATATATGGTTTATGCAAGGGATAAGCGAAAAATGTCTAAGAACTTTTTGAGTGATGGTTTGCCCTTGCAAGCCCTGTCAATACTAGTGAGCGCCACACTTTGGACATGTCTCCATAGTCTCGTATTCTCCTCGAAACAGTACGCAATCGTTGATACATGCATGGATACTGTTGTAGTCCATGCCAAGCTTTCGTAAAACATGTCGTGCATCATCATGAGACTTAGGCATGGTATTTGTAGGTGGTAATATATGATATTTCAATAACCTGAAAAAAATCATAAAACACCTTGAAAAAGCACAAATGTTTTTAATAATAGTGCCAAAAAGAAATCAACGAAGCATACGTACAAGGTACCTGAACAACTCGATCACACTCGCATCACTCCACCCGTATTTTGCTTGCACACTTAGGAGTGCAAGCAGTGTCTTCAGGCAAGATACTTGGCACCCATCATATAATGGTATGGATGCTTCCTCTCTAAGTGGATCAGAAGTCTTGGCATCCATGGGAATCAATGCATCGATCATTGGCTCCATCTCAGGATCCAAGATTGTAGGTAGGTCTGGAAGGCTGCCTGTCTCCTCTAGTATTGACGATATAGATTGGGTCATGCCTTCCAAGTGGTGGATTGGCTTAGGCACTCCATCCATCTCATGCCCACGAACTCTTTTAATTGGCCGCAAAGGGTGCACTCCTCCTTGGGACGAGACGTCACCTCCCCGGATAGAAAATTTTCTAGCCACACCCAATCTTCATGTATATGGTATTCAATTAGCTTGTGAGTACAATTTGCTGAAAATCCATAATTGCCTGATCAATGATCTCAGATTGAAACTCGCCAAAGTGTCGTACATGTTCTATAGATAATCGATATTTTCGTCTAATTGCCAGCTTGCATTGAGAGCAAGGATATGGGACACGCTAATTAAGATATGCCTTGCGATCTTGAACAACAAGACGTTCATCGTTTTCCATTTTGTCTACATTACAACAAACAATTTGTTTTTGTTATCATTCTTTTTTTTCCACAAATTAACATATATATGTCGGAGTGTTTCCGTCTGGTGGTGTTGCACCCGACCTTGCCACCACTCTCTTTTTGTTTTTATCCATTCATTATCTTCTCTCCTTCCATCTCTCTCTCTCTTTTTCTCTTTCTTTATTATGATGTATGTTTATTCCCTCTCTCTCGTCCCTTCTTCTTTTTTCTCTTCCTCCCACTCTCTCATTTTCTTTAACGATCATGGCTACGACTACAATGAAAACCACGACCACAACTACGACTAAGACTACGACTATGACCACGACCATGACCACGACCATGACCACGACAACGGCCACAACTATGACTACGAGTACGACTATGACTACAACCATGACCACAACCACAACCACGACCATGACCACAACCACGGTGATCATGACCATGACTACGACCACGACTACGACTACAACTACAAACCACCATGACCATGACCACGACTACGACTACGACTACGACTATGACTACGACCATGACTATGACTATGACTACGAGTACGACCACCACATCTACCACTACCACTACCACTACCACTACACTACTACGACCACTATAATAAACAAAAAAATAAGAAAAAAAACAACAATAACAATCAACTACTACTACTACTACTACTACTACTACAATAAATAAGAAAAGAAGAAAAAACTACTACTACTACCACTACTACAAAAAACAAGAAAACTAAACAACAATAAACAAGAAAAGAAAAAAAACTACTACGACTACTACTACAACAAGCAACAACAATTACTTTCATTTTCTCTCTTCCTCTCCCTCTCTCATTTCCTCTCCCTCCCTCACCCTCACCCTCTCTTTCGCTCTTTCCTCCCTATCAGGTTTAATGTTTTTTCTCTCTTTTTCTCTCTCCTCTCCCTCTCATTTTTTTCTCTCCTCTCCCTCTCTCATTTTTTTTCTCTCTTTCTCTCCCTCTCTCATTTCTTCTCCCTCCCTCACCCTCTCCCTCTCTTTCTCTCTTTCCCTATTATGTTTAGTGTATTTTTTCTCTCCTCTCCCTCTCTCATTTCCTTTTCTCTCTTCCTCTTCCTCTCTCATTTCCTCTCCCTGCCTCACCCTCTCCCTCTCTTTCTCTCTTTCCCTATTAGGTTTAATGTGTTTTCTCTCTTTTTCTCTCTCCTCTTCCTCTCTCATTTTTTTCTCTCTCCTTCCCCTCTCTCATTTAATTTTCTCTCTTTCTCTCCCTCTCTCGTTTCATCTCCCTCCCTCACCCTCACCCTCTCTTTCTCTCTTTCCCTATTAGGTACATGGGTTTTTTCTCTCTTTTTCTCTTTCCTCTCCCTCTCTCATTTCCTTTTCTCTCTTTCTCTCCCTCTCTTGTATATGCTCCCTCCCTCACCCTCACCCTCTCTTTCTCTCTTTCCCTACCAGGTTTAATGTTTTTTCTCTCTTTTTCTCTCTCCTCTCCCTCTCTCATTTTTTTATCTCTTTCTCTCATTTTTTATCCCTCTCTCATTTTATTTCTCTTTCTCTCATTTTTTTCTCTCTTTCTCTCCCTCTCTCATTTCCTCTCCCTCCCTCACCCTCCCCCTCTCTTTCTCTCTTTCCCTATTATGTTTAATGTTTTTTCTCTCTCCTCTCCCTCTCTCATTTCCTCTCCCTCCCTCACCCTCACCCTCTCTTTCTCTCTTTCCCTATTAGATTTAATGATTTTTCTCTCTTTTTCTCTCTCCTCTCCCTCTCTCATTTCCTTTTCTCTCTTGCTCTCCCTCTCTCATTTCCTGTCCCTCCCTTACCCTCACCCTCTCCCTTTCTTTCTCTCTTTCCCTATTATGTTTAACATTTTTTCTCTCCTTCTCTCATTTTTTTTCTCTCTCCTCTCCCTCTCTCATTTCTTCTCCCTCCCTCACCCTCTCCCTCTCTTTCTCTCTTTCCCTATTACGTTTAATTTTTTTTCTCTCTTTTCCTCTCCCTCCCCCTCTCTTTCTCTCTCCCTCCCTCTCCCTCTCCTTCCCTCTTCCTTTCCCATTTCCTCCCTCTCTCATTTCCTCTCCCTCCCTTTCCCTCTCCCTCTCTTTCTCTCTCATTTCCTCTCCCTCTCTCTTTCTCTCCCCCTCCCCCTCCCTCTCCCTCTCTCATTTCCTCTCCCTGCCTCTCCCTCTTCCTCTCTTTCTCTCTCATTCCCTCTCCCTCTCTCAATACACACCAATTATACAAAAAACAAGTAAAAGAGAGAGAGAAAACACAAAAGCAAAGCAAGAATGGACAATGTACTCACCATAAAGGCTCGAAGAAGGGTTTGGCGCCTCCTCTTCGCGATGACGGCTTCTTTTCGCCCTCCGTACACCTCCTCCTCTTCTTCACGAATGGCAGCAGCTGCGACGAACGCGGTGGTGGTGGTGAGAAGCCTTCTTTCTCCTTCTTTCTCTCCCTCTCAGACAGTCTCCCTCTTGCTTTCTCTTTCGTGAATGCGCAAAAAATGATGCGCTCGAGTTTCGGCCCGCTTTTTTTCTCTGGGTACCATTGTTATTTGCGTCGCTATTTGCGATGCTAATAGTAACGCAAATAGCAACGCCGCTATTTGTCATCGCTAACATGCGTCGCTATAGCCTCATATCCTTGTAGTGGGAGATAGTGATTCCAGGAAGTCAATTTCTGGTTATTGTTTCTCTTTTGGTTCGGGAATTTTCTCTTGGATTAGTAAGAAACAGCCAATAGTGACATCGTCTTCTACCGAAGCAGAGTACAAGGCACCTTGTTTTGCTATATATGAAACAGTATGGTTGAGAAGGATCCTATGGCATATGGGAGTGCAGGATGAAGAACCAACTGTGCTAAGATGTGACAATCACAGTTGCATCGCCATTGCCAAAAGTCCAGTGTTTCATGCACGCACCAAACATGTAGAGATCCAGTATCACTATGTGCGTGATTTGATAGAGGATGGGATAGTGAAACTGGTCTACTGTCCAACAGAGGAGAATGGAGTAGATATCTTCACCAAAGCACTGACAAATGATTTTTGATGCTGAGAAGTGCTTTAAAATAGCCAAAAATTAAAAAAATCAAGGGAAAAATAGACTTCTCAAAGGCGGTGGTGGCAATCAGTACAATTTTAAGCGGCAAGTCCCTAAAGTGCTAGTGCTAATTTTCATGGAAAATCAAATGATGGTGGATGGCTGAGTTGGAGTTTTCTTAGATGCAAAATGACATCAGAAATTCAACGCAAGTCTCAGATCTCAATTCTGAGGTTGTTTGATTCCCCATTTAATCCCCGCAAGGTTCGGGGTTGTGAAGCGGCTACGGGATCTAGAAGTCGAGAAGAGGGTGACGGGCCCCAGCTTTGTAGATTTTGATACCACAAAATTTTCCGTCCAGACGGATCTTGAATCTGATATCGTTTGCCCCTCCAAAAGCAGAAAAACCACTTGCCAGAAGTGTGAAAGCAAAAGGCATGAATTAGATAATTTGATTAAGAGCTTAAAAGCTCTTAATAAAGAGCTTAATAGCCACAAAATGAAATGTTGTGGGGGGGGGGAGCGGCGTCAGTTTTTCAGCACCCCATTTTTTATCATTTTCTGATCAGTAGAGGCATGAGGAACTCTCTTAGCCCTGAAATGCTTCTATCCCTCGCCCTCCATTGCCATAAACAAATCAAGGAATGATGCACTGAGCAAAGAGATAAAAAAGCAATATTTCTCTCTCCTCCCTCTCTCTCCTGCATAGAGGCAATTCATGTGCAAGAAATCAAGAAGAAGAGGGGCTGAAGGATGCTTGTCTGGCTGTGATCGGATTGCTTCAAGATGAAGAGGAGACTAAGCAAAGAGGTTCAGCACTCAAGAGGGGGAGGGCGTCAGTTTTTCAGCACCCCATTTTTTATCATTTTCTGATCGGTAGAGGCAGGAGGAATCCTCTTAGCCTTGAGATGCTTCTATCCTTCGCCATCCATTGCCATAAACGAATCAAGGGATGATGCAATAAGCAAAGAGATAAAAAAGCAGTATTTCTCTCTCCTCCCTCTCTCTCCTGCATAGAGGCAATTTATGTGCAAGAAATCAAGAAGAAGAGGGACTGAAGGATGCTTGTCTGGCTGTGATCGGATTGCTTCAAGATGAAGAGGAGGCTAAGGAAAGAGGTTCAGCACTCAAGAATGGTTGATAGTCAGTCTGTGGGCTGCCCAGAATAATTATTAGAAAACCCGCAACGCGCAAGACATGCGGTATACTCCAAATTTATCAAGAAATTTGCTTGTTTTTGTTGTTTCATGGTCCAAATGTTGTTCATATGCGATGAATGTTTGTTTGAATCTTGTTTGCATCATGTTTGAGGGTTGTAACTACAAAAATGTAGAACCCGTAATGATTTAGAGCCGTTATTAATTCTTTAAAACGTGCAAAATATTATTTTTAATGAAAATTAGTGGGTTTTTTCGATTTTGAGTTGGAAAAAATGAGTGAAAATGTGATAAACTCAGAGAAAATATTAAGTTTTAATAAAAATAATAAGCCAATACAAATAAATCAGAATATACCCATTTTTCATGAATAATAAATAGAAAAAATAGCAAAAAAAGAGGAAATTGGGATTTTCGCACTTAAAAAATATGAAAAAATAAGATTTAGGTGCGTGAATGTTTGGCAAGGTTAAAGCATGAGGTCAAGCCTCAGTTTTGCCTCGTACTTTGTGTTATGGTACGTGTTCATTGTTTTTTTTCATACAAAAATGGCACAAGACAACCATTTATACCTATACAATGCAACAACACCTAAACGGTAAGGGGAGGGGGGAGAAAGTTTGTGTGACGATCTAATTGTTAAGAAGATGCAAATCCTGATTTTCCTCTTTGTGCATAGCATTTAGGGATCGTTTCATAATTAAATATAGGCGACTAGTAGCACAAAAAGTTCCGATGCTATTCCCTAAAGCAGCGCATCATGTAACACTTAGTTCAAATTCATGAAAGGACTGTTTTAAGCACCTCACATGGCTGGTTTTTTAATCATAAAATGGTTGTGCACAATCGTCATACACCTTGCATCAAGCATATCACCTGGTATCTCTTCGAATGCATTGCAATTGATTGATAAACTTTGACCAACGTTGAGAGGACATGAAACCTAAGTCGTGGGTTAGACGGGCATTTTCGTTGGAGAAAGTTTTGTGAGGCAAATCAAAATCTCCTAGAACGTTGAATTATGAAATAGTAGAGTTTTTGTGAATGTTATATGTGTTAGCGACGCATCTCGGGGCCAATCCTCGAGGTGTAGTAGAGTCGCAGGGGAGCCACAGTAATCAGCCGAGAGGTGCTTCCCTATGTGTGTATTACAAGGCATTATGTATATATGTTATGGGATCTTCCTCTGAGGAGAAGGGAAGGTGAACGTTAGACTACATATTGGATACAAATGCAAAATCTTCATAAGCATTTAGTGCAAACTGAGTCTTAGACGCTCCGAGTCCGCGAGGCCGTGTGGTGGGGTTGTCTGTTGTATGCATGAGGTCCAGCTAGTGCTATAGCTAGTGCCGGCCCATTTTAGATCCCATCAATGGTGCGTCTGCCGAGAGCCGCCAACAAGTGGTGGTTCTTGAATCTAGGATTTTTAGGGACCAAATAGTTGGTTTATGTCCTCTAACAAGGATCGTCAAGCCGAAATACAAAAAGCAGAGTGTGCTGAGAGGGCTAGACGGCGGTTGGAGATTGTAAGACGCTATTCTCCTCAAAGAAACAGCCTGTTACGCATAAGTGGCAGTGGTTCTAGTAACCTAGGTGTTACGAGTTGCTCTTCGAGTGCAACTGGAAGTCTTCATACTTTCCTATTTCTAGTTAATCAACCCATAATAAGTGGGGGTGTAGTGTTGCCTACACAAACTCCTGTTGTCAATTTGGTTGTAGCCATGGCACAACCTATCGCAATTCCAGCAAGTACACCAGATTTACTGGCATTAGGAGCACCGTTGCCCATTTTCCACGGGTTAGCAGAAGAAGATGGAGAACTCCACATTAAGAAGTTTCAAACGCTCATGTTCAACTACTGAATCCAAGATGAAGGACACCTAATGATGTTCTTTAACATGACGTTAAAAGGAAAAGTGAAAGTGTGGTATCACAGTCTCGAAGCGGAAACCATAACTAGCAATGCCCAACTCTTTATGGCTTTCCGTAGAGAGTTTGCCCTTGAGAAGGGTGGGCAATATTGGTTGCATATTCTGAATGTAACACGCCAAGAGCCAAATGAGAATGTCCACGCATATGCCAAGAAACTAAAGCAAGTTCTTCGCAAACTTAACACTTATATTTCCATTCCAATGGCTGCACAGTTGCAATATTTCCTACATGGATTGGATTTTAGTATCCAGGTGCAGCTGAGAAGTGTTGCTTTGGCCAATATTAACGCTGCCATTACCCAAGCAGAAGGAGTAGAGTCACGCTTACAAGCGGCTTATGCAGCAATGATAAATTGGAATGGTAATAATTTGGCCTTGACCAATGGGAGTCAAGGGGACCCCATGTTAAATATGAGTAGCAGAGGGAGTATTATGTCAAATTTGCCTATGTTACCGGCTCCTCCTAGCATGACTATGCCTATGGCTAGTCAGGGGACCTTGCTAAATAGTGGTGGAAACTAAAAAGTTAATCCTAATGTTGTCCTAGTTGGTCAGCCGTGTCGATTCCTAATCAAGTGGTTAGGCCCATGGGGCGATAGGCTGATGATCATGGCTATGAGTCGAGTGCTTCTAATGTTCTTGGTGAAGTTAAGGACATGATGAAGCACTACACCGATATGATCTCTGAACAGAATCGAAAAATAGCTATGGATGTCAATTTTCTTAAGAAGCAACAGAATTTGATAGGGAGCCGACGCCCTGAAGAGGGTGGCCCCTCAAGATTCAGCTGTAAGTGGTGTGGGAGCCAACAGTTCCCTAGGAATTGCCCGAATATCAAATGTGACATTTGCAAGAAGTCTGGCCACTTAGTTGCTACATGTTGGAGTAAGATCAGTTCTCTCCAACAAGTGAGTAAACAACCAGGTCCAGTTAACCATCGCGCATAGGAGAATAATCTCCAGCAAGACGATGAACCAAGGCAAATATTGCAAAGATGAAAGGCTATTGTTGAGGAGTTACCTCATGGCAGTGGAGTCAGCCTTATTGAGGCTGTACGTGTCAATGATGCTGAAACTTCTAATCTACGAACCATAACAAGAGGTCAAAAGATTAAAAAGGGGGACAAAGGAATTGTAAAAGCTATCGAGGGAAGCCCTAAGCAAGATGTTAGGGAAAGGCAAAACCTGAATCCTGATATGGAAGGTGGACCATTAAGACCTATTGGTAGTAAAGTCGATCTCGAGGAGGATGAAAGATTGCCAAGAAAGAAGGTAAACGCTAAAAAAGAGGCACCAAAGCGAATGAAAAGACCAAAGGAGAGAATGTTTTGGTGCGAGAAGAGAACTTTGGCTAATTACCATGACTTTGATCTAGCAAGTTCCCTTTGCGAAGTCAAACCAGACATGAATCTCTTGCAATTGATTAAACTTTCTCCAGGAGTATTCAAGGAATTCAAGAAAATCCTACGTTTAGGGTATATAGTAAAACCTTTGGATATAGCTAGAGTGGGGGAAGATTGATTCTATCATGCTGAAAAGCATTGCCCTAGGATTCTAGCATATGTGGATGGAATATTAGTGGAGCACACTATCGTGGACACTAGATCCTCCGTCAATATCATAAGTTTAGATTTGATGGAGAGGTTAGGTCTACAAATCCAAAAAGATGGCCCCACACTTCTTAGGATGGCTGATGATAGTCTAAGACAACCAGAAGGTTGCATTACTAAGGTCCACGTTATAGTTGTGAGCGTGGAATGCTATCTGGACTTTAGGGTGATAAGGTTTGCAGGACATCCTAGCTATCAAGTTTTGCTAGGCATGCCATGGATTCTACAGAAAAACTATCAAGTCGATATACCCACCAGTTGAGTGATTCTAGGTCAAGGTGCCCATCGTGTAATAGTGGATGCTTACCCTGAGTTTCCTCAGAGTGAGAGAGCTCCACTATCCTCCACTGAACTAGAAACAGTAGATGATCCATCTGGTAGTGACGAGCAATGGATCTAAGGAAGGGTCCACTACAAAGGATATTTATCAAATAACCTTGAATGAGCCAATAGAGCCTCATGATCGAATAAGATATGCGGACGTTATCGAGCTGGACCTTGGTACGCTAAATGATTCGCAGCCAATTAAATTAGGGTCCATGCTCAGTTCAGAAGAAAGAGAGGATTATGTGTCCTTAATTTGAGAGTTCCGCGATATTTTTGCTTGGAGCTATGATGAACTTTGGGGTATTCCTCCCAGTCTAGTTGTGTGCATAGTATTCCAGTAAAGGGAGTTACGCGCCACATACGTCAGAAAGTAAGGCGTATGCCTTTTGAATTAAGGGACGGGTCGTACGAGGAACTACAGAAGTAGCAGGTTTGATCTTCCCTATTCAACATGTAAAATGGTGTTCACCAGTAGTGATTAGGAAGAAGAAGAATAATCAAATCCATCTTTATGTAGATTTTAGAGAGTTGAATAAGCAGACTATTAAAGATTACTACCCATTGCCATTTATTGACCAAATTTTGGATCAACTAGTAGGTAGGGAAATATATTCGTTCATGGATTGCTTTGCACGGCATAACCAAATGGCGATCGCTGAGCAAGACAAGCTAAAAATGACATTATTACAGTCTTTGGTACCTTTGCGTACCATGTGATGGCATTTGGGTTGTGTAATGCACCTTGTTCATGGTAAAGAACAACTGACAATACCTTTGGTGACATCTCCCCAGAGGAGCTGAAAGTATTCATTGACGATCTGGGGATAGCCAACGTAAGGGATAGACAGTTGATCATTTTGTGGAAGTGTTTTGAGTGTTGCAGACAATTTTGCATACTTCTTAACCTATGAAAGTGCGTCTTCGGAGTCCCTTATTATGGGCTCTTGTTAGGCCATGTGGTCAGTTCCGTAGGGATTGCGACTGATACTGAAAAGATCCAGGTCATAGTTGCCATGAGTCAGCTACGTACTCCAAAGGAAGTGTATAGCTTTCCGTCATCAGTAGGGTATTATTGGAGGTTTATCAATGCCTTGGCAGAAAGAACGTTGCTGCTGACCAACCTATTGTCCTTTAATTGTCAGTTTTCATGGAGTGATGCTTGCAAAGTATCTTTCGATGATGTGAAGAAGGAGCTTGTCAAAGCACATGTTTTAAAAGCACCAAAAAGGGGTGAAATGTTCTATATATTTTCAGCAGCAACCGTGTATAGTATTAGCTATTGTTTAGCTCAATTTTGGGAGAAAAAGTGGTATCATCCAATAGCTTTTGCTAGTCGAAAATTGGGCATATCAAAAATTAACTACACCTATATAGAGAAGTTGTACCTTGCAATGGTATTTGCAACCAAAAAATACAAGCACTACATTCTTTATGAGAGGGTGGTTTTTTATACAAAGGCAGAAGGGCTTCGATTGTTGTTGAATAAGTTACAGCCGCCTGACCGTTTAGCAAAGTGGTTAATCACTTTACAAGAATTTGATTATGAGATTAAGAGCAAGCCATCGAAGCTTCATGGCATTGTAGAGTGTCTTGTGGATTTCGTAGAACCAAAAGAGGTTTTGGCTTAAGGAAGTGACATGGAGACTTTGTTCAAGATTGGTACAGCTTTTATTCTCTCCGGGTATGCTGCTATAACGCACAATCTTTCTACGCGAGGGACTGGAGCTACTTCATCAAAATCGAAGAAGAGAAAGATTAAACAGCATGCATTAGAATTTTCCTTGATCGCAGGCACATTATATCGGCAAGGTGTTGATGATATCTATTGCCAATGTGTGATGCCTGACAAGGTTCCTTTCATCTTGGAAGAGTGCCATGACTCCGCTTGTGGAGGGCACTTTGCTGGGCGGTTAACGGCACATAAGGCTTTAAGAGTTGGATATTGGTGGCCATCCATCTTCCAAGATTCCTTTGATTATGTCAAGAGATGTGATACATGCCAAGGACATGACAGTAGAGAGAATAGGAAGCGTCCACTTACACCTATCATGGCTATCCTTCCATTTGAGAAGTGAGGCATTGACTTTGTGGGACCTATCACCCCATCATCTACTACTCAGAAGAGGTACATTATAGTAGCAACTGGTTATTTTACAAAATGATCAGAAGCAGGGGCAACAAGGAAGGACGATGCAAAAGAGACTGTCACTTTCCTACTTGAGCAAAACATCTACCGATTTGGTCCGCCAAAAGAAATAGTATCAGACCATGGAACTAACTTTTTAAATAAACTGATTAAAAGCCTGACTGAAGCATGGAAAATTACGCATAACAAAACATCTCCCTATAATCTTCAAGGAAATGGACAATTTGAACGTACAAATAAGCAACTTGTGGGTATCCTATCCAAGATCGTCTCTGAAAAGAAGCGGGACTGGGACATAAAATTATATGTGGCGGTTTGGGTGTATAATACGATGTTTAAATGAGCCACTAGCCACACCCCATTCAAATTCATTTACGGGGAGGAGTGTGTATTTTCCATAGAAATTGAGTTTCCGACTATTAGATTCACAATCAATAATTATCTAGGTGATGAAGATGCCCTATTTGAGCGGTTTACGACTATAGCCCACTTGGACGAGCTCAAATTACAGAGTTTGTTGCATTAAAAGGTAGCTAAACGTCGGATGAAATAGTTGCATGATCTGAAAGCAAAGAAATATACTTTTAAAAAGGGGTAGTTAGTTCGATATTACAATGCGCATAGGGAGCTATTTCCAGGGAAGCTGGAACCTCGATGGGATGGCCCTTACAAGATAGTTCGGATAGGTAAAAATAAGTCCACAATTCTATTAGCTGATCTACAAGGAGTGGAATTTAAGAATAAGGTTTTTCTTAATAAGATTAAACCTTATTATTTCTAAGTATGCTAACGCAGAAAAATGCATTGCAGGTCCATGCTAGGGCTGATTGGAGACCTGCAGGAGAGCTTAAATTGGTTGATGGGGCAGTTAATTTCTTATTTGGAGCACCCATATCTCGAGCAAAGATATCATCAAGGGAGGCTTATCTGGTGGAGCAAGGGATATAAAGTGATTGAGTAAGAAGATGGTATCTTTGTATGGGAAATTAAACTATTCTGCCATCACTACTTACAAATCTTGACAAGCATCCTTGTTGAGTTTAATGAAGAAGGTGCGATGGAGCCATCAGTTCATCCTCTAAATATGTTGACCTTTGACTATCATAATTAAGAATAGGGGAGTTCTTGATGGTGGCTAGTTGTGTAAACCCATTATGGATATATACATTATACTTTGATGGAGCGTTCAGGGGACCTAATAGAAAAGGAAGTGTTGGAGTAGTTATCTGAGATCCCCGACGTAGAGTTACAATGAAATTAGCTGCTTATCTCGGGGTAGGATTCACTAACAACATGGCAGAGTATAAATCACTGATTATGGGATTGAATATTGCTAAAAAAGGTGGTACTAGGTGGTTGTTAATAAAAGGGGATTCCTAGCTGATCTTAAATCAACTCAATGGGACATACACAATTCGGAATCCTCTCCTTCGTATGTATCATCGAACTGCTATAACCCCACTTGATGAGTTTGAGAGCATATCTCTTCAACTAATTCCACGTTATTGGAATTAGTTTGCGGACTCCTTAGCTAATTTTTCTTATGAAGAGGACCTCTTTTTCAATTGTGGTCCTAGTCCAGATGTTGCTATTGATATTGAGACAGGACCTGGTCGCTTGTGCGGAATGTTATCAGACCACGTGTTATATGGCAAGCGATGGTTGATATGAGTAATGCAAAGAGTAGCCGAGACCCATCTACCGTTGTTATCTTGGACCCATAGGTTGATCCAACAACATGTTATGCGTAAGCCTCTTGCTACATATGCAGGAGGTATGGGCCATAATTTGATGCATTTAGTTTATGGCTGAGTGCCCTATTTTCCCCCCTTAGAATGGAGCGTATTTGCGTATATCTTCCTTCTTCCAAGGAGGAATCTCTATGAGCTGTTTTGTTTGACAACACTGCTATTTTGCATTGCAATGGATCATTGATATCACCCCATTCCCTTCTTGTAATGCACATGCCTACAACTAGTAGCATGGAATAAATCTAAAGGGGATACATATAATTTTTGCATATTGGAGGGTTCGAGTATCTTGAAGAGGTAGAATCATTAATGATGCACACATGGTAGTTTCAAAGTGGACATGGTTTCTTTTTGCGCACTGTTCGGTTCGAGTATCCTAAAGACCCAAACTGAATGATACACATATGGCCGTTTCAAAGTGGATGCGAGGTAGTTTTGTGTGTCGTATGGTCCAAGTATTTGGAAGAGCCAAACTCAATGATAAGTATGTGGCTCTTCCAAAGTGAATGTGGGGTCGTTTAGCATACCATAGGGTCTAGGTATCTTGAATACCTAGACTCAATGATGCTCGTGTGGCTCTTCAAAAGTGGACATGGGGTCATTTTATGCACTATAAAGTCTAGGTATCTTGAATATCTAGACTCAACAACATGGACGTGGTGCTTACAAAGTAGATACGTGGTCACTTTATGTAGTTTTGGGCATAAGTGCATTATTAATCAACAAACTATATTTGCAACAAGAAAAGTATTGAGGGATGAACTCAATGAAAGATGAACAATTGACTTGATGAGTATTAATATTATTGTGTCATTAGTTTCTTTTTCTTCCCCATGAAGAAAGATGGTGATTTTTAGTGAGATGGACATGTATTGTGGATCTTTATCACGTGCAACATTGATAACAACCTATCCTAGAATCTGATTGAGTCTCCCAGAGTTTTCCTTTTCCAAGTCTTCTAGGTTAGCTTTGTTAGTTTTCTTGCCTTGATTCTTAGGAACTTTATCTCTTGTATTTTAGTCGCATTTATTTTATCTCTCTTCTACATTAGGATCTACATTTCTTTGATATTTACCTATACTTTCTTCTTCAACTATTGTTTTGTCATGTAACCTTCAAGACTTGTCATTTTCATTACAATTTAAATTTGTGTCCTTTTTTTTCACCATTTGGCTTCTTCTACTGATCAACATGAGTATCTTGCACATTGTCTTCATTTGCTCTTGAAGTTTTGTCTTTATCATTCTCTGTATAAAACATTTATTTTAGTTTTTCATCAAGCATATGCTTGTGCTCACCCAAGGTCCTTTTGAAATTTTCTTCTTATCCCTCATGCACAATCCTATTATGTTGATTTCCTTGACCAACAAAGTTTCTTTGATGAGGGATTTCCTTTCCTTTGTTAGAAGTCACCTATTCTATATGCACTTCTTTAAAAATGACTTCTTTGATTGCCTTAGACTTCTATTGTGAGCAATTTTTAAAATTTTGTAAGCCTTTTTTTTTTTGGTCAAAGTAGAATCAAGTAATTTGCCAAATTCGTACTTGATTAGCTTTCAGGTGTGTGTGAATATCCTTATCCTTAACATGACCCTATAGGCATGTACAACACAAAAATAACTATCTTGTACGAAATCAATATGGCATCCCTTTGCAAATTCTTGTAGACACACCATAGTTGAAGATTGCCACCAAGCCCTTAGCCTAGATCTATCACAGATGCTCTTAACAAGCCTCAGGAATGGAGCCTATCAAAGTAATTTTGGGCCTTTCGAATTTCCTTTAGTGCATTCATTTGTTGGGCAAGTCTCTTCCCCACTAACTTGGTTTCTCTATCCTTATTACTACTTGCTAATGTGTGTGTATAAGCATCTTACTTGCCCTTCTAAAAAATTCTTGCCTTTTGAGTTTGACCACCTAATGCCATTGAGCTTGGAATGATTGATTGCATGCATGCTATCAAGGTTCTAGGTGTTTCAACATTAAAACTTCAACTCCTTCTTCAATGGCTCTCTCATCATGTCATACTTCTTCCTATTTACCCTAAAGTTCAACTTCAGCAAGAGGCCTTGCTTCATTAGTGTGCAATTTGTATCTTCTCCATGTGAAGGAGTTTTGATACCTAGGGTTGACTCTACTTCAAATGTAGCCTATGGTAAGCTTCCAACATGTTTCTTGCATACTTTCTTCACTGTGTTTTTTATTCTTGCCATTGTTTGGACTACTAGAACTTGCATTAACAAATGCAACAAAACATTGATTTTGGAGATATTTAAAACATATAATAGGAATAAGTGTAGGCTAAAGACAATAGAATCCCCATGTGCACCATAGGATCCATTCAAAATTTTGAACCACATGGTGCCCAAAGCAATGGTTTCATTGAAAGGAAAACCCCATTTGGCACTACATTGGATCTAGCTTGTACAAGAAATTCAATAAAACATTGATTTTGACACTTTTCAGACCTTATGACATGCTTAAGTGTGGATTGAAGTAAGCAAATCCACGATATGTGTTCCTTAGCATTTGCCTGAAGTGTAAACAATGAAATTAGAATTTGAAACTGAAGGCCACCACTTTGCCTTGATAGGAAAATTGGAAATTCTAGACTAGCGTACAAAATACAATGGTTTCATTGAAAGGAAAGCACATTATACATTGTGTTGGGTACGGATTGTACAAGCATCAAGAATGTGAGACAATAATACTTGTATTACACAAAAGGTAGACTTGAGAAGTTGTGTGAATAGTTGATTTGAAGAGTAGATACAAACTCTTCACTGTGAGTAGCAAGCGAATATTAAAAAGATGAGGTCCTTAGTATTTATCTATGGGAGCCAAGAAATCAATCTCCCACATGGCAAAACATGCTGAATATCCCACGTTGCTACATGTAAAGCATGCCATGGGCATACAATTATACATGTGGCACTCATCCCATGCTTTACGTAATCATCATGGTTGACGATGTCATCATGATATTGACTTTATAAATACACACACTACATAACATGAGACATTTTTTGCCACTTTGAAAACACAATGTGCAACTCTTGAGTTTCTCATTATCCCAATCACATCCTCAAGTGCAAAGTGAAGTTTGATTTCTTTGTACTCTTTGATATTTTTTCCCATAGTTTTTGTAAAGGTAAAGATATTTCCATTGACTCTACAAACACTTTACCTTGTTGTATAAGATCCTCTAATCTTGTATATTTGCTTGCGATTATGCGTCACACTTTCTTTCTATGGGACAACATTAATAATTGCAAAGAATTAGTCTTATGTGGTTCAGTCCATAACCATATCTCCCATTCATTTAGACCATTGCCTCTTTTACCCTGCCAAATCTGACCTATCTACTTTCACTTCTTCCAAATTATAGGTACAAGCCATAATAGGCTAGGCAAACAATCATGCCACTATGTTACAAGTGCACAAATGGAATGTAATATAGGCATTTATTGATCAAGGGGTGAAATGTAATGTACCAAGACAGTTGTTCAATGAGGTAAATTTTCATGGCACTTTCCATATCTAGTAATGGATTCTATTGGCTTAGACAATAGTAGATAATTTGATAGTTGGAGTCTATAATGCACATACAATAATTTTGACCCACTCTGAAAGTTTCCTCCCACGTCGTAGGGTCCAACTCTACCATTGTTCATGGAATCACCCATAGGGTTTGACACCACTTTCCACAACCATTCATCCCTTCTATTGGCTTACAAAATAGCAAATTAATTGTAGCTATTGTTAGACTATATAGCATGCAAAGAGAAATGCTAATCCATTCTGAAAGTCTCCTCCCATGTCATAGGGTTTGAGTTTGCCATATGTCCTAGGATCCACCTATGTGACCTTGATGCCACTTGCCACAACTATTTATCACACCTTTTCCCTAATATATGATAGCGAATTATTCTAGAGTTGTACCCTATGGCATGTAAAGAGCAATGCTAAAGTTTTCATAAGTCTCCTCTCGAGCCATATAGTCAAGGTTCTCCAAATTTCTAAGAACTCATCCATTCTTCCTTCATGCAACTTTCCAGATCTGTTACATCTTCAATCAAGTTTCTCAATAGCAAACTATTCTAGAGTTAGACCTTATGGTGTGAAACCATCAAAGTTAATCTATTTAAAAACTCTCCTTCCATTTGGTAGGCACTTAACTACCATATATCTAGGGATACATCTATAGACCCTTCTCTCCACTTTCCATATCCAAACTTATGTGATTGTGCTTTCCATGTCCAATCCCATTTTATCATTGAGGCTTCAATATGAAAGGCGTTATTCAATCTAGATATTTTCACAAAGTTTTCTTTGTCTTATCTTCCATGCAATCACAAATTGATGTTCATGTACATATTTTTCATCCAAACTTAGGCATACATACTACTCCTTCATTAGAGTCTGATTTTGTTTCTGTTCACTATGGGATCTAGGCTAGTTTCTTTTTCCCTCATGTACTTTTTCATTCCCCCCCCTCCCCCCAAACTCAATCCTATCCTAGATGAAATGGAATTTAAGAATGATCCCCCAAGTTTAGAAGATATTTTTGTTGGTGAGCCTACAAAATAGAAAAACCGAGAGTGATGACCATCATAAATAGGGAAATTATTACATTAAAAGAGGACTTGTGAATCCAAAGCACTTCCAAATAAAATGGAATTTAAGAATGATTCCCCAAGTTTAGAAGATATTTTTGTTGGTGAGGAGTACCCTACTATGAAAGGATCCTTGTTTCAAGAAGAGTGTGAATCTAAAGCACTTCCAAAGGGTCAACAACATCTTGAGTTCGAAGGTGATGTTAGTGTTGGAGAGATGATAATTGCAGAGGAAACTGATGCAGAGAAGCTATTGTCATTCCTTCACAAAGCTAGGTATTCTTCAAGTTTTGATAATGCAAGGGTTATGTTGCATGCTCCCTTTGATGTGAGAGGTAATTTTGGCCAACTTGGATTTCATGGAGAATGAGTTTGAGCCATCCAAAAACCTTATTAAGGTAGAGAAAATTGTAGAATATTTGAAACACTTTATACATTTTCCATATGAGGAAAAGAAGTATGATCTAAAGAGGATTTTAAAGAAGTGACTCCAACAACTCCTAGTGGATTCTAAGAAGACTTTGGATTGCCCATTCCACCAAAAAACGTGTGAGTTTAATGAACTATTCTCTACTTTCCTAAGCTAATTGGATTCACACAAGGAGCTTGCTAACCTTACAAGGCTTCAATAGATTTCTTCCTCTTGAAAGAGCATCACATACATCAAAGAGGTAGAAACGGGCATGGAACGGGTCATGCTTATTGATAAGGAGGAGAAAATGTCAAATGATCTTGGCATAGAAAATTTGAAAGTAGTAATCTTGTGGAAGAGGTCTAAGAAGTCATTCCAATTTCCATTGAATCCTTGACCCTTGCCAATATCCCCACCATTCCTATTCTCAAGAAGGAGTTTTTTATGCTTAATGATATATAGAAAATCATAGGGCCAAGGGAAGAGTTTTACACTATTTGAGTGATTGCATAGTCATGTGAAGATGAAAGGGATGTTATTGATGATTCATAAGAGGAATTCCATATATTAGATTGCAACACTTCAGATTTTGTTTTTGCAAATGATGCTCTAAAAAGTTCTATCTAAAAAATCCTCTTAGGCACTCCAAGATAGTTCCAACCAGAGAGAAGTTTTTGGAGACTCAAAGGCGAATTGAAATTGAATGTATGGATACCAAGGTTAAGAAGAAGCTCACTATGGACAAACCTCATCAAGGTTCTATCAATTTATGGATCAATGATAAGGTTATATAGGAAGAAAATCTTAAAAATGTAAGTATTTTTATTTTTTCTTCTTCTTTTTTTAAAATTCTTGAATCTTTAATTAGCAGTAATAATATCATATTTTCCATAGATATAAGTGTACAATGACAATGGTTTCCTTGTTCATTTTGGTGGTGGAAGAACTAAGTTTGGATAAGAATCTGCTCTTATACATTTCGTAGGATTGATGCAAATATCATAAAGATTTTCCATTCAAAGTATAGTGACAACCCCTCTCTTCCAATGATTGCTCTTAAGATATTGTCCAAATTTTTAGGGTACTCCCATATACGTGCAAATAGGGATAAAATTTTACTTATTAAAAAGTATGCCACAATTAGGTTTTTTGGCTATGCTCCAACATGCAAAGCCTCAAGGAGTTGGTTGCATGTTCACGTTAGATGCTCAAACTTCTGTTATGAATGCTGCCATGCAAACTAAAGGCAAAGGAGTAGTTATAGACATTGAAATATGGCACAAATGTATTACACATATAAATGTGCAAAGGCTAAAATTAATGCAGTCCAAATTATTAGTTACAAGGTTTCCTACTTTAAGAGTTACAGAATTTTATAAAGTGTATGAAACATGTCAGTTTTGGTAAGCACACAAGACAATCTTTTTTGAAGACAAAGATTTAAGCAAAAACATACTTAGTGATGTGTATATCATTGTTAGGGGGCCTATACATATCTCTTGGTGATAATAAATGCTTTGTCATGTTTATTGATGATTATTTAAAAAAGCTATGGTATATTTTATGAACAAAAAGAGTGATATATTTGAGCATTTTAAAATTTTCAAGACTATTGTTGAAATAGAAAATTTAGGCTTAAAAGTTAAGTGTTTGAGGTCGGATAGAGGAGGAGAGTATCTCTGTAATGAGTTTAGTGACTTTTTGAGGTCTCATGAGATAAAGAGACACTTGTAGATATACCGCATAGAAAAATAAGATTGTAGAAAGGAAAAATAGACATGATATTTTTTATGTTGATTACTTACTTTATGTGAGAAAAGAATATGCAGGATTGGTCTGTAACGTGTCCACCTGTCGACTTCTAGGACACGTCTTAGCAGCCCATCAAGAAGAGAGTCCAGACAGTGTTGCTCGGCACTCCCACGGAATGTCACGGGGTTTGCGATATAGGTCTTCCCGAGTCTGCCACGAAGCGGAAGCATTCCGGCCGTTCCCACTTAGGATCGACATGAATCAGGATTTCCCGAATGGTCAAATTCCTCGAAGTAACTAGCGTCGAGCCCCAGACGAACTACTTTACGCAGAAACATTAGGGTCAAAGTGGATTCATACTGTACTTGGTTCAAGGAGAATGGGAAACGAGAGGGATGCGAAGCTCGACCTCTTTGCCTATAAGGCATAGTCCCATTCCATTCCCCTAAAATAGTATAAATCAGGACCCTAGAATTCTAGATTCTAGGTCAATGTTGCCTTGCTGTCAATTCTATTGAGAAAAGTTCCTGGCCAATCGAGACCACCCTTCCATAGGATGGACCCATGGTCACATCCACCGCACTTTCCTTAGGGTTCTTTAGTTATCTAATTACCTACCACATTTAGTTTGACAAGTAAAAACAGCTTCCTTAATTAACCAATTAATCACTGGTTCCTTCACGTAACTTAGGCACTGACATAGAAAAAACAATGTCAAACAAGTTTCTTTTCAACATTTGATCTTTATTTATCAATCTTTGGAATACATCATATAATTCAGCCCGAAGGTTATTCCATAATCCGCCCGAAGGCTAATCCATAATCCACCCAAAGGCAATTCGAGCAATCCTTAGGGATTGCTATTCCAAGTTTTCGCCCGTTGACTAGTATGCGGGCCTCAAGATCCCATCTCGAGTCACATCAGCCTCTTGTGCAGGACTCGGAGGCAAGGGATTTATAGCTAGAGCCCCCCTGGCACCCAAGCGTCCTCTTGCTCCAAGTAGCACCCACAGAGAGACCTCTCGTGGTGGGTTCGGTTCACGTACCGGACGCGGCTAACAACCCCCTTAGATAGGGTCAGGCAGACAGTCGGGGGTAAGCGATACTGCCTCTCCCTCTAGGCTTTCAACTTGAAGCATTAATTATTTTTTCAGCTTTAGTTCCTTGAGCAAAGAAGAATAAACAGTGCTCCTAAGTATACAATCACAATCATTCTAGTGGTCGTTTGTACAGCCAACTGCTAAGGTGTGAATCCTTCTCTTCGAATACATCCAGCATTCGATCCGGGATCAATTGCGACTTGGCAAGATCCTAAAGGTATCGTAAGCTAAGTTTCTTGTTTACCCTTTTATCCTTGGGTTAGGTTTTATACCTAGTTAACCCAAATTGTTTCCACCTTACACTTCCTTAAATTAAAGACAATAAATCCTAGGCAACCTGTTCTCCCTAACTTGATTGGTCAATTGCTTGCTAGGAAATTCATAATTATCCTAACTTGGAAAATCAACATCAAAGAAGAGTGATGTAGTAGGATGTCTACTCATCCTCTAGAAAATTAGACTTGTTGCATGAGATAGGTGTCGCGCCTAACTTGTGGGATTGTTTCTCCCATCACATGGTATTCCTTGGTCAAGAATACCTTTGGTCAAGATGTAGGGTTTGCGAGTCCTCTTGACCCAATCCAACCCTAACCCTACTCGATCGATAACGCCTTGTCCTAGGGTTCCTAAATTTAAACGGAAGTCTAGTATTTGTCCAATTGATCCTTAGGGTGAGGACCCTAGATCGTTCTTGCATGGGCATCTAGCTAAGACTAACATTCCATGAATGTGGTAGGATCTTTGGGATCGAAAGTCTTCCCTCGGAATCCCAAGTGTGATACTAGGCAGAATTTTTAACGTAACTTAACCCTACCTAGCACTTTGAGGTGATCGTCATATGCAATCTAATCGTACCTTTATGACCCCCATGTGAGTTACACAAATTACAAGCGATTTAATTGTCTAACGATAAGAGGTGATCTTTCCTTAAAGATGCAAATACTTTTTCTAAAAGATGTAAATAATTGCAAGATATAACATTCCATGCAAATATGCAATTTCAAGTCCGTAGACCTTTTTCTTCTATGCAGCTAGAGATCATTCTTTTCCTTCCCTATTCTACGTTGATGCAATGAAATCAAAGCTTTAATATTTTTAATGAAGATGCATTCACTTAACAAGATATCTTCATGCATGAGCGAATGCCATGAGACCATTATTGATCTAATCTGTCGTTTAGCACTTAACCCGACCTAGGATGTAATTATCATTGCATGCAATATGCAAGGTACATAAATCCTTTCCATGTATTGCAACTATTTGGACATCATTTAATGTCCATCTATGATTACCTTAATCACAAGACACAACCAAGAATTGATTACATACATGCGTTAGAGTTGTATGTCCTATCCTTTGTGAGGTGCAGCAAGATGGCTTTGCACAATTCCGTCTATTTACTTATGCATCATGCATGCAAGATTTGCAACTTGACCATGGAAGTGCAAGCAATTTCAAATGCACGACATGCGACTACATTTTAGAATCGGCGAACAAATAAATTTCCCAATGTGTTTAAACTTGCCTACGAGATTTAAACATGCTTAATGCATTCTTTTCATGCGGGACTATTTAACGGAACCCGGGCATTAGGAATTGGAGCGTTGTCCACACGTGTACTTGGGGTGGAAGCTCCCGCATGTGCACCTCGTTGTCGTATTGCTGTGCATTCGAGGTGTGAAAACCACCCGAAAGTTGTGTGTGCGATTTAATACTTTATGCATACTTAGTTGTTGTGATTACATTTATTCTTTGCGTATGAGTATAGATGCTCACATGAAGGGCTTCACTTCAGATGTTTTTGTTAATAGCACACTTATTAATATTTATGGTAAATGTGGCAGCATTTTAGAAGCAGAGAGCATGTTTGATGGGCTGTTTGATCAGGACATTGTCGTGGCATGGAATAAGATGATCTCATTACACTCTCAACTGGGGTTTTAAGAGGTCAGAAAGGCCCTGTTGGGGTTGGTTTGTGCCTTGTGGTTGCTATTGGTGCTCCAGCTGCAGCAGGTGTGTATAGTATTTTGAGTCCTTTAGGGAAAGACTTCCAAATCCATGAAGAAAATGAACTTCACATTCAGGGATTTACCCAGCAAGAGAAGCTTGAACATACACCATCATTAAGGATCATACGGGCTCCCAAGATTTGCTGTGGTGAAGTTTCTTTCATGTCAAGAGATGGTGCTCTTGTTCAGGATCCAGAATGGCAAGGGGCACTCTTAAATTGTTGTAATGATCCACCAGTTGCAGTCTTGTCAGTGCTGTGTTCATTCTGTGTTTTTGGGTGGAATATGGAGAGGCTGGGATTTGGGAATCGTTATGTCCATATAGTGACATTTATACTTCTATGTACTGCTCCATACTGGATTTTGAACCTAGCAGCTATCAACATTGACAATGTACAGGTTCGGAAAGGTCTTGGAATTGCAGGTATTATTTTGTGCATTTTTGGGCTTTTGTATGGAGGTTTTTGGAGAATTCATATGCGGAAGACTTTCAGATTACTTGCACAAACATGGTGCTTTGGGAAGTCATATCTCACTGATTATATGCAATGGTTGTTCTGTGCTCCATGTGCACTTTGTCAAGAAGTACGTACCTCAGAACACTACAAAATCAGAGAGAGAAATTTCTATGAACATAGGGCATTAAGTGAAATTTCACCTACCCCATCTCCTGCATTAGTAAGGAGCTCACATGCTGCTTTTATGTTTTTGGGACGATCCTTTGCGCTAAATATGGACTTGGGGAGGATGATTCTCTGCGCAGAATAGGGGGGAGTAAACGACGAAAAAAAAAGAAAAAAAAAAGCTCTGAAGGGCATACTGGGTGAAAAACCCTGGCACGAGAGAGGATTTAAAAAAAGGAGAAACAGAGTGCTCTAGAAATCGGTGAATAAGGTGGAGTATGGTGGCAGAAACCAGGCTCTGAGAGCGAAAGAGATTGACCCAAAGATCCTTATCACAGAGGTATATGAAAAAGGCCTCATGATGGCTGTCATTCCATTTTATTTCAAAGATCCTTGAGCCTTGCCAGTCTAGTTTGGCTTATCAGCCTCCCAATCCTTGGACCATGGGTATCCTGGGCTTAGAGCCAGAGCCCTTCTATGCAGACAACAACAGTTGTTTCAAGCTCAGAAAGTCAGGAGGCTCCTGAAGGTCACACTCAGCTGCTCACTGATGGTGCAGAACTGCAGCATCAATAGTCACTACAGCTTCAACAAAGCCAGAATCAACTGTCAGGTTTTAGTGACGAAAAGGTGAAGAATAATTCTATGCCAGCAGGTTCCGCCTTCTCAAAACCTTCTGGTGCAGCATCCAGCCTGACATCGCAGCATTCTGCATCCACCAATCAACTGTTTGATTTTGGAAAGACTCAGAAGGTCTCTCAACTTTATCAAGGTAGTGGCAATACAACTTTAGTGCAGAGTCCAGGTTTTCTGCGCTCGTCAAGGAGTAGTGTACCTGGGCGGCAACCTCCGTCCACTACAGGTTTTGGTCATGCTTTGAACATTGAAACACTAGTTGCTGTAGCAGAGAGACGGGATGTCCCGATTGAGGCTCCCACCTCAGAGGTGCAGAACAAAGTTGCTTTCTTAATCAACAACATCTCTACCTCAAACCTTGATGCAAAAGCTAAAGAGTTTGGGGAGGTTCTTAAGGAGCAGTATTACCCTTGGTTTGCTCAATATATGGTGATGAAAAGAGTAAGTATTGAGCCCAATTTTCATGACACATACCTCAAATTTTTGGACAAGATAAACTCCAAGGTTTTACATAAGGAGGTGGTAAAAGCCACATATGAAAACTGCAAGGTTCTTTTAAGGTCAGAGTTGATCAAATCAAGCTCAGAGGAACGCTCATTACTAAAGAATTTGGGTAGTTGGCTTGGAAAGCTCACAATAGGCAGAGACTCTATTTTTGAAGGGAGATTTACAGAAACAGCCCATCATAAGAATATAGTATCACCTATTCATCTTATTCAGCTTGGAGTAACCCTGAAAACTTGATGATTGAGCTCACTATAAAGAGAGGCATATACCATCAGTGGATTACAAGAATGTTATTGGTGCACTTTACCTGTATGACATGCTGAAGCTAAAAACATAATTTATTGATTGAATTCTGGAATTATTGTATGGCTATTAAAAAATATGACTCAGAGTTGAATGCTAGAACCATCTCTGACATTGGATTATTCATGTGTTTGATCTTCCATCTTGACATATATCAAGGTCTTCTGAAGACGCGACTTTGCTTTCGAAAACCCTTCGACATCTTTGGTGAACCTGACGTGAAAGCGTCGCAGAAATTTCAGGATGGGAGATACTTCAGCCTCTATTTCAGCTTCCTCTACAACTCCAGCTGCCTCTACTTCAGCTCCATTAATGACTGCTGCGTCAAGTACTTCAACGGAGGATCTAAAACAGATTTTGCAGAATATGTCCATGTATATGCAGCTCCAAAATCAGCAAACACAAATGTAGATGCAGCAGCAACAACAATTGCATCAACAACAGTTGTCTTAGCAAAGGCAACTCTATTCAGAGCAGGAGAATGCAAACATCGCGACTAAGGCTATTGAAGCAGTTGAAAGTGAGAAGAAGTTATTTGATGGGCGTAATGTTTCAGCATATTTGAAGACATATGAGATCAAGATGGGGTTTTTTGGAGTTCCTGCTGGACTTATGAGTAAGTACTTCCTTCGTCTTGTCACACCTGCTTTGAGAACAAAAGTGACTGATCTTTTTATTCAAAATACACATTGGCAAGATTTTAAGAAGGCTCTAAAAGAAGAATACTTCCTTGAGGACTTTGGTATGGCTACTCGGTGGTCATTCCGAGAGTGGGTCTACATGCCAAAAAAAGGTCTTGCTGCTTCGGAGTTGATTCGAGAATTCGAAGAGAGGTATAGTCAGCTTGATGCCATTGAACAAAGAGCATTGGATGTTGAAAAAGTTGAGCTTTTCTTGCAAGCTGCAGATCCTGCTCTTCAAGAAGAATTGGGTGAGCTTCTTGAAGATCGCACGAAGACTATGGGTCTTAAAACTGATTGGCAGGATGCTCAGGATGCAGTCTCGACTTTGACCAAGAGGAGGATATGGAAGACTCGCCTACAGAATGGTTCCATGACACCTACACCATCATCTGCTCCTATGCCTACTTCTATCCCTGTTATTTCTTCTCCTCCTCAGCCAGTTTCTTGGCCTATGCCAGTGCCTAATGTTTCTACTCCACCTATTCCTCCTGTTCCACGACCGATGCCTACACCTTCTGCTCCAAAACCATCCGCTCCATCGGTGCCTACCTCTCTTGATGACATAATCAAAGGCATCACAGATTTGACACTTGAGTCAGTCAAAGCGGAGTTGGTGGGTAAGTTGAAGGAGCAGTTTGCTTCGACTGTGCCTACTACTTCTTCTAGTGCTCCTACTGCACCTAGGAGTGCTCCTAGTGCTCCTAGGAGAGATCGGAGATGTATTTGGTGCGATAGTACGGAGCATCAGCATTGCAGGGATTGTGACTCTTTCCAGGATGCAAGGAGGTAGAATTTGGTATATTGGGGGCAAGATGGTAAGATTTGGTTGACTGAGACAGGAGCTCCACTTGCTACCAACTTTGGTAAAGGTGGAATGAAGAAGTTAGTGGAGGACATGGCTGCGCGTACTTCTTATGTGACAGCTAGAGGTGATGCTTCTGCATATGGAGTACAGATTGAGAAGGCATTAGAGACTCAGTCCGCACTATGGACTTATGCTATGGAGATTGCAAACAAGGGGAAAATTTAGCAAACTGTTTTGACTAGTGCAGGCTCTAGCATCAGATCAGAGACAGGTTGGGACTCGCCTGTTGACAGGTATTCTATTTATGCTTATTTGGCTAAATCTCATGGTGCAGATATATTTGTTGAGGAGAAGCGTAAGAGGGATGAAGAAAATCCAAGTGCAGCTAAGAAGACTAGAGGGGGTGAGTTTGTTACTCCACCTACTGCAGGACCGTCTTCAAGACCAGGGCCAGATCGACAGATGGAGGATGCTCAAAAGAGAGAAAAGAGGCAAGAGCCTAGAGAGAGAAAGCAGCCAGGATTCAGATTGATGTCCGATATTGAGACATCTACAGACATGAAGAAAATCTTTAATGATAAGATACTTGGCAGTGAGGTGACTTTCACTATTTTTGAGATTTTGGGCATCTCAAAAAGAGAGTTTCAGGATCAGTTTCAGGAGGTCCTGAAGCGGAAGAGACATGCATTGGCTACCACTGATACACAGGGAGTTTTGATTCGAGAGTTGGATGAGGATGATGATGAGGTTATGGTTGATAATGCTTCTGTTTTGCCGCAGGTAGAGAAGAGGGTTCAGCCTATGCATTATGCTGAAATTGATGAGCCTGTTTTGATACCGCGTAGTCATTTTTCGCGGAGCCATTGGGCTAGGGCAACTACAGAGACGATGGTAAAGATTGGAGAGAAACAGGTGCCTTATGTTGCATTGGTTGATCATGGTTCAGAGATTAATCTCATAGTTCGTGGAGTTTATGAGAGTAACAGATGGCCTATGGATGTAGAGCATGGGTGGCGTATGAGAGCCGCCAATAATACTGCAGGTGATTTATATGCTGCTTGCCCTAGTGTCAGGGTTTCTATTGGTGATGTAGAGGAGGATTTTCATTTCTTTGTGCAGGATTCATGCTCTTATCCTATAATTCTTGGTTAGCCATTCATTACAGAGATGCGCATGGAAACAAAGGTCATGGATGATGGATCTGCTTATGCACGGATTCGCAGTAAAGATGGTATGAGAGCAGTTCAGTTTATGACTGTATGTGTGAACCATGTTAGAAACAAAGATACTCTCAGAGATGCACCCTTGCCCACTGTGAGGGATTCGGGTTTTCATTAGGTGCCGCCGTTTCGAGAGACGACGGTGGTACAGAGGAGAGGAGATTGGAGTTCTCGCCTCCTGGCAGCAAACAGTTCAATGAGTTATCAGAAGACTTCTAGGTTGCCTAGAGCTGCCAGGCAGTATATATTGAGGAAGGAGAAAAATTTGAAAAATGCAGGAATTTTGGAGGATGATGAGCACATAGATGGTATGTATGACAGTGTGATTTGTGCAGATACGATGACAGAAATGGGAGATATGCTGAAAACTGATATGCTGAATTGTCATGGTAATGTATTAGTGCAGTCCCTGGACATGTTTTATGAAATTGCAGATTTTATGTCACAGATTGAGTCAGAGGCTGAGGTAACTCAGCAAAGAGTGTTGAGTGCTGAAGAAATTCAGCAAACAAAGTTTCCAGCTGGTTATGATCAGCTTTCAGAGAGACAGAGGGCTGAAAATTTTCAGCCAACAAAGTTTACTGCTGAAATATTTCAGCATTCAGAGTTTGGGCTGTTTCTATGCAGTCCATAGAGCAGAGGGCTGAGAATATTCAGCCATTGGAGTGCAGAATTGCTGATTTACAGCAAGGTTTATGTAATGCAGAAGAACATAAAGAAGCCAGGGTTGACACGAAATACAAAACTGTGGATAAGAAGGTGAAGCCGATTGCTGTACCGCTTCCACCTGACAGTGATCAGCAAATAGAGAGAGCTGCTAAACAGCAAATTTTGAGGAATCCGGAGCATATTGGTCATAAATTTTCAGCAGAGACACTTGCTGAATTGAAAATTGGAAATGGTGATTTCTTGTTACCCATGGAGAAGCAATGCTTTCAGGAGATGCTTGAGCGTCATGGAAGGGGATTTTCTTTTTTCCCACATGAGATTGGTTGTGTGAATCCTGATATTGTTGCTCCTATGGTCATTTTTACTATTCCCCATATCCCATGGAATCTCCGACCTATTCCAGTGCCTAGAGCACATTTGCCAAAGCTGATTGATTTATTGAATGAGAAAATCAGGATGGGAATCCTTGAGCCTTCATCTGCACCATACTCAAACAGGTGGTTTACAGTTCCAAAGAAGAATGGTACTCTCCGATTTATTCAGGACATGCAGCCAGTGAACAGAGTTACTATCAGGAATGTTGGTATAAGTCCAGTTGTGGATGAGTTTGCAGAGGCATTTGCTGGATGTGCCATCTATTCTTTGGGTGATTTGTATTCAGGTTATGATCAGTTTCAGCTGGCTTTGGAAAGCAAGGACATAACCACCATGAGAACTCCTATTGGGCTTGTGAGGATGTGTACCTTGCCTCAAGGTGCCACTAATTCTGTTGCGCATATGATGAATGCCATGCATAAGGTCCTTCGTGATTACATACCTCAGCTCACTATGCCTTTCTTGGATGATGTGCCTATTAAGGGGTGTGCAGAAGAAGAGAAGAATGAGAGCCTAAATGAGCAGGGATGCAGATACTTTGTGGCTGATCGTATTTCAGAATGTGAGAAGATTTTGGCCAGGTTAGAAGAAGTGAACTTGACACTTTCAGGGCAAAAATCTGTTTTTGGAGTGAATGAGATTGTCATTGTTGGGCATATGTGTGGATATTATGGCAGGAAACCCTCACCTGATAAGGTGAATGCTATAGGCAAGATTGCAGAGTATTGTTCTACTACTTCAGAGGTATGGAGATTCATTGGTGCTTGTGTGTTTTATATGATTTGGATACCTCATTTTGCACACATAGCAGATTGTTTGTATCAGCTGCTTCGAAAGGGGCAGAAATTTTATTGGGATGAGAGTCACACTAGAGCCATGCGGAAATTGAAGAAGTTATTGCAGAATGCTCCTACTCTCAGAAAAGCGGATTATAATTGTGATAGGCCTATTGTATTGACAGTTAACACTAGTCCAATTGGCATAGGTTGGGCTGTGGGTCAAGATGATGCAGATGGAAATAGGTATGCTATTCGGTTTGGGGCGAAAGTCCTAAACGAGAGACAGAGGAGATATCCGCAAATCAAGAGGGAGTTATTGGGGATTGTCACGGCTCTCAAATGTGACAAGGAGTACTTTATTGGAGCTTCAGTTGTGGTAGAGACAGATTGCTTGCCATTGATTGGTATGATCACGAGTTGCTCTACTCCGGATATAGCCATGTTGAGATGGATTGCATACATTAAGTCATTAAATCCAGAATTTAAACACATAGCAGGGAAGGATAATCCAGTGGCAGATATGTTGTCGAGAGCCAGATATGATGATGAGGAGACTCTACTTGCAGAAGAGGATGATGCAGAAATTTCAGCCACTATGGTTGATCATGTTTGTCATGTCTATGATATTGTGGCTTTCATAGAAGAACTTTATGTTGGAGATTGGTTGCAGATTGGCAGGTACCTTAGTACACTAAGCAAAAGAGATGAATGGAAAGATGAAGAGTTCAAGAAGATCAGAAGGAAAGCCTATGGTTATTTTCTGAAGGACGGGTTTCTTTGGAAGCATCCAAAGAAAAGAGGCGGATTACCTTTGCGGGTTGTCTGCGATAGAGAGACACAATTACAAGTGATGAGGGAGTTTCATGAGAGTCCTTGGGATGGTCATAGAGGAGTATGGGCTACTTATGAGAAAATCAAGGAGAAATATTGGTGGAAAGGCATGTACAGAGATGTTTCTCACTTTGTTGAGACTTGCAGAGACTGCCAGATGTATTCAGTAGTGCGTCATAGAGATGAGCTTCATCCGACCTATCCGCTATGCATTCATTATAAGTGGGTAGTTGATTTGGTTACCATGCCTATGGGTTTATGGCAGATGAGATACATTGTTTTGGCTAGAGAGGATCTTACTAATCATGTTGAGGGCAGATCTTTGAGAACGAAGACCACTAGTGCAGTGTGTAAGTTCTTATTGGAGGAAATTTTCTGCAGGTATGGTTGTGTGGGTAAGATCACTGCGGATCGTGGTGAATTGGATGCAGATGAAGCTAGGGAGTTTTTCTCTCAGCTAGGAATCAAATTGGCTCTAACCACAGCATACAATCCAGAGGGAAATGGAAAGAGTGAAAGAGGGCATCCGCCGATAGTGAAAGCATTAGCCAAAGCATGCAGAGGACGGATTGGAGAATGGCCAAGACTTCTACCATTTGCTTTGTGGGCTGATCGTACGACTCATAGTGTTACTATAGGATATATGCCTGCAGAGTTGATGTGTGGTCAGAAACCTGTTATGCCGATTGAGACTTGTGCTTTGACTTGGTCAGCTTTACCTTGGCAGGAGGATTTGACGAGAGAGGAGCTCTTAGCTCTTCGGATTCGACAGTTAGAGAGGAGACCTGAGGATATTCAGCTAGCTATTGACAAGTTGAAGGTTGCTAGACTAAGGAATAAGGACAGGTTTGACAGTAGGCATCGCTTGCGACCAAGAGCAATAGAAGAGGGAGATTGGGTTTTGGTCTTTGATAGCAGCCTTGAAAATCAGCATACTGCACTTCGGAAGATGGTGAAAAGATGGTTTGGGCCATACATAGTCAGACATGTCTTTGATAATGCAACATATGAGTTGACAGAATTGGATGGAACAGTGCTTAGAGTGCCTATTGCTGGAAAAAGAATCAAGATTTTCAAGAAAAGAGATGATGAGGATTATGCATTGGAAGAATTTTCAAGAGAAGAGCAATGACAAGAAACTCCAATGGAAGAGACAGATGATATGGCTGATAATCTTGTTGATCTACCGGAAATGCATAACGGAGAGATTGATCTGTTTGTGGATCTTGATGATAATGATCATGGGTAGTTGGCCCATCCGGAGGATGCGCAGGATTAGAGGGGGTGGATGTCGTATTGCTGCGCATTCGAGGTGTGAAAACCACCCGAAAGTTGTGTGTGCGATTTAATACTTTATGCATACTTAGTTGTTGTGATTACATTTATTCTCTACGTATGAGTATAGATGCTCACATGAAGGGCTTCACTTCAGATGTTTTTGTTAATAGCACACTTATTAATATTTATGGTAAATGTGGTAGCATTTTAGAAGCAGAGAGCATGTTTGATGGGCTGTTTGATCAGGACATTGTCGTGGCATGGAATAAGATGATCTCATTACACTCTCAACTGGGGTTTTAAGAGGTCAGAAAGGCCCTGTTGGGGTTGGTTTGTGCCTTGTGGTTGCTATTGGTGCTTCAGCTGCAGCAGGTGTGTATAGTATTTTGAGTCCTTTAGGGAAAGACTTCCAAATCCATGAAGAAAATGAACTTCACATTCAGGGATTTACCCAGCAAGAGAAGCTTGAACATACACCATCATTAAGGATCATACGGGCTCCCAAGATTTGCTGTGGTGAAGTTTCTTTCATGTCAAGAGATGGTGCTCTTGTTCAGGATCCAGAATGGCAAGGGGCACTCTTAAATTGTTGTAATGATCCACCAGTTGCAGTCTTGTCAGTGCTGTGTTCATTCTGTGTTTTTGGGTGGAATATGGAGAGGCTGGGATTTGGGAATCGTTATGTCCATATAGTGACATTTATACTTCTATGTACTGCTCCATACTGGATTTTGAACCTAGCAGCTATCAATATTGACAATGTACAGGTTCGGAAAGGTCTTGGAATTGCAGGTATTATTTTGTGCATTTTTGGGCTTTTGTATGGAGGTTTTTGGAGAATTCATATGCGGAAGACTTTCAGATTACCTGCACAAACATGGTGCTTTGGGAAGTCATATCTCACTGATTATATGCAATGGTTGTTCTGTGCTCCATGTGCACTTTATCAAGAAGTACGTACCTCAGAACACTACAAAATCAGAGAGAGAAATTTCTATGAACGTAGGGCATTAAGTGAAATTTCACCTACCCCATCTCCTGCATCACTAAGGAGCTCACATGCTGCTTTTATGTTTTTGGGACGATCCTCTGCGCTAAATATGGACTTGGGGAGGATGATTCTCTGCGCAGAATAGGGGGGAGTAAACGACGAAAAAAAAAGAAAGAAAAAAAGCTCTGAAGGGCATACTGGGTGAAAAAGCCTGGCACGAGAGAGGATTTAAAAAAAAGAGAAACAGAGTGCTCTGGAAATCGGTGAATAAGGTGGAGTATGGTGGCAGAAACCAGGCTCTGAGAGTGAAAGAGATTGACCCAAAGATCCTTATCACAGAGGCATATGAAAAAGGCCTCATGATGGCTGTCATTCCATTTTATTTCAAAGATCCTTGAGCCTTGCCAGTCTAGTTTGGCTTATCAGCCTCCCAATCCTTGGACCATGGGTATCCTGGGCTTAGAGCCAGAGCCCTTCTATGCAGACAACAACAGTTGTTTCAAGCTCAGAAAGTCAGGAGGCTCCTGAAGGTCACACTCAGCTGCTCACTGATGGTGCAGAACTTCACCATCAACAGTCACTGTAGCTTCAACAAAGCTAGAATCAACTGTCAGGTTTTAGTGACGAAAAGGTGAAGAATAATTCTATGCCAGTAGGTTCCGCCTTCTCAAAACCTTCTGGTGCAGCATCCAGCCTGACATCGCAGCATTCTGCATCCACCAATCAGCTGTTTGATTTTGGAAAGACTCAGAAGGTCTCTCAACTTTATCAAGGTAGTGGCAATACAACTTTAGTGCAGAGTCCAGGTTTTCTGCGCTCGTCAAGGAGTAGTGTACCTGGGCGGCAACCTCCGTCCACTACAGGTTTTGGTCATGCTTTGAACATTGAAACACTAGTTGCTGTAGCAGAGAGACGGGATGTCCCGATTGAGGCTCCCACCTCAGAGGTGCAGGACAAAGTTGCTTTCTTAATCAACAACATCTCTACCTCAAACCTTGATGCAAAAGCTAAAGAGTTTGGGGAGGTTCTTAAGGAGCAGTATTACCCTTGGTTTGCTCAATATATGGTGATGAAAAGAGCAAGTATTGAGCCCAATTTTCATGACACATACCTCAAATTTTTGGACAAGATAAACTCCAAGGTTTTACATAAGGAGGTGGTAAAAGCCACGTATGAAAACTGCAAGGTTCTTTTAAGGTCAGAGTTGATCAAATCAAGCTCAGAGGAACGCTCATTACTAAAGAATTTGGGTAGTTGGCTTGGAAAGCTCACAATAGGCAGAGACTCTGTTTTTGAAGGGAGATTTACAGAAATAGCCCATCATAACAATATAGTATCACCTATTCATCCTATTCAGCTTGGAGTAACCCTGAAAACTTGATGATTGAGCTCATTATAAAGAGAGGCATATACCATCAGTGGATTACAAGAATGTTATTGGTGCACTTTACCTGTATGACATGCTGAAGCTAAAAACATAATTTATTGATTGAATTCTGGAATTATTGTATGGCTATTAAAAATATATGACTCAGAGTTGAATGCTAGAACCATCTCTGACATTGGATTATTCATTTGTTTGATCTTCCATCTTGACATATATCAAGGTCTTCTGAAGACGCGACTTTGCTTTCGAAAACCCTTCGACATTGTGACTCTTGCTTAGGAGCCATCGATGACCTAGTGGACTTGGACTCTGCGAATTCTCATTGCCCTTTTTCCCTATCTCCAAAACTGCCTATTAGGTCGATATTTCTTTCCTCATGTAGAACTGGGGCTTACAAGATCGGTTTTAGAAACCAGGGAAGGCACGTGTAAACAAGGATTATGAAAGCCTTTAATGGAAGCTTCAAAAAAAAAAAGCTTCTAAGCTTCTGAGACAATCTCATTGACGTGGAGAGAGAAAAATAATGATGATGAGGATGGAAGTGAGGATGACAATGAAGGAGAGGAAGAGGATGATGATTATGGTGATGATGGCGCAGCCTGGTGGCAGCAGCCCATGACATGGCAGTCGTGGCGATGATGGCGGCAGCGGCTTGCACGATCCTCCCTCTCTCTGTCCCTCGAGCTTGAGAGGGGGGAGGTCATATAGGTAGAGGGGGGAGAGAATGGCCACACAGGTGGCCAGTTGCATGAATAAAAATTTGTCAAAAATTTTACCAATGATCCCTTTTCCCCCTTGAAAGGGGTGTTCTCGTGGGGGACTACGGGTTTTTAGCCATGGTCTTCCATACACAGCGCGAGCTAGAGTTCGTTGATACACGCATAGTAAGCACTTTGCGAAGGGTCTTTTTGTCACGAGGGACACTTGAAATTGCTCTAGCGCGGGGCGTGCAGGGTCTAAAATCATTAATATTTCATGCGGAAAGATTACATGGTCTCATCATAGTCATCTATGTGGATGACTTGATTATTATAGGTAACAATGATAGTAGAATTGGTAAAGCTAAGGATCTTTGGAAGAAGAAGTTTGAGATGAAGGATTTTGATGAGCTGAGGTACTTTCTTGGTATTGAGGTGATGAGATGTGATGATGGTATATGTCTATCCCAAAGGTAGTATGGTTTGCAAATGTTATCCAAGTATGGATAACAACATATAAGCCTCTTTCAATACGATTGGAGAAAAATGTTAAGTTAAGTATTAATGTTGGGGATGAGATAAAAGACCCTGCTATGCTCACAAGAATAGTAGAGAATCTTATTTATATGACTATCATAAGGCCAAACGAGTTACATTGTTGGTCTTTTTAGTCAATTTATGCAGATCTCAAGAAAGTCTCATTTGCATGTAGTTAGATGCATATTGAGGTATATGAAGTCCACTTTGCATTATGGAATTTTTATGAGGTGGGTAACAATGTATAGGTGTTTGGATGCATAGATGTTGATTAGTCTTGTAGCATGTTTGATAGAAGATCTACTAATTGATTCATGTTTTCCCTTAATGCTATAGTAGCTACGTGGAGTAGTAAAAAGTAGCCTATAGTTGCTTTATCAAGCAGAGAGACTGAGCATAGAGATACTCCTATGGCAGCATGTAAGGTGATATGGCTATAAAAGTTATTGGGTGATTTGTATGTGTAGAGAGATGGTCCAGTTGTCATTAACTCTAACAACATGAGTAGCATATAGTTAGCTAGGGACCCAATGTTTCATCCTAGGAGAAAACACATTGAGATACATTACCACATTGTGAGAGAGAAGATGCTTGTAGGAGAGATTGACTTTGTGTATGTTAGCACACAAGATCACATAGGTGACATTTTCACAAAGGTATTTGGTATAGAGAAACATTGAAAGTTTGGAAGCTTACTTCGAGTTACAAAGATATAGTTGAGTTTGAGAGGGAGTGTTGAGATAGAAAGCTCAAGACATGTAGACAACATTGATGATGGAGTTTCTGGCTAGATGGGTTCTCACGCCCATACTTAGCACATTGGTGGTCATTATGATCCTCACATAGCCACTAACTTGTCACTTATTATATTTAGTTTGTTGTACCTACCTATAATTGGCATAGTTATAGTGCCAATCGATTAGTATAGTCAATTATACATTGATTGATTTAGTATGTCACTTTCCTTTATGTTGTATCTTATCTATATTCTATGTACATTGTATTTTGTGAGGAAGAAGAAAAAGAAACTAGAAAGAAAATGTTTTGGTCTCCATCTCTCTTTGTGTGTTCTTGACTAAGCTTCCTCTTATGTGTATGGTATGTTTTTGGCATAGCAGCTTAAGCAAGTTCACCTACCATGTGATTCTTGACATCTTCTGGTATATGTACTAATGTAAATAGTGAAACATATAGAAACACTACTAAATCTTGTCAGAAATCACTATCATTATGCATCCATTTCCTTATAGTGTAATATCTTGAAAGTAATGCTACGTCTACCAAGAAATGTGATAATGATCTTTAGATATTCGTTCTTTAAGTTTTAGTTAACTTTTTCTTTTGGACTAAAACTTTTCTAATTCTTTCCCTTTCTCCAACTCTCTTTGTATTCCACATATTATTTTCTTGTTTTTTTTTTGTTTGGAGTGGAAAGAACCATAAGGTGCTTTGTAATAAAGTTAAGGTTAGAAGGTTTAGAGATGAAGGCAAGAGGTATATTGATCTACAAATAAATGGAGGCTTAGATCAAACAGATCTACTAACATCAAATCACCTAGATTTTCGACTCTTCATGACACAATCAAGTTTATTAGAGATGGAAAGGATGGCTTGTTGTTGCGGTATTGTACTTGTTTGAAGTCTTAATATGTAAGTGAGGTTCCCAATTCAAGGCAATTACTTTATCACAGCCATTCTTCTTTGTGAGGCAAAGTATTGACAACAAGAAAATAGATTGGTTAAGGTAGAAAAAAATTTTAAAATAGTGAGGGAAAAATGAAGAAGCTCTATGAGAAAAATAAATCACAAATGCATGAAGTGGAAAAATTTAAATCCTTAGTGATATTGATTGATTTTATGTTTAGGCAAAGGCTTTTCAAAAGCCTTGAAAATTTAGCACCAAAGGGAAAAAGTTCTAAGAAAAGAATGAAAAAGTATATAATAGGTATTGACTTCAAGAATTTTCATTTTATGAGGGAAATAGCACATAAAAATAAAGAGGATATTATCAATTTGTTATGGAACCCAACTTCAATCTCTCTACAGAAATATATGTGAAAGGAGCTAAGAAAGTATTTTCAAAACATAGTTGAACTAGGGGAATTTTCAAAAGGATGTGACAATGCTTGTATAAGTAGACAAGGGTATAAAATAATTAACAAGGTAGTGGTAAATACTATTCCTCAACATCATTAAAGTAGTTTGGTTTTTCTAGATCTAGACTACAAGAAGGCTATAAAAATTGTGGTGGAACGAATAGTTAAGGCTTGGGCAAAGAAAGACATCACATTTTACTTGGTCAGTATACTATTTGGAAACTTGAATATCCTAAGACTTGATATGTTCCTTTTTTGTGTAGCAATTTTTATTCAAGCATGGAACATACTCTGTTGATAATGATGGACCATTATTCATATGAAATACATAAGGCATGGAGAAGTCTCACTATCAAGTAAGAATATGGTGATTGACAAAGAAAAGAAATATCATTGTATGAATGCTCAATACTTTTTATAGAAAACATATTAGACGTGTTAAAACAATCATTACTACACATGAAACTAAGAAATCCATAGAGGATCGGTATGAAACTTAGAAAGAATATTCTTGTTAGTATTATGACTTTTTACACAATGCGATTGTCATCACATTTTCTTGGACATGTTATGCGTACACCTCTTGCTCTATATGCAAGAGGGATGGGTCACAACTTGATGCATTTAGTCTAGGGCATAAAGCCCTATTTTTTCCCTTGGAATGGAGCATATTTTCGTATATCTATCTTCTTTTGAGGAGGGTCTTCTTCCGAGGAGGGATATATACGAGCTGGTTCGCTTGATTTCTTTAGGCCAAGAAGGCTAGTTGCTTTCAAGTTTTAATTTTTGATTTCTTTAGGCCAAGAGGACCAGTTAGTTTGTAATAATATGTGCTATTTCTTTAGGCAAGAGAGCCCCATGCTTCTTTGGTGCAGGTACGTTTAATGGTTTGTTGTTTTAGTGATTCCATCATACAGGTTGACGAAGTCGCTGGAGGGAGCCTTTGCTACTGTGGAGGAGCTTCTTGTGGCCATTCCAAGTGGTTTCGTCCCTTTTCCGAGTCTTTTTTCCTTAAGCAAATAATGATACATGTGTATGTAAGGGTGCTTTCATTTTGTTTGTTGGAAATCGGTAATCAAGGCATGAAGTTTGAGGTTTAGGTTCTGTATGTCTGGGGGAGGTCTAAGTAGTCATTGCCTCTTGTACTGGCATTGTCAAGCACTGAAAGACCTATTTTAGATAGGAGTTCTAGTGACCTTGTTTTGCTGACCTCCTAGGCGGCTATTCTAGGAGGTCCTGTTAGTGTGAGGCAGTTAGAGAAGCCTATTAAAAATAACCAAAAGAAAAAACCCTAAATATCCCAAAAGAAAATATATGAATATACAGAGGTGTGTAAAAAGGGGTTCTAACCCCTATAAAAATAAAAAACAATGAAAAATATTCGCATAGTTGTTTATCGCCTTGCGAGGGCTTGGTAGGTTCCAAGGGACGAGACAAGACCCGAGGCCGATGCCTTGTCTTCTTACGGGTGGCAGCTAGCTAAAAAGCAAAGCAAATAAAAGCAAGTTGGAGCGAAAATAAAAGTGAGCATTAGAACAAGATTAAGTATCACCTCGTGAGGGCTTGGTAGGTTCTTGGGTATCAAGACAGGACCTGAGGCCGATGCCTTGTTCTCCTTGGGTCACTACCTCGGGGGGAGGGGGGTCAGTCAATAATATGTACCTCTTGCACGTGAGTTCAAAATAAGGGTATTTAATATCCCTAGAATCTACATATTTACAAATACAAAAGAGTGAAAATTAAGGCCTAAAAGTTAACCTACAAAAGGGGTTTTTTAATTAATAAATTTTCAGAAGTTCCTATTGCAACTTGGACATGTGGGTATCATGGTTTACTTGGAACAAGGGAGTTTTTGCATACTATTAAAGGTTCAATTCCCAAAGATGGCATCTTATAATTTTTTAAGCATGTGAGAGTTTTAGTTTATTAGCACATTGCTCGTTAGGGTATATGCTTATACAATGGTGTAGTGGCAAGGTACTTCAAGCCCCCAAAAAAATTACCCAGGGTTAATTGGAGTTAAGTTTCCCATTTTTTTGAGTTAAGATTTGTGGATTTGGTAGTTGAAAATATGCTACTTTTTTTATAGCACCTTCCCACGATCCTTTTTTGCAACTCACACCAGGCAATTATGGTGAACTTCAAGCTCTTTGTGTGAGTTTCGTAACTTTTGCATATTTGCAAAAGTTACGAAACATCACTGATCGTTTCAAACTTGAACAGCCGATAGCCAGTTAACGGAGCCATAGTAGTGTGTAATGGCTGCAACAAAATCAGATATGACCTTCAACACTCCGTCAATTGATTGCGTGAGAAAGTGAAGTTGAAAATCATAACGTTCATTATCCTATGCTGAGAAGGGGCCATCGAAAGGTCCTCTTAGAGCCTCTTCTCACCCAATTTTAGTGGGGGTTTTGAGGCCCCACTATTACCACTATTCAAGTGTCCCACCATAGTGATAGTGGGGGCCCTAAAAAATAGGGTCGCTAAAAAATTTCCAATGATGGAAAAAGCAGGTGCAAACACAATGGAGCTATTCACGCATGGGTTTTTTCGGGGGGTTTTTCCAACGATTTTTTTAATAAAACCAAAAACCACTCCAGGCCACTGGGGGGGGGAGGTTTCAAAATTGGGGGTTCCCCCCAGAAACTCTCCCACACCGGTGACCCTCCCAAAAACCCTTTCCAAGTTTAGACTTGACCACATGTAAAGGGTCTCCAATGCCAAGAATAGGGTTTGACACTCTTGTGGTCTTCCTCCCTGGATCCCACCATCTCCACTACTGAGCGCCTATGCTGGTGGGGCTTGACACACCGCCTTCTTCATCGCGTTCACCAGGATTTCCACCACCTTCCCTTCATTGCCTCCTTTTCTTGCATGCTTAGGACTTCCTTGCACTGATCATGAAGGATCGTTGTTGTGTAGCCTCACTCTCTTCTCTATCACATAGTTTGCTGCTCGCATCCGAAGAACGCATGCTACTATGCCACCATTCTAGAACCTTCGGCTTTTGAGTGATTTGAGAGACAACAAGCTTTCTGGGTAATGTGAGCGAGGAGATAAGACATGCAAGTTCCACATGTATTTACTCTACTCATTTGTTTGTTCTGAGTTCACACGTTTCTCTGTGTGTGTGTGTGTGTGTGTGTGTAGGCACCATTTGCTACCAAGCAGGTAGGTGTGAGGTTAGGTTCAAATATTTGAGGCTTAAGAAGGAAAATGCTTGTGTGCAAGGCCATCAAGATTGAGGAGGTGAGAGACATCGTGCTTTATCCTGTGAGTCAAGCTATTTTGACAAGTATGATTTCTTCTAATTTCTCTACACTGTTTAATCCTAATAGAGGTCAATTTAATTTTTAAATTGGGTGTGCTTATGGTTGTGAGAAATTCTTGTAGAAGGAAAAAATTGTATGGTAAACTATTTCCTTGACGATTAGGTTTGTTCAAACAACAGTAAGCAACACAATTTTTCCATTGTGAAATTTTTGTTGAGTAGCAGTAGAGGAGCACCATCATTAGTTTCCCTGTCATCTCTCTATGGAGCAACAGCAAGAGCACCATCATTAGTAAGCATGTCTTCAACTATACCTTATTAGAAAAATTTGTAATTCCACACACACACACACACACACACACACACACACACACACACACACACACACACACACACACACACACACACACACACACACACACACACACACACACATACACACACACACACACACACACACACACACACACACACACACACACACACACACACACACACACACACACACACACACACACACACACACACACACACACACACACACACACACACACACACACACACACACACACACACACACACACACACACACACACACACACACACACACACACACACATATCTGTCTCTCTCTATTATGAATTTAGCATTTCACTCCGCCCAATTATGCAAGACCTTCATTTACAGGATGCATTGCTAAAACATGGATCAATGATGAGCCCAACCAATGTCCTAGTTCAAGAGCATTATCAATGTCCATTTATTACTAGATTCTTGTTTTCATTTGCTATATATACTTGTCTGTGATGCCTAAGGCATGGTATTTGGAAGCTAACATTCAGCAACCCAAAATGAAGGTAATTGAGTTGAGTGTCTAGCAGGAGCCAAAATTACCTTGATTCTGGACAAGGCTCTCAATGCTACTATCACACAAATCTTTTTGAAAAAAAAGAGTAATCCATTGAATTGTGTATGTTCAACCAATTAAACTTGTAAGAAAAGTATAGAATCACATAGCAAATAGGCTCAATAAAAATATTATCAGCATATGGATGAGTTGTTTATCTACTTTCAGTGCCTCGAATCATCACCCTGAAGTACATAAGGTTTGCAACATGCTTTGTAATAAATCAAGTATCTGTTGAAGACTTTGGGTGGTGGGTAGTGCCAAGCGTGTTGGTTGCTACTGCGATGCGACAAGACGTGACCTATTTGTTCACTGCTATTGTGTTGCATACAATGTGCAGTTGTGAACTCCAAGCCAAGTGGTTGTCGCTACTATTGGTGGTGTGTTTTGGGCTACATATCATTGCAAAGCATTTGCAAACATATTGGTTATTGGAAACACAAAGAGAGTAGACTGTTTTAGAGAGAGAGAGAGATCCCTAAACTAGGGTGACATGCTAATGGAGGTCATTGATTCCTAAAATTTGCACGAAAGCATCGATATGACACTTGTTAAAAAGTCCAAAGGTTTCATCAAATTGTAATAACATCACATTGTAACCCGCCTTCATTTATCATTGGGCTTAAATATGTCCCTAAACCGCTTCTCAAACTAAACAGTTAGTTTGTTGGAAATCTCATACAATCATGAAATGTTATTGTAATTTTGCATTCATTCTCTAAGTTATTTTTATAATGTGCATATGTATTTGCAGGTAGGTATGTGGGAATTTATATATACACATTTGTGTGATGTACACTCTTGTGTTATATGTAGTCAACATTGAATAGCATCACGATGAGAGTTGCACTGCACTACCCTTGCGTTGACAGGTATAGTAGCTTGTCCAAGAATCGACTAACAAAGAATCTAGAAACTCTCTCTCTCTCTCTCTCTCTCTCTCTCTCTCTCTCTCTCTCTCTCTCTCTCTCTCTCTCTCTCTCTCTCTCTCTCTCTCTCTTTGTGTCTCTCACATATTTATGGATATTTTGTTTCTATGCAAGTAGATTGTACGGGTTTATTTTGTGGTTTTTTTTGCATAGGAGTCTTGGCACCATGGCATCCTTTTTTAGGATTCAAGTGGTTGATGGTGAGAGCAAGGAGGAAATAGGCCTTGTTAGAGTCAAAATAGACATAGGCCAATGCACGTTCTCTCATGTCTGAGAACAGATTGAAGGGGATGAGCTTCTCTTGGAGCCTTTTGGGTTTCTTGATGAAGAAGGGTATGCATTGACCAAGCGACAAGAGGGACATGGAAAATCAATGATCACCTCCTAGGTCGCATCAAATGAAGCTTATGCAATGTAGAGGAATCTCCCCCTCCCCCTCCAAATAAAATACATTGCTCTCAATTAGTTGTTGATGCAAATTGTGAGGCTAAACCAAATATGACTACAAAGTTGAGTAGTAAGCTATTGAGTCCAGATATTCTTGAAGTTTGGCAATGAGAATGTGAAAGATTTAGATCAAACTTAAAGAAATGGCAATATCAAGGCACGAAAGGTTTGAGCAACATTTCGAAGACTTTGATGGGGCTCCTCATGTGCGAATTTGGTGTCATGAATGTAATGAGCTTTATGGTAAATGCTCGATAGAAGGAAAGATAACAGCTTACAATTGCTTCTCTAACTTCATGAGGTTCCATGTCTTGGATAGTAATGTAATATTTCCGCACACTCCGTACCGTAAATATTAACTGTCCGCACGCGGTGTAAACCCTGTGCAAAGATATTCCCTACTTCGCAAGTTATTAGTAACTTAAACCATACCATTCACGAGGTCTCCACGTCGATAATTAAAAGCCGGGGTTGAAGACCGTATAACCGCAAGGGAACGACCGCTTGGGAAGGGCAATAGGATAAATTAAGGCAAATTTTTTTACTATTATCCCTTCCCCCAGCCGATGCATGGCTGGAGGAGAGGGAGTGGGAGGGGGATGGCCAAGAAGGAGTGAAGTGGGGACTGCATGAGGGGAGTCCTCCACGTGTGTGGAGGCCCTCTTCCCCACCCCCATGCCTATATAAACACCCCCCATCAAGGGGGTGTGGTAGAGAGGCAGAGGGAGGACTATGGGAGAGGAGCTGAAGGAGAGGACGAACCGTGGAGGAGAGGAAGGTGAGGTCGCCGCCGACGCCGCGCTGCAGTCGCCCAGCCCTGTCTGCCAGCCACCATCGCTGCCGCTCAGATCGCCGGCCCGCTCAGGCCGCCCCGCCACGCTGATCACGACCCCCCCCCCCCCCCCCCCCCCCACGTGCTTTTGTGGAAGCTCAGAAGCTTCTTAGAAGCTTCTTTAGAAGCTTCTAAGAGGGGGGGGCCTCCTTAAGGTCCCTTCCCACCCCATTTCCAAGAAGACCTCTTCATACCCTTCCCGGGACTTTGAAGAGGGGACGGTGAAGCCATAAAGACCCCCGCAAGACCCATCGAAAAGGCTTTTGCAAGAAGATTTTAAAGCCGCAAGCCGTCCGAGATTAAATTCCGTGCCGATTCGAGTTTTCTTGAAAGACTCCTAAAGCCTTTGCCGCAAGCACCATCCCGAAAAGGAAATATCCCGCATACAAGGATAAAGGCAGAGGTCGGAAGGCCGCATTCCGAGGGCCGTCACTCCGTAGACCACAAAGGTAAATCGGAAGTCGAATTTACGACTACGATGGCCCCAAAAAGATCACAAGGTGCGACCGCGGAAGGCTCATCTCTGGATGTACAAGTGGACATCTCCCCGACTCCACAAGTCCAGGTTCTTTCGAGTTATTTCCGCATAAGGAAAAGATTAGGCACGCTTAGCTCATAAAGGCAATTGCATTTTTACGTTTAATTTTAATGCATACGGAAATTGGAAAGAAATACATGTGACAAAGCATCTCCTGAAACATTAGGTAAGATTGAAATATGTCGTGAATTTGAACGAGTAGAAGGCTAGTTGCATGTAGTTCTGGTACCTTATCAAGGTAATGAGTCTAAACTTAGGCAAAGAAATGGAATTTATAAGTACATTATCTTCCGTCCTAGACATGGTAGAAATAAGCGTGTGCCGCACATTAGGCAACATACTTCTCGTAATGATTTCATGAGGCAAGGTTAACCCCATAAGGTATTATCCGAAAAGGAATAATAGAGTACGAAGATGATCTTATGAACTTGCAAATAGCTTGTAAGATGGAATAAATTAACACTAGTTTTGTATGAGTTTCATTGACTACTTCGTAGCTAGGAGAATGTTGTGTATTGCGTAGCCGTCATGTGGAAAATGTCATTCATTAAGAGCCGCAATTAGGAGTCAAAAGCATGAGATGCCAAAGTGTAGACAACAAGGTTGTAGGTACGACTATTGATGTAAGACCTAGTAGGTCCTAGGCAAAGTTAGTAGCCAGATTATCGTGCACCAAAGAAGGATAAAGTTATCATGGGCCATGTGATGCGTAAAGGCAATAAATCGCATGTTTACGCGTGTTGGTGTAGTTGTAAGTATTGTTACCCGTTAGATTTAGATTATTACCCTTGAGAAGGATCATCCTTGTCGCAAGACAAGCATAATTGAATTGACTAAGTAATCTAAACCACAAGGATTCGTATGGACATGATTGAGTCGATATGATAGGAATCCTAAGTGTTAACTAGGGTTTAGTGCAATTTGACCTAGTTTTAGACAAAAACCGTGATTCTAAAGATCCTACACACGTTCACAAAATGTCGAAGCAATGGGATGTTCATGCATGAAATGATCTAAGGTTTATCCCAAGGATCATTCGTTTAAAATGATGAAACTCCGACGGAGTTGCCTATTTTTAGAATCATGGGCCAACATAATTAGGAATGGTTTGGAGGATACCCTAAAACCTTGCCACTCGGCTGGAGGTAAATTCCGTGACCGGAAAACGCTAAGCAATGGGTGGAATGATCCCGTGAAATTAGATGCAATACATGTGCAAAAAGCTGCAACATTGTATAGACTTGAGATTTGTCCACAAGAGAGTTTTGTCATCTCTCGAATTGAGGTTGGCAAGTTATTGAAAGAATTTAACTTACAAGAGGATGAGTAATCATCATGTTACTCACTTTTCTTGGGGAATAACTGCCAAGGAAAAGGAAAGGTTAGGTGTTTGCCTTGAAGCAAATGACCAGACAATAAACTAAAGCGACATGGTCGTTGGAACCTACCACAACAAACCTAAAGTATGGGTAGGGTATGACCCTAACCCAAGAATGATAGGAATCTTGCCAAGTTGCAATTGATTCCGGATCAAATGCGGGTTGCGTTCGGAGGAAAGGAGTCACTCCTTAACAGTTTGCCAGCCAAACGACCATTGGAATTTGATTGTGCTTGTAACAATTTAGAAAGCACTGTTTGCATTGTTTGCTCAATGAACTAAAGGAGGAAAACATATCTAAATACTTCGGGTTGAAGCCTGAAGGGAGAGGCAGCTTCAGTTACCCCCGACTGCCTGCCTAACCCTAACCAAGGGGGTTGTTAGCCGCGCCGGGAACGTGGACCGAACCCGCCGTGAGAGGTCTCTCCGTTGAGTTCTGCTTGGAGCAGGAGGACGCTTGGGTGCCAGGGGGGGCTCTGGCTGTAAATCCCTCGCCTTCCGGGCCCTGCACAAGAGACTAACGTGACTCGGGATTGGATCTCGAGGCCCGCATACTAGTCTACGGGTGGAAACTTGGATTAGTGATCCCTGGTGGATTACTGGATAGCCTTCGGGCGGATTATGAATACGCCTACGGGCGGGGAACTCCTTGCAGTGCATAACAGGGTTAATCAAAGAAGCTGTTTGTATATGTCAAACTAATGTGGTAGGTAATTACATAACTAAAACAAACCGAGGAAAGTGCGGAGGATGGACCATGGGTCCGTCCTATGGACGGGTGGTCCCGGTTAGCCGGGAACTTTTCTTAAAGCATTCGACGAACAGAGGGACGATCGACATCACCGAAACAAGTAATGAGAACGATGACTCGGAATTAACTATTACCCGATTCACGCTGTTTTAGGGGAACGGAATGGGACTATGCCTTGTGGCAGAGAGGTCGAGCCTTGCATCCCTCTCGTTTCCCATTCTCCTTGAACCAAGTGCAGTGTGAATCTGCTTTGGACCGGGCACTTCTGCGTAAAGTAGTTCGCTCGGGTCTGACGCTAGTTGTTGCTAGCTAATGACCAAACAGGAAAACCCAAATTCAGGTCGATCCTAAGTGGGAACGGCCAGGATACTTCCGCTACGTGGCAGACGCGGGAAGACCTAGATCGCAAGTCCCGTAACATTCCATGGGAGTGCCGGGCGGAGCTTTCTAGACATCCTTCCCGATGGACTGCTAAGACGTGTCCGGAATGATTCTATCGGACACGTTACAGTTGGTATCAGAGCAAACCAACAAAGGACTTGTTTTTAGGAAATTTTAATAAGAAGAAGTAAAGCGAATGTTGTGTCCCAAACATTTCCTTACTTTGATTGCCGTCTTCCAGAATTGCGAAGCATGGAACAGGTTCTTAGTGTTCCAAGTCATGTTTATGACCGCGATGCATTCCACGGATTATCGACAGAGGGTTGAGATGATGAACATCCTAGACCGCATTTACAATCCATCGCCTGTGTACATGGAACAGAGATGGATGGGTGTTTCAGGGATCTATTACATAACTGCCTATCGACCTGCGTACCTTCAAATTAACTTGAAGAGAATCAAGTGGATGGAGGATTTGAAAATCGTGAAGCTGTTCGTCTTTGTTGAGGCTCACGTAAACGCGACCCTACAGGTTGGAGGTCGAAGGGTTAACCAGAATAAGTATGTGTACGGAGAAGTGATTCAAAGAATCTCTGCCGACCGAATCAAGGTTTTGGACGTCATGAGAAGAATGGATATCAAAGGAAAAGATACCCTAATCTTCCAATGAACTATCGATTCCTGAAAATCGATGACCCCAATCCGTACTACTACTCAGTTCCTGTAGCTGAATGCAATAATATCTTATTCTCCTCGAATTAATGTATTAACTTGTTCCATCGGCCCAAGAAATAAGTGTACCACGAAAAGGCTATGTTGATATGAATGGAATAAAACTTTTTAATCAACGATTGTCTTGACTATGAATATTGATAAAGAAGTAAAGTGAATTGGTCACTTGGCTGAAGGAATACGGGGACGTAGTTCTGAAGAGTTAACAGAACTCCCACTTCAAAGAGAAGTAGATCATGAGATCAAGCCAGTAATAGGAGCTGTGCCAATTGTGAAGAGAACCTATAGAATGTCTATATCGGAAGCAATTGAGTTGAAGGAACAACTCAAGCAGCTGTTAAACCAAGGCTACAGCAGGCCTAACAATTCACCATGGGGAGCTCCAGTCCTATTCCAGAAAAAAGAAAGATGGGACACTTCGACTATGTATTAATTACCGTGGGTTGAATCAATCAACAGTCAAGAACAAGTACCCTATTCCTAGAATAGATGAGCTTCTTGATCGCCTTCAAGGTGCAAAGATCTTCTCCAAAATTGATCTCAGATCAGGCTACTATCAAATCAGGATCAAGGATGAGGATATTCCAAAAACGGCCTTCAATACAAGATATGGGCACTTTGAATTCTTGGTTATGTCATTCGGACTTACAAATGCACCTGCCACTTTCAATAGATTAATGCAGGATATTTTTAGGCCATATCTTGATGATTTTGTGCTTGTCTTCTTCGACGACATTTTAGTCTATTCTAAACAGGAAGAAGATCATGAGGCCCAACTACGGATTGTGTTGGAGACAATGAGGTCTCATAAGCTGTATGCAAAAATGAAGAAGTGTGCATTCTTCAAACGTCAGATTGAATATCTAGGATTCATAGTATCATCAAAAGGAATATCAGTGGATCCGGCCAAAGTCAGAGATGTGCTTGAATGGCCAATACCAGTATCGGTCAAAGAGATACGTAGTTTTCTTGGCTTGATAGGATGGTATAGGATCTTTATCAAAAACTATGCTTTGATTGCAGCACCTCTTACCGACTTACTAAAGAAGCAGATTTCTATTACATGGTCAACTCCCGAGCAAAATAGCTTCGACCAATTGAAGCAATGTTTGGTATCAGCACCTATTCTGAGACTTCCTGATCTCAATAAGGAGTTCGAGGTAGTAACTGATGCTAGCATTCTTGCATTGGGGTGTGTTCTTATGTAGAAAGGTCATCCAATAGCATATTCTTCAAGGAAATTGAAGAGTCATGAAAAGAATTATGCCACTCATGACCTGGAGTTATTAGCTGTCATCCATGCTCTAAAGCTTTGGAGACACTATCTGTTGGGAAATAAGTTCACTCTAGTAACCGATCATAAGAGTCTCAAATGGATTTTTACCCAAAACGAGCTCAACATGAGGCAACGTCGATGGATTGAAGTATTGGAGGAATATGATTTTGAAATCAAGTATCGGCCAGGAAAGGAGAATGTGGTTGCCGATGCACTCAGTCGCAAGGCATTCCTAAACTCCCTAATCTTGCAGAATCCATCAACGGCCAGATCTCTGGCTACAAAGGTATCTATGCCAAGCAACCCTATACTCGAATTAGCTAGAGAGGAAGCATGCCATGACTTAGCTTACCAAGCAATGATAAAAGAAATATCTGCCAAGGATCAGAATCCGAAGTTACAGGCCAAGTATCATGAATTTGCTGTTGACAATGGACTCATTTACTATAGAACAAGGCTATGTATACCAGCAAGCCAGTCACTTAAGCAGAAGATATTGTGGGAAGCTCATGATTCCCCTTTCGCAGGACATCCTGGCTATGCAAAAACTCTTAATGCAGTCAGGAAGAGCTATTATTGGGAGAGGCTCAAAGGTGACGTCCTCAAATATATCACCGAATGTTTGTCTTGCCAACGTATCAAGGCTGAACATGTCAAGATGCCAGGGAAATTACAACCACTTGACATTCCCCAAATGAAATGGGAATTCATCAGTATGGATTTTGTGGTGGGCTTACCCCAAGTCCAAGGAGGATACAACTCCATTATGGTTGTAGTTGACATGCTTACTAAGGTTGCACACCTGATTCCAGTAAAGACAAACTATAAAGCTTTCGATATTGCAAGAGTGTTTATCAAAGAAATATTCAAGCTACATGGGTTACCTAGAAGGATCATTAGCGATCGAGATTCTCTTTTCACTTCTCACTTCTGGAGAGCTATCTTTGAAGCTATTGGAACCCAACTCTGTTTTAGCACTGCCTACCATCCCCAAACAGATGGACAAACAGAGCGAGTAAATCAAATCATTGAGGATATTCTTAGGGCTTACTGCTGTCGAGAGCCAAAGAGATGGATTCAATATTTGCTGTTAGTAGAATTTGCTTACAATGCTTCTTATCAGCAGAGCATTCAAATGACTCCTTTTCAGGCATTGTATGGTCATGATTGTCGAAGTCCTCTAAATTTTTCTGATCCTACCCTAAGAGTGGAAGCTTCAAGACAAATGTTGGAGGACATGGATGACCAAATAAGGTCAATAAGACAAGACATACAAGCAGCCAAAGATAGACAAAAGGCATATGCAGATTTGAAGCGCCAAGAGAGGATCTTCGGAGAAGGAGACATGGTCTTCATTTGTGTACGGCCGAAAAAGAGTTCTTTATCTCTAGGTAAATGCAAGAAGCTAAGTCCAAGGTACTGTGGACCATATAAAATCCTCAAATGCCTAGGACCCAATGCTTATAAATTGCAACTTCCTGATAACCTAAAAGTTCACAATGTATTCCATATTAGTCTCTTAAAAAAAGTATGTACCCAACCCAAATCATGTACTTGATGACCAACAAATTGTAATGCCTAGTCAAGGAATCCTTGAACTAAGGCCGGAAAAGATTTTACATGTTAGGGAGAGACAGTTGAGATCTAGAACCTTGAGAGAATGCCTCGTCCAGTGGAAAGATTACCCCGAAGAGGATGCTACCTGGATGGACGAAAGCTCTCTCAATCTTCAATATCCCCAGTTTATCTCGAGATGAGGACATCTCGATTCTTCTAAGGGGGAGATAATGTAATATTTCCGCACACTCCGTACCGTAAATATTAACTGTCCGCACGCGGTGTAAACCCTGTGCAAAGGTATTCCCTACTTCGCAAGTTATTAGTAACTTAAACCATACCATTCACGAGGTCTCCACGTCGATAATTAAAAGCCGGGGTTGAAGACCGTATAACCGCAAGGGAACGACCGCTTGGGAAGGGCAATAGGATAAATTAAGGCAAATTTTTTAACTATTATCCCTTCCCCCAGCCGATGCATGGCTGGAGGAGAGGGAGTGGGAGGGGGATGGCCAAGAAGGAGTGAAGTGGGGACTGCATGAGGGGAGTCCTCCACGTGTGTGGAGGCCCTCTTCCCCACCCCCATGCCTATATAAACACCCCCCATCAAGGGGGTGTGGTAGAGAGGCAGAGGGAGGACTGTGGGAGAGGAGCTGAAGGAGAGGACGAGCCGTGGAGGAGAGGAAGGTGAGGTCGCCGCCGACGCCGCGTTGCAGTCGCCCAGCCCTGTCCGCCAGCCGCCATCGCTGCCGCTCAGATCGCCGGCCCGCTCAGGCCGCCCCGCCACACTGATCACGACCCCCCTCCACGTGCTTCTGTGGAAGCTCAGAAGCTTCTAAGAGGGGGGGGGCCTCCTTAAGGTCCCTTCCCACCCCATTTCCAAGAAGACCTCTTCATACCCTTCCCGGGACTTTGAAGAGGGGACGGTGAAGCCATAAAGACCCCCGCAAGACCCATCGAAAAGGCTTTCGCAAGAAGATTTTAAAGCCGCAAGCCTTCCGATATTAAATTCCGTGCCGATTCGAGTTTTCTTGAAAGACTCCTAAAGCCTTTGCCGCAAGCACCATCCCGAAAAGGAAATATCCCGCATACAAGGATAAAGGCAGAGGTCGGAAGGCCGCATTCCGAGGGCCGTCACTCCGTAGACCACAAAGGTAAATCAGAAGTCAAATTTACGACTACGATGGCCCCAAAAAGATCACAAGGTGCGACCGCGGAAGGCTCATCTCTGAATGTATAAGTGGACATCTCCCCGACTCCACAAGTCCAGGTTCTTTCGAGTTATTTCCGCATAAGGAAAAGATTAGGCGCGCTTAGCTCATAAAGGCAATTGCATTTTTACGTTTAATTTTAATGCATACGGAAATTGGAAAGAAATACATGTGACAAAGCATCTCCTGAAACATTAGGTAAGATTGAAATATGTCGTGAATTTGAACGAGTAGAAGGCTAGTTGCATGTAGTTCTGGTACCTTATCAAGGTAATGAGTCTAAACTTAGGCAAAGAAATGGAATTTATAAGTACATTATCTTCCGTCCTAGACATGGTAGAAATAAGCGTGTGCCGCACATTAGGCAACATACTTCTCGTAATGATTTCATGAGGCAAGGTTAACCCCATAAGGTATTATCCGAAAAGGAATAATAGAGTACGAAGATGATCTTATGAACTTGCAAATAGCTTGTAAGATGGAATAAATTAACACTAGTTTGTATGAGTTTCATTGACTACTTCGTAGCTAGGAGAATGTTGTGTATTGCGTAGCCGTCATGTGGAAAATGTCATTCATTAAGAGCCGCAATTAGGAGTCAAAAGCATGAGATGCCAAAGTGTAGACAACAAGGTTGTAGGTACGACTATTGATGTAAGACCTAGTAGGTCCTAGGCAAAGTTAGTAGCCAGATTATCGTGCACCAAAGAAGGATAAAGTTATCATGGGCCATGTGATGCGTAAAGGCAATAAATCGCATGTTTACGCGTGTTGGTGTAGTTGTAAGTATTGTTACCCGTTAGATTTAGATTATTACCCTTGAGAAGGATCATCCTTGTCGCAAGACAAGCATAATTGAATTGACTAAGTAATCTAAACCACAAGGATTCGTATGGACATGATTGAGTCGATATGATAGGAATCCTAAGTGTTAACTAGGGTTTAGTGCAATTTGACCTAGTTTTAGACAAAAACCGTGATTCTAAAGATCCTACACACGTTCACAAAATGTCGAAGCAATGGGATGTTCATGCATGAAATGATCTAAGGTTTATCCCAAGGATCATTCGTTTAAAATGATGAAACTCCGACGGAGTTGCCTATTTTTAGAATCATGGGCCAACATAATTAGGAATGGTTTGGAGGATACCCTAAAACCCTGCCACTCGGCTGGAGGTAAATTCCGTGACCGGAAAACGCTAAGCAATGGGTGGAATGATCTCGTGAAATTAGATGCAATACATGTGCAAAAAGCTGCAACATTGTATAGACTTGAGATTTGTCCACAAGAGAGTTTTGTCATCTCTCGAATTGAGGTTGGCAAGTTATTGAAATAATTTAACTTACAAGAGGATGAGTAATCATCCTATTACTCACTTTTCTTGGGGAATAACTGCCAAGGAAAAGGAAAGGTTAGGTGTTTGCCTTGAAGCAAATGACCAGACAATAAACTAAAGCGACATGGTCGCTGGAACCTACCACAACAAACCTAAAGTATGGGTAGGGTATGACCCTAACCCAAGAATGATAGGAATCTTGCCAAGTTGCAATTGATTCCGGATCGAATGCGGGTTGCGTTCGGAGGAAAGGAGTCACTCCTTAACAGTTTGCCAGCCAAAGACCATTGGAATTTGATTGTGCTTGTAACAGTTTAGAAAGCACTGTTTGCATTGTTTGCTCAATGAACTAAAGGAGGAAAACATATCTAAATACTTCAGGTTGAAGCCTGAAGGGAGAGGCAGCTTCAGTTACCCCCGACTGCCTGCCTAACCCTAACCAAGGGGGTTGTTAGCCGCGCCGGGAACGTGGACCGAACCCGCCGTGAGAGGTCTCTCCGTTGAGTTCTGCTTGGAGCAGGAGGACGCTTGGGTGCCAGGGGGGGCTCTGGCTGTAAATCCCTCGCCTTCCGGGCCCTGCACAAGAGACTAACGTGACTCGGGATTGGATCTCGAGGCCCGCATACTAGTCTACGGGCGGAAACTTGGATTAGTGATCCCTGGTGGATTACTGGATAGCCTTCGGGCGGATTATGAATACGCCTACGGGCGGGGAACTCCTTGTATTTCAAAGATAAAAGGATAAAACGATAATAAAGGAGTTGTTTGGCATTGTTTTCTTTATGTCCTGTGATAAGATTACGTGAAGGAACCAGTGCATAACAGGGTTAATCAAAGAAGCTGTTTGTATATGTCAAACTAATGTGGTAGGTAATTACATAACTAAAACAAACCGAGGAAAGTGCGGAGGATGGACCATGGGTCCGTCCTATGGACGGGTGGTCCCGGTTAGCCGGGAACTTTTCTTAAAGCATTCGACGAACAGAGGGACGATCGACATCACCGAAACAAGTAATGAGAACGATGACTCGGAATTAACTATTACCCGATTCACGCTGTTTTAGGGGAACGGAATGGGACTATGCCTTGTGGCAGAGAGGTCGAGCCTTGCATCCCTCTCGTTTCCCATTATCCTTGAACCAAGTGCAGTGTGAATCCGCTTCGGACCGGGCGCTTCTGCGTAAAGTAGTTCACTCGGGTCTGACGCTAGTTGTTGCTAGCTAATGACCAAACAGGAAAACCCAAATTCAGGTCGATCCTAAGTGGGAACGGCCAGGATACTTCCGCTACGTGGCAGACGCGGGAAGACCTAGATCACAAGTCCCGTAACATTCCATGGGAGTGCCGGGCGGAGCTTTCTAGACATCCTTCCCGATGGACTGCTAAGACGTGTCCGGAATGATTCTAGCGGACACGTTACAAGTAAGAAGCATGAGCTCAAGTATATGGTTGCTTGAGGATTGAAAAAAGAAACTATGCCCAAAGGAGTACCTCAGCTGACAAAGGATGACAAGACACAAATAGAAGAAGCAATAGAGAAGTTGCATTCTTATATGGCATCAAATGAAGGTACTATACCTTTCTTTCGTCTCCTATCTCTTTTTATGTTCAAAAGTTTAATTATCTTTTTGAATTGATTCTTACTCAACCCTTTCATGTTAAAATTTTTGTAGATTGGGATTTTGAGTTGATTGAAGCTACGTTACATGATTTTAAAGACAAAAATTGCGTAAAGGTGAGATGCAAGATTGATGATGCATGGCTACGATTATGTCCCTCAAGGTCAGATCTCTACACAATTCTCAACAAGCACACAAAGTCAAATTCTCACATAAAGTCACTCATGAAGAGCAAGGAAGGTTCAAAGGCAATACTCACAAGCTTGCGAGGGCATCCTAAAAAAGATATGGAGCACGATCCAAAGCAAAGATCTCTCACAAACTTCTTAGTCTCAATGAAAATGGGAGATACAAGTATGAGTGCTTTCACCCCCTCTTCTAGTCATGATACAAAGACTAGCAATTGGCTAGTAAATTTGAACTTGCTTTGTTGGGATCTTTGGAGCCATGAAGTTAAGGTAAACAACAAGTATATTAAGATAAATTCCTTCTTAAATGATCAATGTGATGGAAATAGTTGGTTTCCTCAGCCACACACCAAGGTAACCTTACAAGATGGAGGCATAAACTTTCATGTGAATGGATTCTTTCATCACATTAACTACCTACGCATTTCACAGGATGGGCATCCATTTGAAGGATTCACATGCCACCACTCCAAAGGGATAGTTAAGTAGTTTGACTTTAGAATGAGATTGTATAGAGATGAGAAGGTTAAGACCAAAAGAGGATATAGGGGGACTCAGTGCAGAAGAAGACTAGATTATCTAACAAAGAATGAGCTTAGAATGGCATCTATTTCTACTAAAAAGCAAGGGAACTTAACATGCAGCTATGATGGAAAAAATCTCAAGTTGCCATTCTTTCTGTGAGAGTCCAAACTTTAAGAGAAGCCGACATAGAGTCTCTTAATCATAAGGATGTAAAAAGGTTTTGCAACAACATAATTGAAGCCCATAGGTTGGGCAAGTTTGGTAGTAAAGCAGCCTTGTGGGACTTTCTACAAGACGTTTCCACAAACATGATTAGGTCAAGTTCGGGATAAAGATATAGTGAAAGCACAAAGGTGATATTTGAAGTTGCGAGGATGTGGGGGGGCCAATGCTACATGATTTCCTAAGTTTCAATCTTAATGGACCCTCTTTATCAACAACAAAGAGATGGCAAAGACATGCCACTCAATCTGTACCAGGCATACACCAATACAAATTTTATGCGATTGCTGAAATCTATCAAGAGGAGAAAGAGAAGCATGGCATCATGTTGAAGATTCCATTCATTTTAGTGGAAGATGAAACTGCCATAAAGAAGTGGGTTAGGTAAAAATATCATGGTCCTTACGATAAAAATGGATTCATACCTTGTTTGAATTAAGAAAGTATTGTAAAAGAGTTTGTGCTTTTTTCACCGATGCTTGCAGGTGGAACCCAAAGGATGATACACTTGTGGGGTTTGATGGATATAAATCAGACGATCACGAGTGCTTGACAGCATGCATGATCAAAGTGGGAGAAGGACAAGAAGGGTATGAGAAGATTGTTGGTGCATTTTAGAATTGTGTTATTGGTGGGCATGCAAGAGTTTTCCTTGAAAACCCTTTTCATGATGCTCTCCCTCACCTGGTCCTAGTTCTTCATTGTACTTGCAATCGGTTTGATGCAAGCTTTGTTCGCAAGCAAAGGGTAGTTGAAGGTTTTGAGATGCCTCTAATGTTCTTTTGCATGGTACAATTACAGATGTTTGGTATCTTGGTGCAACTTTGGATCGAAATAGGCTTCGTCCAGGAAGATACTATGAGACACACAGTGGTCGTGTGCTTATGGCAAGTGAAGCAGGAATGGTTGATATTCCCCCCTGAGGATGCCAGTAAGAAGGGACGGCTTAATCCAAGAATGATGCTTCTGGTGGACTTTGAGAAGCATGTTGTTGTGGATGATGATCAATTAAAAATGTAGTTTTCTGTTGCTCATCCATACTCAAAGTAGCTGCGCAATCAAAAGATAATATTGAAGGAGATTGTGGATTCAGTTCCAGAAAGAGATTTGGTGGCACCCCATATAATTGGTTCTGTTAATGTATATTTTGCCATCCCTAGTTTGTGTCTTCTGTTGTTTGAGCTTGCTAGAATGAACGATATCTGAAAGTGATAATTGTTTGCTAAAGTCTCCTGGATGCATTTTCTAGGTTGACACTTTCGATGAAAACACTATTGGATATGAATACTATTGGTGGTAAAGCAAACTCACGTCAGCTCTACTATGCTGCAGTGGTCTACTCTAGTCTTTGGTTGAAGGTGACATTGTGTTGATTCATGTCCTGGTTGCTAAATGTTTATCTTAATCTTTCTATACATGCAGGTGAAGGTGGGTAGAATGCCTCTTGTTTGGAAGAGCTTCGAGATGGGTCTCCAAATCCTAGAAGAAGTGCAATTAAATAGGTTGCAAGTGGTCATTTTGGTGTGACAAGCTACTATTTGACAAATGCAATTGAGCTACAGATCAAGATGGCACAGGTTAGGAAGTTTTGCATAACGTTACTGTTTCTTATACAAGAATTATTATGTGCAGGTCCCTAACCTTGACATTCCACATTTTAACAGGGAGCAAAACCAGGTGAGGGTGGTGAGCTTCCCAGTCACAAAGTAGTAGGTGACATTGCAGTGACAAGAAATTCCACTCTTGGTGTGGGACTTATCAGTCTGCCACCACACCACGATATTTATTCCATTGAGGACCTTGCACAATTAATCTATGATTTAAAGGCAGGCTCTCAAGATAGATTTCTAAGTTTGGTGTATCTCTATACTATTGGTACTATAGTTCCACATGCTATTATTTTATGTGTATAATTTGATTGTCTTGAGAGATGCTTACTAGTTTATCTCCTATGTCATTTCAGAATTCAAATCCAGGAGCTCGTATTAGTGTGAAGCTTGTGTCTGAAGCTGGAGTTATAGCTAGTGGATAAAGAGAGAGTTTACTTGCAAGTATACCCCATAGTTGTTGGGGGTAAAGGCGCCTCTGCCTAGCCGCTCGTGTATTACTACACTGACAGTCATTGCCACTGTACATTGCAGGTGGTGGGCGCCCATCACCATCGCTTTATTCTTTATTCTTTTAGTAACAGTTTGAATAAAGGAAGGCCCGGCCACACATTGTGATTGTTGGAGTTCCCATTTCTAGTTTTTCCCTTTCTTGCTCTTGCTCTCTCGCCATAGCTCTCGAGTTCAACCTTCGATCCGTCACTCCCTTTCAACTGGTATTAGAGCTCGGCTTCTCGACTCTTGAGCTTGGTTCATGGCATTCTCAGCTTCCCATTGACTCCCCACTCGCATTGGGTCTCCTTCCCGGCAGCCATAGCTCATTCTCTTGAGCTCTCGTCACTCCCCGGCTTCCCAAACTTCTTCTCGGCCTATTGAGGCACCATCAGGGCATTGACATTGAGGTATTGCTTCATTATTTCAGAGTTTTACTTCAATTCTCAAGTCTCACAGGTTGTAAACAAGTTGTTGGCAACCATATCTCACACCTCTTGGAGCTTCCTTCACCTGGATCTTACTTCCAGCTTATTAAGGCTTACTAAGGCTTGGTGTAGGACTTCTTTGGCCCTCATTTGTGCCCCCTTTGGGCCCCATTATTGACACGTGGGATAGCATACCTCCCAGCTAGCTCATCTTTTTTTTGCGCCTGTTTCAAAATCTGACCCAAAGAATCACTCTTTTTGTCATATCTCGGGCATTCGGAACCCGATTCATGCAAGGTAAGAGTCTAAGTTGGGGTTTTGGCACGCTCCGGACGCGATAGTGATGTCAGATTTACCAAATTCTGATGATAGAATATTTTGCAACAGATTTCTAGTCTGAGTCAGCATGTATTTGTATACCTATGCTTTTTTGGGCATGCCTACATAACCGGTTTGATGCCTATTGCATCCCGATTGATTGGGGGATTGAAGCTACATGTAATGGTATGATTTTGGCTTGATTTTGGGGCTAGAAATACATAGTTTATAATAGTAAATGCATACTGAATACTCTTGGGCTGAAGCTATATTTCATGCTTTGACATATGTCTATTGGTTCCGGATATATGTCTTGGGTTATGCTATGATGTATTGATCATCGAGGGACGACTTTGAGCTTGTCATTGAATCGGATGCTTTTGGAAGATTGAGCTTATTTCAGCCCGCACTTATTGACATTGGTATATGCTTTGACAGTGATGCTTCTTGGGTTTATGCATACCCATTGCCTAGACTTGATGCTCATGTCACGGTTGATTACCCTATGCATACGCTGAGCTTGAGTACTCATTGAAGCTCGACCTTGGATGCATTTTGGATTATCTGGAGTAGCCTTGGAAGTTACTTGGCTTGTCAGAGTTTGGATTGGGATGTATTTGATGTCTTACATACTTACAGATGCTACATACGGATGCTCTACCGCCTACATGTTCGGGATGTACTATTGATGTATTGTCTTGGACTTATGTCATTGGCACTATGTCTTGCCTTGGCTTGAGCTCTTGAGCTCGTACATACGGCTTTTGTGCCAGTGGGAGCATTCTTGAATGCTTATAAGATATTGAGCATGCGGTACTTTTATGCATTGAGCCATTACATGCCATTGAGAAAATACAAACACTTGAGACTTTGGGACTTCTTACCTTTTGGGATGATACATCATATGTCTTGGTTCACTGTATGCTTATGAGCTAAGTCTCAGTTTTGGATCCGTATCTTTGTGAACTGACACCTACTTGTGTCAAGTTTTGATAGTGGCAGGAACACTTTGCCCCATTGACTGGGGGTGTGTCTACTCACTGTGGCAGATGTTTGTATGACATACTTGGGTGTTGGATTCATGCTTATCGACCGTCATATGCTTATGCTATGTCCACATGATGCCGGCTTTGGTCTTGGCAACATCTGATTGCCTTGAGATCCGATTTTAGCATTGTTAGCTCTCTTTTACTGAAATCTGAAATTTATTACAGTAAGCATATATGTATGGACTGACATGGATTTTTCATGCTAAAACACTCTGAAATGATGTTCTTTTACTAGTACTTGGTGGGCAGCAGCTTTGGTTCCACTTTCTTTGCCATTTTCCTCGATTTTGGTGATTTTTTGGTCATTTTCTGTAGTAAACAGCAAGCAGTTTTGAACTGTCTACAGTCTTCCAGCCTGCATTATGGTGAGTTCGTCCACTGATCATGCTATTTTCAACATCACTAAGCTTGATGGTACGAATTACTCTTATTGGAAGAGCCAGATTTGGCAGGTGTTGGTGCAGAAATCGCAGATCAAACCTTTGAGGTTAAGCGGGCATCCACCTACAACTATGCCAGATGAGGAATGGCTTGAGCTTGATGAGTTATGCAAGTCCACCATTGTATTGTCTCTCACAAAACAGGTTCACTACAATGTATTTGAGGAAGAATAGAGTGCATGGCAGTTGTGGGATAAAATTAAGAATCTCTATGACAATAAAAGTCCAGCGAGTCAAATGTATTGGCTGAAGCAGCTTATGGATCTGTGCATGAAGGAGAATGTGACTATGTCTGCTCACTTGAGCCAGTTTCATGCTATACTCAAGAACTTCACTTCGCAGGCCATCACTTTTGCAGAGGACGTTACTCCTCTTTTCTTGCTTGGTACTCTTAATGAGTCATGGGATGTATTCCGCACTGCATTATGTGCCTCTACTACTACCTTGAAATTATCTGATGTTGAGAGTGCTCTCCTGCAAGAAGAGGTTAACTGTAAGAATTTGGATGCCTCTCGTGTGTCTCATGCTATGACAGTTAGAGGCATGAATGATGGATATGGAAAGGATGGCAGTGCTAGTGGCCGTGGACGGGATTCTCAGAAATCTCGGTCCAAGTCTTGTGGGAAGTCATGTAGCAAATCCCGTGGCAGGAATGCAGATGTTACTTGTCACCATTGTGGGAAAAAGGGCCATATTAGGCCACAATGCCATGAATTGCGCAATGAAAGGCGCAAAGATAAGGGAAAAGACAAAGTGCAGGATAAGTCTTCTAATCACAGCATAGTACCTGCAAAGTCCAGTGTTAAAATTGAAGAGATCAATGTTATGCAACTTGAGGATGTTGATGATGATGATTATATCCTATCAGCTTCTTCTAGTGCTTCATAGATGATAAAGATACACTCTACGCATGCACAATGTTGACTCTTGGACTCAAGTGCGTCCTTTCATGTGACACCTTGCCGAAAGTGGTTTCATTTATACCGTATTGTTTCGGGTTTTGTGCGCTTGGGTGATGTCAGCTCTCTTGGTATTGTGGGCATTGGTGATATTAGGCTGCAGTTTCCTTCTGGCAGCAGTTTTGTTATGCATGATGTACATCATGTATCTGCTTTGACATGCAGTCTCATGTCAGCTAGATAGCTTGATGACGTAGGATATCATGTATGTTTTGGAGACTCTGCATGGAAGATCACTCGTGGCAGACTTGTGATTGTGAGAGGTGCTAAGACTGGCAGTCTCTATCCCTTGATTGTATTAGCTTCTTCCCTTGATTATGTTTTGTTTGTGGGTTCTATCCCACATGTATCTCTTTGGCATGCCCGTTTGGGCCATATGTCTTTGAAGGGAATGAAAATGCTTTCTGATTTGCAGTACTTACCACCCCTTGATTATGCATGTTTTGATTCATGTGAGTATTGTCTTTATGGCAGACAGACTAGGTCTATGCATAAGAAGTTTGGTAGGCCACGCATGAGTGAACCCTTGGCATTAACACATTCAGATATCTGTGGACCCATGCCTTGTCAGTCTATGGGTGGTGCAAAGTATTTTGTTATGCTCATAGATGATTTTTCACAGAAAGTTTGGGCTTATCTCATTAAGCTGAAATCTGATGTCTTGGCTGTGTTTCAGAGATGGCTTGCATTGGTTGAGAACTAGTCTAGGTATAGGCTAAAATGCTTAAGGACAGATAATGGGGGTGAGTATGTCTCACGTGCTTTTGAGAAGCTATGTGATGAGAGGGGTATTAAGCATCAATTGACTGCCCCCTACACCCCCCCAGAATGGTTTGGCTGGGTAGATGAATAGAACCATCCAGGAGGGTATACGCAGTATGCTTAGCCATGCAGGCCTACCACAGAGCTTTTGGGCTAAGGCAGTTAGTACAACTGTGCATGTCATAAACAGATCACCTTCTAGTGGTTTGGATTTCTAGGTTGCAGAGGAGATATGGACTGGAAAACCCCCCTCTTATGCACATCTCTATGTCTTTGGATATGAGGCATTTTGCCATGTGCCCAGGGACAAGAGAAGTAAGCTGGATCCCAAGAGTGTCAAATGCATTTTCCTTGGTTATGGGGATGCATGCAAGATGGGTTACCGTCTTTGGGATCCACAAGCGCGGAAAGTCATCCGCAATCATGATGTAGTCTTCTATGAAGACAAGATGCATAGGCAGCCTGAGAGAGTTGTTGAGATTCGTAGGGTCATATTTCAGGAGGGGCCGCGAGCTCCCGCACAGCCAGTTGGACAGCCTACAGCTACAGCAGATGCTCATGGTCAGGGCATTGGACAGGCAGCTGGGCACGTAGCAGACCCTGCCGTGAGATGGTCTACTAGAGACAGACATCCACCTGATAGATTTCAGCCCTCGATGCATTATGTCTTGGTTACAGATGCAAAAGAGCCTTTCACTTATGATGAGGCTATGCGCAGGGGTGACAGTCACTCCTGGGAGAGGGCTATGCAGTCTGAGATAGACTCCTTGCATAAGAATGACACTTGGGATTTGGTTTCCTTGCATACGGGCAAGAAGGCTTTGCCATGCAAGTGGGTGTACAAGCTAGAAAGTACCCCTGGACACCCCAAGTCGGCATACAAGGATAGATTGGTAGCAAAGGGTTTTAAGCAAGAGCATAGTGTGGACTTTGATGAGGTCTTTTCTCCTGTGGTTAAGATGACCACCCTACGCTTAGTCTTGGCTTTGGTTGCTCAACTTGACTTGGATTTATACCAGATGGATGTCAAGACGGCTTTCTTACATGGAGACTTACATGATGAGATTTATATGGAGCAGCCTAAGGGCTTTGCAGAACCTAGCAGGGAGCATCTAGTGTGCAAATTGAAGAAAAGTCTTTATGGCTTGAAACATGCACCTAAGGAGTGGTATCATAAGTTTGATGCCTTTATGCAGTCCAGCCGGAGTGCTATGGATCCATGTCTTTACACGAAGAAAGCTTGTGATGGTTCTTTATTGATTTTGATACTCTATGTGGATGATATGTTGATAGCAGGGAAAGCTCATGATGAGCTAGATGCTCTTAAGGCTCAACTCAAGAAGAGCTTTGAGATGAAAGATTTGGGAGAGGCTGCTCACATACTTGGTTTGCGCATTACACGCGACAGACATCAGGGACTCCTCTACTTGTCACAGAGGGAGTACATTCATAAAGTCCTTGAGCGCTTCCGTATGTAGGACGTAAAGCCTATTGGCTGTCCATTGCCTTCTTATATGAAGGTATCATAGGCTGATTGTCCGCAGAGACAGAAGAGCAGAAGGTCGAGATGGCCAAGATTCCCTATGCATCCGCAATGGGTAGTCTTATGTATGCCATGATAGCCACTCGTCCAGATATTGCCTTTGCAGTTGGTGTTGTGGCACGCTATATGACTACACCTAGCAAGAAGCATTGGGATGCCATGAAGGGTATCATGAGGTACTTGAAGGGCACTGCAGATATGTGCATATGCTATGGCAGCTAGGATACAGGAGTTGTGGGGTACACTGACTCTGATTATGCAGGACATGTAGATAGTAGGAAGTCCACTTCCGGCTATATATTCACCTATGATGGAGGTGCTGTTTCTTGGATGTCCAGGGTGCAGAAATGCACGATCATTTCTACTATAGAGGTTGAGTATGTTGTAGCCACTAAGGCTTGCAAGGAGGCCATTTGGTTGGGTCGTTTAGTTGCTGACCTTGGTATTGATGGTATCCCTACACTGCATTCGGATTCTATGAGTGCTATTCAGTTAGCCAAGAATCCGGTCTTCCATGTAAAGATGAAACACATTGAGGTGAGGTATCACTTCATACGTGGGGTCGTTGAGGACAAGTCTGTTGATCTTGTGAAGATCTCGACTGACTAGAATCCTGTAGATCTACTCACGAAAAGCCTCTCTACAGAGCGCTTTGCCTTCCTCAGGAGGTTGATGGGCGTGGGATGAGATGATGTCTTTCCTCATCCTGTTGTACATGTGTACATGTTGTACTGTCTTTTTTCTTTTTCTTTTCACTCCTCACTAGGGCAGACTTGCCTTTAAGTGGGAGGTTGTTGGGGATAAAGGCGCCTCTATCTAGCCGCCCATATATTACTACATTGACAGTCACCACCACTGCACACTGTAGGTGGTGGGTGCCCGTCAGTGTCACTTTATTCTTTATTCTTTTAGTGACAGTTTGAATAAAGGAAGGCCCAGTCACACATTGTGACTATTGGAGTTCCCATTTCTAGTCTCTCCCTTTCTTGCTCTTGCTCTCCTGCCATAGCTCTCGAGTCCAACCTTTGATCCGTCGCTCCCTTTCAATAGTAAAATGGGATTGGAAAAAAAAAAGAATAGACATATTGCAGAAGTTACACATGCATTGATGGCTAAAAATAATTTAATGGAATATTTTTTAGCTTGAAGCTATTCATACTATTGTCTATATTATAAACAGAACTCCCAGAATTATAGTTCATGAAATGACCTCTAAAGAATGCTTTACACAAGCAAGAAGCCCAATGTATCACACTTGAAGTGTTTGATTGTATTGCATATGTTCATGTGGCAGATGAGTTGCAAAAGAAGGTTGATCCAAAGGTTGAAAAATATATTTTCATTGGATATTCTTTAGAGCAAAAAGAGTATCACTGTTATAACCTTATCAAAGGTGAGTTCAAAGTGAGTAGGAACACATTGTTTTTGATGACATGTGTAGTTGGTATACATCTAGTGGCGATGCATTGCATGATGATGATGATGATCATGATAGTTATATGCATATAAAAAAGAAAGAATCAATGAGCCTTAGTGGATCAAAAACATCATTTGGTACTATATCTATAGTTAGCCCTTGGTTTGGGAAACTAAGGAGAAGCCCCATATCTTCAAGTTCATCTATAAGTGTTGCAAGTAAAGATAAAGAGAAGAACAAAGAGTTAGATGGTAATGATGCATCCGCTAGTCATTTGGGGTTTGATGGAGATTCTAGTGGTTTAGAGAGTTTGGATGATGAGCTTGGTATTCATTTAGTTAGGACACTAGGTGTACAAAGAGCATATAGTAATATAAAGGCTCCACTCAATGATCTAGTGGTACACAGGTTCAGCAGGGTCAAATACCCTATTAAAAGATTTGGTTTTGAAGGTTATGTAGCTCATCGTTATGCTTGTATGGTAAAGATGATTGAGGATGTTTAGCCCACTTATTTTAAGGATGGTGTTGGTTATGCCCATTACGATGTAACAATGGATGAGGAGATGGCTGCATTAGAGGTCAATAAAGACTTGGAATCTAGTACCATTATCTAAAGGCAAGAAATATATTAGCTATAAATGGATCTACAAAATTAAGCATAATGCAGATGGTTTTGTTACTAGGTATGAGGCTAAGCTAGTTGCAAAAGGCTATGCTTAAATATATGGCATAGATTAAGAATAGACATTTAGGTCCAGTTGCTAGGATGAAAATTGTTAGATGTGTGATTGCTTTGGTAGCAGCCAAATGTTGGAGTTTGTATGAAATGGATATAAAGAATATATTCTTGCATAGTGAATTGCAAGAAGATGTGTATATGGAGCAGCCAATAGGTTATGAGAAGTTAGAGCATCCCACACTATAGGTCGAAGTAAGTACCTAAATCATGGTCTGACAAGATTGGAGAGTATCTTATCACATTGGCTTTATGTTGTTGATGCTGATTACTCACTTTATTTGAGAAAACAAGGTGTAGGTTTGGCCATTATAGTCATTTATATGGAGAATGACTTAATTATTACATGTGATAGTGGCAGTGGGTTTGTTGAAGTCAAGGACCTTTTGAAGAAGAATTTTGAGATGAAGGATTTGGGTGAGCTAAGGTACTTTCTTGGTGTTAAGATAGATATGATGATGGTATATGGCTATCCCAAAGGTAGTATGACTTGGATATGTTATCCAAGTATTGTATAATACTGTGTAAGCCTCTTCCAATGCCATTGAAGAAAAATGTGAAGTTGAGTACTAATGTTGGGATGCGATAGAAGACCCCACTATGTTTAGGAGGATAGTAGAAAGTTTGATTTACATGCCTAACTTGAGTTATACTATTGGTCTTGTAAGTTAATTTATGCCCAGAAACCCTCATTTGGATGCAATTAGATGTATATCGAGGTATGTGAAGTCCACTTTACATTATAGACTTTTTATGAGGCATGCAAATATATATAGGTGTTTGGATACACAGATGCAGATTGGATTGGTAGCATATCTATTAGAAAATCTACCAATGGATTCATGCTTTTCCTTAGTAGTGTAATAGTTACATGGAGTAGTAAAAAATAACCTATAGTTGCTTTATTGAGTACAAAGATTGAGTACAGATGCATTGCTATGGTAGCATTTGAGATGGTATGGATACAAAAGTTATTGGGTGATTTGGATGTGTAGGGAGATGGAGATGGTCCAATTTTCATTAACTATGACAACATGAGTAGCATACAATTAGTTAAAGACCCAGTGTTCCATGCTAGGATAAAACACATTGAGGTACATTACCATTTCGTGAGAGAGAAAGTGCTTGTGCAAGAGAGATTAACTTGGCACACATGACCAAATAACTGATATTTTCACAAAGGCATTGGACGAAGAAGACTCAAAATTTCAAAGCTTACTTGGAGTTGTAGAGATATAGCTGAGCTTGAGAAGAGTATTGAGATGGCAAGCTCAATATGTGTAGACGTTGGTGATTTACAACCTGGCTAGATGGGTCTGCACATCTACATTTAGCATCCTCACATGGCCATTGACTTATCATTTATTATATTTAGTTTGTTGCAACTACCTACAACTGGCATATTTATAGTGCTAGTCAATTAGAATAGTTAGTTATGCACTGTTTGACTTAGTAGGAAACTTTCCTTTATGTTATATTTTATCTATACTTTGTATACATTGCACTGTGTATGAAAGAAGAAGAAGAAACTAGTAAGAAAACGTTTTTGCCTCCATCTCTCTTTATGTGTTTTTGAAGCCCTGGGCTTTCTCTTGTGTATATGGTGTGTGTTTGGTGCAATAGCTCAAGCAAGTTTTCCCACCACATGATTTGTGACATTCGATTGCGCATATGATGAATGCTATGACTATAATCTTATGAGATTTTATACCACAAACCACTATGCCTATTCTTGATTATGTGCCCATAAAAGGATGCAGAGTAGGGGCTAGGGATGAATCCATGGATTCTAAAGGATACTAAAGGTTTGTTTTACAGATCATATATCTAGTTGTGAAGAGATATTAAAATAATTAAATAATAAATCTTTCAAAAAAATTAGTTTTTGGAGTTAGACAAGTATTGATTGTGAGACATATTTTACCATATTGGACACAACTATGTTCCAAAAAGTTGGAAACAATTGGGAAGATGAAGGAGGAATGTACTACTATTTCAAAAGTATGAAGATTCATGGGTGCTAGTGTCTTCTATCATATTTGGATTCTACACCTAACATGTTGTAGATGTATGTCAATTATTGAGGAAAGGTCAAATATTCCAATGGACGGAAATCACAAAAAAGCAATGAAGAAGTTGAAATATTTATTGTAAAATAGCACCAACACTAAGAAGAGTTCACTATAAAAGTGGAATGCTTATCATTGATACAATTAATACTAGTTTTAATAGATTGGATGGGATATTGGGTAAGATGATGGACAAGGATGTAGGTATGTAGTGAGGTTTTGTGCAATGGCAAAAAAAGTGTCCACAAATAGAAAGAGAGTTATATGAAGTGGTTACATCAATAGAGTATGACAAATAATATTTTATTAGAGCTTAAGTTATTATTTGAGATAAATTGCTTACCACTACTAGGTATTTTCTTTGGAAAGCTTGGTTCATTTGAGTTAGTGGGAGACTCTCTTATGTTTTATTGGTTTATGCATATGGAGCTAATTTACCTTTGGTTTGGGCACCTTGTACTACTTATTGTGAGTGGATTTTCAATGGTTGATACATTCTTGGCATGCATTGTGTCATACATCTATGTACCTAACAATTTGGATACTTTGAAAGTCTTTGGTATGCACTCAGTATGCAATGGTTCATGTTATGTCTTTACATTGCTAGTCACATTGTACATGGTTGTTACTTGGATTCCCCTAGTAGTTAGAGCTCATTATTTTTCATATTTGCATATAATTACATATTTATTTAGTATAGTTTTATGAACATCCATGCTGACAATCAATTTTGAGAAATTTTTGAGAGCAAACACATCTTTAGCACTCTAGTGCTTCCTACTTGTGGACCATAGTGTATTGGATTAGTGTTCATCCTATTTTACACATTTTTGCTTAGTTTTAGGGCTGATTTGTTGTTATTACAACAACACCTATCCTCTTTGTTTGGTAGACATAATGTAGGTGCTTCAAATGCTTCCAATGATAGTGCTATCTTCAATATAGAGAAGTTCGGTGGTAATAACTTCCAGTATTGGAAGACTTAGATTTGGCAAATATTAGTGCAAAAGAAGCAATTCAAGCATTGAAATTAGAGAGCATAAAGCCATAACTTTATGATTCAGATGATTGGAAAGAGCTTGATGAAGTATGTAGATCTACCATTATTTTGTCATTGTCAAAGTAGATATACTTCAGTACCATTGAGATTAAGGGTGGTGCTTATGAAATTTGAAAAAAGATTTGTGATCTCAATGATAAGCAAAGTCCTATAACACAACTCTAGTGGCTTAAGAAACTCATGGATCTTCATATGAAGGAAGGAACAACTATATCTTCTCACTTAAACGAGTTTCTTTCAATTTTCAATCAGCTTACTTCGTATTTTTTAAGTTTGAGGAGAATGTCTACTTGAGTTTTGGGACACATTATGCACTATTATGAGTGCCAACCCTCCTAAATGTGGTTTTCAACTCAAGGATGTAGAGAGTACTTGGTTTTTATTAAGGAAGTAAATAGGAAGAATGCTGATGCAATTTGCACTTCTCATGCACTTGCAGTGAGAGGCAGACAAGGAGGTAATGGGAATAATAATTGTGGTAGAGACTCACAACTCAACATGGGTAAGTCTTAGTCTTGTGGGCAATTATGCACTAAGTCCTATAGTCCTAAGTCTTCTCTTACTTGTCATTATTATGGATAGAGGGTCACATAAGGCCATAGTGCCATAAAATGAGCAATGATAAGCACAAAAAAGGTGAAGAGAAGTAGGATTATGTAAAGTCTTCTAATGATTAGCATTGTTTCTAAGTCCATTGTAAAGATGGAAGAAATAATGCCTTGAAATACAGCTTAGATGATTACATGATGTTTCATCACTTGGTTCTACTTAGCTAATCAATGCTTCAACAATATGGACTCCTTGATTGGGGGAGACTTCATTTCATGTTATCCTGCATCATCATTGATTTTATACCTATTGTATTGTCACATGTTTGGTTAGATTGGGAGATGAGAAAGAATTGGATATTATTGGCATAGGTGATATGAGATTGCAGTTTGGTATTGGTGCTCTATCTATCTTTCATGATGTACACCATGTCCTAGCTTTGACTAAAAGCCTTATCTTCATTGGATAGTTGGATGGTGAAAGGTACCACGTCTCTTTTGGTGATTTTGTATGGAAAATTACTTACGATAGTCTTGTTTTTGCTAGAAGTGCCAAGGTTGATAGCTTATACCCTTTTCTTGTATCTAGATCCTAATGATTATGTTTTAGTAGTGATTGATCTTCCTCACGTATCTCTTTGGAATTGTTGTCTTAGGCATATGTCTCTTAAAGGAATGAAAATAATCACTTTTTTGTAGTATTTTTTACCTCTTGGCTACTCATGTTTTAAATCTCATGATCATTGTTATATGGCAAGAAGACTTGTAGCTTGCATAATGCATGTGGGTGAGCCATTGGCTCTTGTGCATTCAGATGTTTGTGGTGCCATACATGGTAAGTCATTAGGTGGTGCTAAGTACTTTGACATTATTGATGATTACTCATATAAAGTTTGGGCATATCTTATTAAGTAGAAGTTAGAGATATTTGCTACTTTTTAGCACTTCCTTGCTATGGTTGAGAACAAGTCTAGGTATATGCTAAAAGACTTATGATTTGACAATGGAGGTGAATATGTATCTAAGGCACTTGGGAAATTTTATAATGAGAGGGGTATTAAGTATTAGTTGACTACCCCATATACCCCATCTTAGAATGGTATTGCAGAGTTCGTGAATATGACTATTCAAGAAAGAGTCCACATTATGCTTAGTCCTGTAAGCTTACCATAATATCTTTAGGAGGTTGAGGCAATTACTACTATAGTTCATTTGATCAATAGATCCCCATCAATGCTCTTGGTTGTAGAGTTTCAAAGGAGGTATGGTATGACAAACCTCCTTCGTATTCTCATTTGAGAGTCTTTGGATATGAGGCTTTTTGAGCTAGATTCAAAGTCCATCAAATGTATCTTTCTTGGATATGGTGATGTAGGTGGGATGGAATATCACCTTTGATATTTGCAGGCTTCGAAGGTTATTTGTAGCCATGATGTGGTATTTCATGATAGGATAAGATGCACAAGTAACCAGAGCATGTAGTAGTGGAACATAGGGTGATCTTCTTGGAGGAGCCCCCATTATAGTCTAGGTAGCCCCAATTAGATATTGAAGAATTAACTCAAGGATACTTTGAGATAAAGAACACGGTCTATGCCTCTTGGTATGTGTATTATGTGTAATCACTCTAAGGGACTTCTTTACTTGTCACAAAAAGAGTATATTCATAAAGTCCTTGAGTAGTTTTATATGTAGGGTGGCTGTTGGCTAACCATTATCTTCTCATATGAAGGTTAGTTAAGCATATTATTCCCAATCAGATGATGAGATGGCCAAGATGGGCAAGATCCTATATGTGTCCATGATGGGAAACTTGATGCATGCCATGATAGGCACTCGACTTGACATAACATTTGTAATGGGAGTTGTGACTCATTATATGGTGACACTTAGTAGATGACATTGAGATTCTATGAAGGGTATCATGAAATACATTAAGGGCGTTGCATATATGTGCATTTGTTATATTGGCTAGGATATTGGAGCTATGGGCTCTAACTATCCATTATATGCAGATAGTAGGAAGTTCACCTCTAGCTATAGCTAGATGTGTTATTTCTTGGATGTCTAGGGTGCACAAATGCATGGCCTTTTCTACTATTGAGGTTGAGTATGTTGTAGCCACCATTGAGGCTTGCAAGGATGCCCTATGGTTAGGCCATTTAGAGGAAAACCTTAGTATGACTATTACTTATACATTGCATTTAGACTCTATACATGCCATTTAGTTGGTAAATAATCCGGTCTTTCATGTGCAAAGACCAAGCATGTTGAGGTTTGTTATCACTTCATCAGAGAGGTGATTGAATACAAGTAGATTGAGCGTGTCAAGTTCTTGAAACTCAAGAGAATCCTATGGATTTTCTCAATAAAAGTCTCCCAATGGAATATTATATCTTCCTTAGGAAGATGATGGGTGTAAGATGGGATGCCATCTATTCCTCATCCTATTGTACTTCTATGTACAGTTTGTACTTTGTCACCTTTTTCTTGTCTTTCTTTACACTTAGACACATTTAGCTTTAAGTGTGAGGTTGTTAGGGATTAAAGGCTACATGTGCCTAGTAGCCTATATTTACTTGTACTTACCACATGCTTACATATACAATGGTAACCACTCATTAGAGTCGCTTTATTTTTTATTCATTACATGATGACAATAGAATAATGAAAGGCAGGTTGCACACCATGATTGTTGGACTTCCCACATTACTATCATGCTCTCTCTTGCTTCAATCTCCATAACTCTTGCTTCTCTTTTGCTTTCGCATGTGCTTCCACTCTTGCTCTATGTTTCAACACCTACATTGTATCCTTGTGCTCTAAACCTTTCTAGTCGTAGTACCCATACTCACCTATAGCATGATGCTTAGGCTGCATTAGTCTACCCTTAGTACAAATGCCCAACTTAATGCACCTACTAGTACTAGTACTAATATAAACCTCTTGCACACATCCTAGTGTGCTAATCTGCCTAAATTTAGTTCATTGCACACATATTACACTTATGCATTGTGCCTAGTACACAGATGCACTAGTAAATCTATCCAAATCATTCTAGCACTCTTATCCTTGTGCACCTTCATATTGTATATAATAGAACACTTTGTATATCCTCTAGCACTTAGACACCATTATATAGTAGGACATGAGAGTTTAATCATAGTGGACATTGGGTAACTATTAGTGCACGTGTGCACTAACTAGCACTTGTGCATTGTGTACACTAGTGGGTACCCACTCTATACCATCTCTTAGGAAAATTGCATTCACAACACCATGGTGATATATTCAAGCGAGATTCACTCATAGTCCGTATGTTTAGGATTTTCCATTATGCTAACACTTATTTTCCTTCACTAGAAAACTTGAGAGTTTGCAAGTTATGAAGATGGTGCTTAATGTTGCAAAAGCATTGCACATCTGCTTGGTGCAAGCTATATTGAATAGTATGTTGACTAGTATGGAGGAGTAGATATCATTCATAAATAGCAATGAAATCACCCTTGTGAGCTTCTACAGCAAGGCATGTGCAACAATGCACACACTATAGTAGGAGCAAGTTCTTCCACCCGATTGTTGTTGATGTAGTTTTGGATGTTGAGAATAATTTACATATTTTCCACACCATGTTGAAAAATGTGCCTAAGATGTTGGAGGATCTCAAGGAGCTAGTGCTAGTGTCAACTTTGAGGGAGAAGTTGACATTGTGGAAAAAAAGTAGAAAGAAAAGTTGGCATGTGCAAAATGGGAGAAAGACCTATCATGCAAAATCAATCTCCCCAAGGGATTGAAGGCCACCATATAGGTGGAACTACTAGCTTGGGTGCTATGACATAGTCATTGATTTGTTGGGGATGGGTGCAATTATATGCACATTGCAAAATCACCAATGTACACCAACAATTGGTAATCCATTCGACGTCCTCAAGATGGCAAGATATTAGGCCATGATGCATTTGGAGGTGTAATAATGATGTGAACATTAATAGCTTTTATACCTTAAGAATATGCATAGATACAAATATGTTGAGAATTTGCCAATCACACCCTATGTATGCCCCTTTGTATGGAACAACTAGGCTAGGAAGATGCAGTTCATTCTAGGAAGAGAGACAGATCCCATAGGCACAGTGATGAAATGTGCTACCAAGCAATCCTATATAATGATGTACTTGACTATCACTTTTATATGATGATAATGCAATAGTACTTGTCTCTTTCTGTCAAGTCTCTGTGTCATTGTCAGTCCTACACAAGATTGTGTTTATGAGTTCAAGTCTCAATCTTGAAACCTAATTCACTTGTGTAACAGTTGTCTTCTTTGTCAATGTCAACATGAGTAGTATCTTCATCTTCCATCCTCCATAGCTTCCGCCTTTGCCATGCTCTAGATCCCGCATTTCTCACATGGTATCAGAGCCTAGTCGGGCATGGCATAACTCCCTTATCTGCTCTCTCAGTCCCTCTTAACCTCAGGTCAGCTCAAGTCCAGCTCATGGTTCCATTTCTTACCTCTATCCTCACTGAAGCTTCCATGGCAGCCATAGCCAGCAGCACCCTATCAACTTGAAGCTCCTGGATCTCTCTCCATAGGTCATATCTGTGTTGAGAATCAGAAATCACACTCAAACAGCCTCTTTGTATGGAGTCTCAGGGTCAAGGACATGCAGGCTAACTTATCCCATATGCACAATGGTGCCTACTGCAGTTTCCTACTTTCCTATAAAGCATTGTACTTGCTTCCTTTCTTAATGCAATGATAGTACTCTTTTCATTTCAGTAAAGTGTCAATGTCATTGTCCACATACACAAGATTGTGTTTATGAGTCCAAGTCTCAATCTTGGAACCTAATTCACTTGTGTAACAAACAGTGTCCATTCCATCATGAGTCTACACTTCTCCTTCCATCCTCCATAGCTTCCGGTTATGTCATGCTCTAGATCCCGCATTTCTAACATGGTATCAGAGCCCAGTTGGGCATGGCATTGCTTCTCCAGCCTCTCTTGATTCTTCTGAACCTCCATCCAGCTCAGTGTCAGTGTATGACTTCTTTTCTCAACTCTACTCTCACTGAAGCTTCCATGGCAGCCATAGCCAGCAGCACCCTGTCAGATTGAACTGCTTATATCTCACTCCACAGGTCAAATCTCTTGGAGCTTCCTTCTGGAAAAGTATTTCCCAACTCATAAAGCTTCCCTGTATCACATCAATCCAGGACATTGGACCATCTGAAGCTCAGCATTGTGAAAATCCCCAATCTCTGTTCTGTGTCTGCCATAGCCAGACAGGACCTACCTTGCTTGGAGCTTCCATAACTCTTCAACCAGGCAAAATTTCAACACGATTTCTTCTGGAGAAATGTTCCTTGGCTCAGGGCACAGCTTCTTGTCACTTTAAACACCAACATTGATGATCTACAGCTCCAGCATTGCTCAAATTCGACCTCGCTGTCCAGATCTGCGCCGATTCTGTTCGCCGCACCTGCGCGCTGCATACTGACCATGATGTTGATGATCATGATGGGGCTTTGGTAGCCCATGATATAAGCTTCCTAGATATGTAAAAAGTTTTGAAAATGATCCACTGTAGCTCCTGCAATCAACAAAAAACTAGGCCCCTGTCTTAGAAACCCTAATTCCACCATAGCCAAAAGCTTCAAAATCTTGACATTTTTCATTGTTTCTCTCACTGAAGTTATTAACAGTGATTTTAATCACTGAGCAATACTCTCTGAAGTTCATTAAAGTACTGTCACTCAGATCTGAAGGCATCAGCATCAAATCAAGAAGGGGAAGATCACTTGGAGTAAAAGACTTTTGCAGATTTGGTATTCATTGACACTAAGTTAGTGCTTTTTAGCACTTGTGTCTCTCAATCAATTCTTCTGTTGCTCAAATCTAATAAAGTCTGAAGTTGATTTGCTACTGTTCTCGTAAATCTAACATGGGCAAAGACTCGCCAAATGCTCGATTCAAAGGAGTCGGATTCCACACTTGGCAAACCCGCATCAAGCTCATCTTGATGAAGAAGGGTCTCTGGGCCATCACAAATGGCAAAGAGAAGAAACCGCGGGACACGGACCTTGCAACTACTTGGCAAAAGAATGATGACAGAGCCCAGGCCATTATCAAATTGGAGCTAGATGACAGTTATATCCATCATGTGGATAACTGTGAGACCTCACAGGATACATGGAAAAGACTTGACACCCTGTTCGGTGCACAATCTAAATCATCAAAGTATGGTCTCCTGATTGAATTCTTCAGGCTTGAAATGAAGTCCAGCACATCACTTGCCACACATCTCAATTACATGGAAGGACTCCTAACCCAACTTGCAGGAATAAACATTAAAATGGATGAAGATGTTTGCATCGGTGTTCTACTTAAGAGCTTGCCTCCTGAATATAATAACGTATCAACAACTTTAATCAACATGCCAAATCCTGAACTTGTTGATATCCAGGCATCACTGTTAGAAGAAGAAAAGAAGCTAAAAACTAAAGAAGAACCAAGTACCTCTAGAGATGAGCATGCATTATATGTTGGCAATAGGTACAAAGGCAAGAAGGATAAGCTCTTTTGTGACTTCTGCAAAAGGACCGGACACACCGAGAAGTTCTACCACGCAAGAAAGAGATCCCAAAAGGCCTATCTAGTCGCAGTCAAAGAAGAAGAAGAAAATGAAACAAAGGAAGAAGAAGATAAAGACCACCAGGATCGGAAGGACAAGACTCATCAGTCCTTGTACTCTCATAATTCTGATAGACTATTTTAATAGCCTTGTATTTTTCCTTGCCCTAATGCTTCCTGCCATAAGCTATGTAAACTCCTTATGTAACTTGGCATTACAGTCCCTGTACACTTTGTGAGGCCCCTGTTACAGCCTCTGGATGTCCACCATGTTTATGGTACCCACACTTAGCTTTTTCTGCGACAACCTCTGGTGTTTTGCCATGTCTGTGGTATGCCCACACTTTGTAGGTGGTTCTCATTACAGTCTCTACACACTTTGTGCCTTTCCTAGTTGTGATTGAGGAGGGGTGTTGAGAATCATCAATCACACTCAAACAGCCTCTTTGTATGGAGTCTCAGGGTCAAGGACATGCAGGCTAACTTATCCCATATGCACAATGGTGCCTACTGCAGTTTCCTACTTTCCTATAAAGCATTGTACTTGCTTCCTTTCTTAATGCAATGATAGTACTCTTTTCATTTCAGTAAAGTGTCAATGTCATTGTCCACATACACAAGATTGTGTTTATGAGTCCAAGTCTCAATCTTGGAACCTAACTCACTTGTGTAACAAACAGTGTCCATTCCATCATGAGTCTACACTTCCCCTTCCATCCTCCATAGCTTCCGGTTATGTCATGCTCTAGATCTCGCATTTCTAACAATCTGAACCTGCTCTCTTCTAGACATTTGTTCCTTGACTCCCAAGGCTTCTTTCTATCACTTAAGAGCTTGACATTGGCCACTCCATAGCTCAGCATTGCTTAAATTGTCAATCTCTACTCTGTGTTTGCCATAGCCAGACAGGACATACAGCACTTGGAGCTTCTATATCTTACTCTACAGGCCATCTTAGCCCACGATTCCTTCTGGAGAAACATTCCTCTACTTGTGGCGAAGTTCCTTGATGCATCACAGTCCAACATTGCTCATCATCGAGCCCAGCATTGCAAAAATTGCGGAAATCTGTAAAAACTACGCCTGTTTACGGAATTCGTCTCTGCGCACGCCATACTGCCAGCAATCTTGATGATTATCACGGGGCTTTGATAGCCCATGAAATCAGCTTCCTAGGCATGTAAAAATTTTTGAAAATGGTCCACCATAGCTCCTGCAATGTTAGAAAAACCAGACCCCTATCTCAGAAACCCTAAAATCCACCATAGCCAAAATCCTTCAAACTCAAAAATTCTTCATTTTCTCTCTCCTGACACTCAACCCAAGCCTCTGCCACTTTGATTCACTGATTTGATTAGTCTCCAACAACATTTGTCCATCAAATCAAGGAGGGGAGATCTCTGAAGCACTTAAAGACCCATTGAAGATTTGAAGACCTCTCATAGACTTGAGCTCCAAAGCTTCAACTTCACTTCAAGTTCCAAGTTTCTCAAGTTAACCAAAGTCAGTGCCACACATCAAGGAGGGGACTCAAACAACGGGTTCATCAAGCAAAGGATCGGCATCAAGAATCACCATCTTCAACTCTAGTATCCCTTGATACTTAAGAGTGTTGATTTAACACTATCTTCACTTGTGTTTTTTGACACATTGAAGATCAATTTGGTTGCCACTTACTCACAGATTTAAAGCAGATTCTTGGTCATATCTATGATAACCAAGAAGATTTATATGTGGATACACTTTATGAAAAGTAACATGACTTATCTACACTACATAGAAGATTTTTGTGATCTACTTAGACATGGAGTTGCTCATACTAAAGTGCAATCAATGATTCCATCCAAAGTTTTTGAAGACACTCCAGTTACCTTGGCCATCATGAAGAATGAGATGTCTTTGCTTGAGGGGGACAAAGACATGGACATGAAGACTAAAGCTGCAAGCAAAGTCCATGGGGAACCAGGTCATGAAGACCAAAGGACCACATCATTCAAAGCTGAAGAACCAAATATGAAAAACAAGAAGATTTTCCATGCTGACAAAGAGAAATCATATGCTGAAAAAGACCACAAGGGCCTATTGGTCCTTGTCTCTCATTTTCTGTTTTAAAAGCATTGTACCTGCCTTAATGTTACTTTCATAAGCTTTGTAAACTCCTCATGTAGCCTTGTACTACAGCCTCTGTACACTTTGTGAGGCCCCTGTTACAGCCTCTGGATGTCCACCATGTTTATGGTACCCACACTTAGCCTTTTCTACGACAGCCTCTGGTGTTTTGCCATGTTTGTGGTATGCCCACACTTTGCAGGTGCTACTCTCACTAAAGCCTCTACACACTTTGTACTTTCAGGTTTTGATTGAGGAGGGGTGTTGAGAATCTGCCAATCACACCCTATGTATGCCCCTTTGTATGGAACAACTAGGCTAGGAAGATGCAGTTCATTCTAGGAAGAGAGACAGATCCCATAGGCACAGTGATGAAATGTGCTACCAAGCAATCCTATATAATGATGTACTTGCTATCACTTTCATATGATGATAATGCAATAGTACTTGTCTCTTTCTGTCAAGTCTCTGTGTCATTGTCAGTCCTACACAAGATTGTGTTTATGAATTCAAGCCTCAATCTTGAAACCTAATTCACTTGTGTAACAGTTGTCTTCTTTGTCAATGTCAACATGAGTAGTATCTTCATCTTCCATCCTCCATAGCTTCCGCCTTTGCCATGCTCTAGATCCCGCATTTCTCACAAAATAAACATGCAATAATATCTTGAACATCCATAGCTTTTATACCACACAAATATTCGTAAACACATGCATATATATTGTGTACATATACTTATTGTAATACTACATAATTAATTCATAAGCAATTCGTATACACAACTTACCAACATTAAGCATAATATTAAAGAACTTGTTTAAACTAATGACAAACAAACTTTAATGAACTAATTTTGCTAGTTAGGGACAACATAGTCCACATAGCATCGAAGTATAATCATACCATGAACTAATATTAGCCAAACTAGTATGTTAGCCCATTAAAAAGGTTCACACATATTTAATTGCTATTGTCTAACCGAATGCTTCATATCTAGGATACCTATAGCCCATAAGAGAACCAAATACCAAAGATATGAAGAACTTTGTGATTTCCCTAATGTTTGTTCAAAAACATTGGGGCAATCACGAAGTGCTTGCCCACAAAACATTAGTCTTGATTCTTGTTCAAACACAAGAACCAAGGCTAGTAAACAATCAGGGATTACCTCTTGCTCTCGCTAGAACAAGTAACTCTATCTTATTTGCATATACTTTGGTTCCTCATTTTTGAGTATCTCTATACAAAGAATGAAACTTGGCTGAGCAAAAGATTCTCATAACCATCCATTCAATGCATGAGATACTCTTGGGTTTGTCCCTTAGAGAGATTTTCACCCAACAAGGATGCACTCATCAAGAGACTCACATGAAATTTAGAAAAGCAAAATATAGTTAGGGCCCTCTATATATAATGAATTTATAATATTTCCACGTCTTCTCCCCCCCGGGCCCCCATGTGAACCAACACTTGGGAGGCGGGGAGTTTAAAAGTTATTATCTTTGATCTTTTTTTTGAAAGAAGATGATGAAATCAATCCACAATCGTTAAAATTGAGCCACCACTCCTCCCCTTGTAATCATCAACCTTAGGCTGATTATCATTGCATTGATGGCATCAAAGCCATCTATGCATCACACAAATGGACATCACCAAATCTAACTTCGCATCACTACTATGAGAGGGAGGAAGCTTGCGATGATGGTGATGAGGGAGAACAAAGGATCAATAGCCTTTATAAAGGCTACATAAGCCTTAGCATTGAGGCTTAATAGAATAGCCTTTGTTTTTCTAAAGACTCTCAATATGTTCAAGAAGAGAAAGGAGAGAGAGCATGTGTGTAATGGGAGGAGAAGAGAATATAGTGTAGAGGGGAGGAAGAATAGTGGGAAAAGGAGGAGGCAGAGAATGGAAGAGGGGGAGGAGAAGAAGGGATAAAGAAAGGGAGAAGTAGAAGTAAGAAAGAAGAAGAAGAAGAAGAAGAAGAGAGAGAGAGAGAGAGAGAGAGAGAGAGAGAGAGAGAGAGAGAGAGAGAGAGAGAGAGAGAGAGAGAGAGAGAGAGAGAGAGAGAGAGAGAGAGAGAGAGAGAGAGAGAGAGAGAGAGAAGAAGGGGTAATGCGCTTAAGTCTTGAAGCTTGGTGATAAGCACAACTATTGTCAAGATTCAAGAAAGAGCACAAGAAGCCTAGGATGCATGATGGCTCCCAAGAGGAGCATCTAAAATATAAAGCACTCGATTGTGACAATGACATCTATTCCACCCACATTGGAAGCCTTTAGGTGCCTTTTTATAAAGTTGGACTTCCTTAGAAGGATAAGTAATTTAGTAGTTGAAGGTAAGCTATGATTTGGTAAAACCAAGGATTAGACTAGTAGTACTACTTGAATAGCATGATATACATGAAGAGAACCTTATGTGATTGCATTTTTAGGAAAGAAAGAAAGAGTCATTATGGATTACATCTTCTTTTGGTGAAGTATCCAAAGGATATGGTTTTGGTTCACTAAATTTGTATTTCTAAGAAAAGGTTGATTGTTTTGGAAAGAGGTAGCCTTGCTAGCCAAGATAAGTCATTTGATAGAATATTCAAAGTGATTGATTGGTTGATATCATGGAAAAAGGATGTTTTCCTAGTTGTTGATGATAAGCTAATTGCTTGATTGTGTAATTGCAAAAAAGTAATTGTGCCCTCGTGGTAGATTTCTAATTATGCACTATACCTTATCCAAGGTTAGTGGTGAGAGCCCTTTAAAAAACTATTTGACTATGCTAGAGGTTAGAACTGACCCCATATGCGAGAGGTCTCTTCATAGGGAGGACATTGGGCTAGGAGGCGATAAGGGTGCTAGAGGGGCTCTAGTTGTAAATCCCTTGGGTTTGTCGAGGATCTGCCTAACCCCTATGAGCCTAGGAGGATGGAGTATGGAAGGCCTTGATGCTAGATAAGGGTGAATTGGTAGATCCTATGCCTAATATTTGGACATAAGTCTTAGATTAAGGGATAAAATGTTGGGTTGGCATTGCACCTTAGAGAAGGTGCAAGATAAATACGTTGTTTTGTAACTCCTTTCAAAGTATTGTTTAAGAAGTATTTGTATCAGTGAGACCACAATTCACTTCAGGGAACTAGTTTTTAATGGATAATTAAGGAACCTATCTTTGCATGTCAAACATAAATGTGTTAGGATAATTAGATAACTAAAACACACCCTTGAGAAAAGCAAGAGGGAGAGATCTTACACGAGTCTATCCTATGATGGGTGATCTTGATGAGTTGAGAGTTTTTCTTCAAGGCACTAGAACTAGAAAACAAGTGACGTTGCTTAGGATAATATCTTGATGGGCCACTAAATGGTGTTATTTAGGGATACTCAATCGGGCATGTTGCAGGATTTTTAAGGGTTTGAAGCCCATCAGGGTTTTTCATACCTTGATGAGCACGACAAGATACCAAACAAACACTAGTGAGCCTACTAGCATATAGAAAAACCCCTCTGGGTTGACCAACATAGCAAGTTCCACTCAGTTAATATTATTTTTAATGTTACTATTATGAGATCACAAAAAACGTAATCACATCATTGGGGTCCATACTTATAACCCATCCAATTAGGCACTTAGGTTATATAAATACCAAAGGGCCTAGTGTATGAGGGAATGGTAAGCTCAACATGATCACCGCTCATCATCATAGCTTGCAACACTATAACACTAAATAAGTACATCCCTCACTTAGAGTCACACCTTGTGCACCTAGTCAAGTACATCTCTTTTGCACTTGGTAAGCCATAGGCACTTAGACACCCTTAAACGCTAGGCCCACTATCCCTTAGATTATTTTTATTATCATCACTTACCAATGGCACATAACCCCATAGGTCAGCCATGGCCCCATACACACACATGCCTAACTTCATGAGACCTTTCAAAATAGAAGCACACTAGGTTCTAATTTGGACACATACCTTATTCTTGCATTAGGAAAAGGCATCACATATTTAGCCTTTTAGAGACCCAATGACAAGGATGTTTTTATTAGGGTTAGACTTACATTGCTCATTTGGATTCTCACCTTATGAACCTAGTTCAAGTACATCTCTTTTGGATCTGATAGGCCATAAGCACCTAGCCACCCTTAAAACCTAGGCCAATTATCCCTTAGATTGTTGTTGTTAGAATTTAGGCTACAAGTGCACCTCTATTAGCCTCTTACCCTTAATATATGATGTGTATACTTGCACCTTATATATAGGGGTATAACACATTCCATTTTGTGATGCTTTATCCATGTCTCATAGGAACTCCACCACAAACACATCAACCCTATAATAGATCCATAGCACCTCTTGTATGTCAAACCTCTTACACATACCAACATACAAATCCATATCAACTTAAACCACTTGAACCTAGGCAAGACATACCCATTCTAGTCAAGGCTACTAGAACCTACTTAGCTAGAAGGATTGCAAATGCACATAGTGTATCTCTAAGGAAAAAACTACTCGATCATAACAAAATGTGTAAAAAACTTACACTACATTAAGGGCCAATAAGAAAACAAATGAGAAGTACATATAAACCCAACCAACCAAGACAAGGAACAAACCTCAACTAGTAACAAAACATCAAGAACCTAAACTTGCCACATCGTATCTAGCCAATCAAGATTCTAGAGAAACACGCAATTGCATGCACTGAGTGGAGTGGTGTCAAAATCCCAATTCCCATTAAAGACATTTCAAAATAGTGTTTCTTTCCAACAATGAAATGTGAATCCTTCACACATTTTCATGCTTACACATTGTTAAATGCAAGAATAAGTAATACAAATTAATCCATGTGTCAAAATATGTAGAACCCACACATTTTAAATCAAGCCGTTTAACCAAATGTTGAAAAAATTAATTGTGTGGATACATTTGTTTCAAAAAATTTATCACTCTATAATTTTACAACATATTATTGGTGTGGTAATTCTCATAGTTGGAGGGGCAAGAATAAATGATAATTGTAAGAAGGATGGCTAGATAGAAAAATGAATTGGTTGGCTACAACGGCTTCTTGACAATCTCGTAGGTGCCTCTAGAATAAGTCTACCATGGCTAATCACCTAATGTATCTTAAGATTATGTTTCTAGAAAGTTTAGGGAAAAGAAAGTCTATCCAAACCCCTACAATTGTATGGATTGGCATAAAATGTATCCAAGGATGTGTGACCCAAGATAGCTTACCTAGATAAGCTATCAAAGCAACTCATATGGGAGCTAAGAGTACTCAATGTAGTATGAGTTGGCATGGTAGATTTGAATTGATATAGCCACCTCAATCTGAGAGATCAACACTACTTATAATTCATGGCACTATATCCATAAAAGGAAACAAAGAAAAAGTTGAATTGACAAATATATCCATAAAGGGATCCAATATATAAACAAAGCATGGAAAGAAATCGACATTACTCAATTAAGAGTGGGATTCATTTGCAAAACTAGAAAAAAATGACTAGGTTATATTTCAAATTATGATGGCTCCTAAGAATACTAGAAAATTAAGGATTTGTATAAGACTTTGAAAACTTAATGAGTAGATAATCAAAGGTCCATTCCCAAGGTTTTACATATGTGATACTAGATAAGATAGTTAGGCATAAAAAGAATTTTGATGGCTATAATAGATTATTAACAATCTTTGTAGATACTAGATCTCACCTCTTTAGTTGGGAAGAGTCATGAGATTTAAATATGCATCCACAAATAGGCCTTTGTATCCACAACTAGCTAGTTGGCACTAAAAGAATGAGTGATTCATGGAGGGTCATAGATGAAGATATCCATAAGTTTGAAAAGTAAAGAAAACCACAAACATCTATTGCATGAGCTTGCCTCTGAAATGGGCACAAGAGTACATTGGTGGATACATTGCATTGGGTCATGTTTGACTTACCACCTCAGATTCTTAGCCTTCCAACTCATCATCCTCATCTTTGCACACTCTAAAGACTAGTTCATATCACATTTTCATACAAGGAAGAAACTTGTCTTAAATGTGTTCCAAAAAAAAATCAACACACCCTTGTTGCCTTATTCAGCTACGGCAAGGTGATCAGGTGGTTACATGATTGATGATTGATTGTCCCCCCCTAACTAGGTGCATTCTATGGCTACCACGAGTGGGTTAGTGGTTAAGTTATTTCTTTTTCTTATTTTTCCACATCTTCTTAATCCTCTTGTGTGGGTATTCTTCCATGTTGCCACTTTGCTTTGCCATTTTCTTTTGACTTTTGAACTTGGACTTTGGCTCTAACTTTGATCTTCCTTTTGCTTTACTTTTGTTGTTTTGGCTTCCTTGCCTGGTATTTAACATGCTTTGGTAGGCTTTAGAGTGTCCTTGCCCTTCTTGATTTCCTAGTTTCCTTTGTCTTCTTCATTTGCTTTGTCTCCTTAGACTTTTTCTTCATGGCCTTCATCTTTGCTTGATTGATAATTTTTTATTAATGAAGAATAAGCATTAAAAGTTCTCATACTTGCTCAATGACAATGTCTAATCCTAGTTACAAGATATTTGGGAAATCACACAAATTTGATATGATGAGAGGAATAGTTTTATTGGCACGAGGAACTTAACGCTCGCATAGAACCAACCCTTCATAAAAATAATTAGTTTAGTTCCACATAAGGTTCAAAGTAACCTTGATTGGTCTAAATTCAATTCAATTTTAACTAGTTTAAAACATCTAAAATATGAAAGTGGTTTAACCATGAACTAGTTCTGAGAGCTCAATGTGAATAGGCTCATGTGTAAACCAATTTAGAGAGAGGAAGGCATGAACATATGATACTTGGAAGAGAGTTTTTTAGCTTGAATAACTAAGGTTATTGAAAGCTAAGATAAGAAGTGCATGCCTTTCTTTAGGGCGCAAGGCAGTGTTGATTGATGGTAGGGTAGCTAATGGTCTTGCTACATGGTAGAACAATTGGGTATGCTAGCTAATGGCATTGATGTTGTTGAAGAGGATTGCAAATTGGGAAGAGGAAGGGTAGAGGAAGAGATCTTGGAGCAACCTGTTCGATTGCTACTAGGGAGTCTTGGATCACAAAAGACAAAGCTTATCTCTAGATGCTAATATTGCCAAACATAGACCCTTGTGCAAAAAAAAGATGAAGATATTGGGGATACCAACATAAACACCAACAAAGAGTTAGCACAACACCGTGATGGGTTCCCAAAGCATTGCCATGTGCTCAAGAGTATTATGCAAGAAATTGATGGATTTGGTTACCCAAACCACCTATGTCACCACCTCTGTTAATCATATCCCAAAAGGAACAAAGGAAACAACCTAAAATTAGACCTCAGCCTAGGACACAAACCACTTGAAAAATTAAGATAAGATAGAAACCAAAAAGCCAAACTTCACATATCGAAAAAAGGAGATAGAGCCTAACATTGAGGTACAACGATGTAGTGCAGTTGTCAAATCCAAGGAGATGATGAGAACACCTCATAAGACAACAAACCCAAAAGAGGAATCAAAGTGTCCACTCCATGGTAATGCTATTATTGGAAAATAATGTTTACAAGACGAAGAAGTCATGCTATCAACAAGCATTGAGCAGCCACTAGAGGCACCAACTAGCCCGCTTAGGAGGCCCAAATCTCCTTAAACCTCAAATGTGCCTGCTACCTCAGAAAAGAGTACTTCTAGGACAAACCCAAAAATCTCTGTGGATTCAGTAGTTCTCAAGTCAAGATCAATGTGCCAAGAACCTCCAGCTCAATTGAAGCCTACCTTATAGGACAAACCCAAAAATCTCCAAGGATTTAGTAGTTCTCAAGTCAAGATCAATGTGCTAAGAACCTCCAGCTGAATTGAAGCCTACCTTATAGCTGAGAAGATTAAAAATATATTACAGCAAAAGTTATCCACAATGAAAATAAACTAATCACTATCCACTTTCACGAATTGTGTGATAAAATCATGTTCCTTTCTTGTGTTTATACCCAATCTAACATTGGAATCCTCCTCGAAGAATTTAAGGATTACTTAGCATTGCCACTATCTTGGAAACATCACGAATATCTTAGTGAGCAACACAACGATGAGCTAGATAACCTTGTACGACTCATTCCAAAAGAGGAAGCTGAGGAACATTGTTTGGTCCCAACATTCCACAATCCATTATGCCCCCCAACCATCAAGTAATTATTAGCATTAGAAGAGAACGTAAAGAATATGCACTTGCCTTCCTACTTTCATTGTGAGAGAGGGAGTAAGGGTGAGAGTGAGAGATTGAGAGCAAGAGAGTGAGGATGAGAAACCAAGAGGGTGAATCTATACTCTTCTTCTCTTCAAGCACTCTCTCTTGCCATGCCCATGATTCTCTTTTGCATGTGGAGGTTGTAGAGGGTTGAGAGTCGAGGGAGCACTTGCTTGGATCATGGAGTGAGCAAAGCACATCCTTCATGGGATTGAAGGATGGCCAAGCCACTCACTACAAACAAATGCTTGCACTTATGTGCTAGAGACTATGTGAGAGATGGTCATTTGGTTCTTGTGTGTTGAAGCTTTTGAAGGAATAAGAGTATGTCCAATGTCCCACTACATTGAGTTCGTGTAGCACATCATCTTTGATAGGATTGCACTGGACCAAATATTTTGAAATTGGAACTCCCATTGAAATGTGTCCCAATTGATGTGGCAATTATTATTAAGTTTATTGATTAGTTTAAAATCAGGGTTTTATTGGTTTGGGATTGGAAGAAGAGCATCCTCGCTATCTGATGTGATTGCTCTAATGTTAAATTGACCTTTGATTTGGATGGGTTTGCCCAATCCATTAGGCCATTGTTCCATCCTTTGGGCCAAGAGAGCTAAGCCTTACCTTTTGAGTCTATACTTAGCTTTTAGGGAGTTTAGTTCTTGCCATTGATATCCATTATAATTCCATAAATCTTCCCAAAGCTAAAGGCATTTTTTGTAGAGTTTCCATCATGTTTCCATTTGCTCATTAGTTATGAGGTCACAAAATAGACTAAACCACCCAAATCAAAAGTAGCCCAAGATAGGGCGATATTGTAGTTGGGATTGAGTGTCGTTTTGTCTTTGAAATGTAGCCAAGCTATCTAGAGATATTTAGCTAATGGGGAAGCCTTATTAATTGTGATGGGGATTTTGGAAAAGGCTATCAACAAAACAGAAAGGTGTTTCCATCTTGGGCATCTTTGGACTAAATATTTTACGACTTCTCTATGCAAAATAACAACCCAATCCTCATCAGGGTGTTGTACACTATGAATGATCCATTAGTCACAAGCTTCTCCACTAATCCTTCCAAATCTGGGAGGCATGTGCCACCTTGGTCCTTGGATAGGATGCATGTGGCCCATGCAACTTTAGGTATTCTTCTTGAGCTATCTAATGAATTTCACATGAAATCCCTACAAATAGATTCCAGGTCTTTGAGAGTGGATTTCATGGGTCTCCAATAGGAGAGAAACTAGACTCATTTTTTAATTCTTGTAATTTTCAAGGTCAAATTACTATTTGACATAATATTTTTTTATGGTTGTATAAAGAAAAGTCTTATATGAATTTTTTAAAAGGTTGAAAATTTTGTGGTGATTTGATTTTATAGCATGACTATTTTGTGTTTGTTTATATACTTTAAATGATTGAATCTTTATTTCAATTATTATATAGTTATCAATTTATTAATATCATAATTTTAAATAAATCTGATCTTTGAATATAATTCATTCATAAATCATTATAATTTTTTTATTTTTTAGTTTTATATTTTAAATGATCAATTCTAATTTAAAACAATATACGTATGTTATTTTATTACTTTTATTTTTTTTTGAGAATATAGTAAATATGTGACTTGAAAGAATTATATTACACATGTCAATAAAATATCAACAAGTTACATCAATATGAGTTTTATTTATAATTGTACCTTAGTATCTATGTGTCTGAAATATGTACATTAAGCAAATTATAATTTCAAACTATTGCATATGTTATTGAATGATCCAACCAATATGTAAGAAGTAAATCTATTTTAATATGATATTCATGTATAAGTATCCGTAGATGATTTATTTGTATTTAATATGAAACTTTAATGTGCATGATTTACTAAGTTATATATATTTAACTATTTTATTTAAAGTGGGAGTGTTGTTGGTGTATTCAAATATAATAATAAAATCTCATAATAAAAATAATATTGATATTAAGATCTTTTGAAAGGAAATGTCAAGAACTTGATGCAAAATCAATGGATTTATATTTTGTTTTTTGTATGTATTAATTTTTTATATACTATTATTTAGCGATTCTAAAATTATGCATATGAAATTTATATTGTATTGATTGTAAATTTCGATAATAATAATAATTATACCTTTATAAAATAATAGTATGCTAATACATTTTTATTATTTTTTTGAAATTAGCATGTATATAAGTATTTTTAAAAATTTTAATTTGTTAACGAAAAAATACATTGCTAATTTTTAATATAATGATAATGATTAATATCTTATACATGTTTATTTCATGAGTGTGTACTTAAATAATATAATTTTAAATCCATATTTTGTATATAGAATAGGCCTTGTAGTTTTGGAAGATTTGCTTGGGGGATTTGAAGCACCAAACTGAGAGATAAGACATGAAATGCTCGATAGAAATGATACATTTTGGAACAGCTTCTGCAACCTCGAAGACACTACTTTTGATGAGTTGTTGCCAAGATTTGGTGGTGCTAAACCAGTCATGGCATGTGAGACAAATGCAATTCATTGCTCTTATGCTTATTTTTGATGGATTTGTCACAAGTTTTTAGTTGTGATTCGATCAATGTAGTGGCACTTTCTATTGATCTGGTGGAGATTACAATATCATTTAGGGAAATTAGTGAGGTCCAATAGGACCTAACTTGTATAGAGTGAGCAAGGAGATCACTAGTAGATTAACTAAGTAGGTTCTTCCATGATTGCAAGCAACTTTAGAAAAGCATTCAATAAAGCCATTTCTTGAGCATATCTTTGTTCATGAAGAGGAGAGCTATCAAAGTGCCAGTATGTCAGTAACCAAGAAAAGTCTTAACTTGTTCCTTAGTCCACTAGCCAGTTAGAAAAGGTCTCAACCTATTTCTCAATCCACCACTATGATTGGATTGTATATGATGTGGATTGCATGTGATGTGGATGTACATGAAGATGATGCAGCCATTATGCTTCCTTATGATCCGAGGGATTATGGATGTGATTATGGGGATATTTCTTCCTACCCATTTGATCTGATTGGTATAGAGTATGTGATTGATGACATTTTTCTAATCTCTAATAATAATTATGTTGGAATACCTTCTGATTTATGATGATAAGGGATGGCTTATTAGCATCCATATTGGCACGAAATTCCATCCTTATAACCATTATTATAATAGAGCAATACTTTGACTTCCTTACATTTCAACCATTGAAATAAGTCCCAAGTTGTTTTTTAGGGAAAAAACTTCTTTTGAGTAGGGATGGAGTGTAAGGGATGAGAAATATGATAGGAAATAGTTGAAAATAAGGGGAATAATACTTGCTACTTGGCTAGGTATGAAAGGTGTCACGACTTGTTATTTTGCACCATCGAATAATATTACAAGTCACTTTCCTCTTTTATCTCTCTCCTCTAGCTTTCATGGCTCCCTTCTCCCTCATTTTTCTGTGTTTCTCTCTCTTCTCTCTTATCTTTCTCTCTCCTCTCAAGTCCATTCATCACATTTTAATCCCATAAATAAACTTGACTTGTCTTCTAAAAATCTTAATAAATTACATTGTATTTTATTTATATTTATTAATATATTAATTATCGATGCACTGATACCATATTATTGATTTAAACCAAGTTCACATATTTGCATGAATCTTATTCATGGTGCAATTAACCTTTCTTCAAATTGATTTAATTTTTTTACTATTTTTATTTTTGATTTAAATTTATGCTATATAGACAACTTTTTTTGGCACTTCTCTTTTTTAAATTACATAACTACATCATGTGTGTGTTATTTATCATAATATATTTAAAATTTTCAATATATTTAATAGTTTTAATCATGCTTATTTTGATGTTTATGGTGTCACAACTTATACACCATAAATTTTGAATATAATTTATTTTAATAAAATATAATTTATTATATTTTTATACTAAAAAATTATCATCAATATCTCATAATAAGTTCTTTTGATGATATACTTTTAAATTTATTTATATATTTTTGAAAATATATTTTAAAATTATTTCTACATAATATTATCATTTGTTTTGTTTAACTTAATGTATACATATGCATATTTAATATTACTGAAATATAAGTGTATATATCTTTGTATATGTATATTTGATATTAGCTTATAGGGCTAATCTGGGGCTAACAATTACGAGCATTATGTAGATTTAAGGCATAAAAATGAGTAAACTTAAGACAAATATTATTTATCTAGGTTTGGAAGATACCTGTGATTAGATTTCTCAATGTAATCAAGGCAAGGAAAATTTTTTGGTATCTACAGTGCCCTCTAGAGTTGGGCATATTGATTAGATGCTAGGAAAGATGGAAAATATATTAAACACATTTTGTGCATTGTCTCTAAGTGTTCGAGGCAGTTCAATAGTGGTAGATAAGATACTTTCACCTTCCTTGATGTCTTTAATATTAGTAACTCCATTATCGAAGGTGCAATGGAAAAAAGATGAGAAGCTATTGCAAAGGATTTTGTGGAGCTTTGGACCAAGTAGTAGGTGGAATTCAATTTCTAGAAAGTGATAACCACAATAAGGAATTGTGGAGGATTAGGGTTGTAGAAATCTGAGGAGAAATTAAGTCAAAGGTCAAAAGGTTGATCTTCAAATTGCTTTACAAGCTCACTGAGGAAAATCATGGCCTATCATGATTAAAGACATGTGAGAGAAGATAAAGATTTATGTGGAAAATGGACATCACTTACCCTTAAGGCAAAGTTACATGGGGAAAAGTGTACCAAACTTACATATGTGAAAATGGAAATTTGGAAAGGAGTGTTATATGAGAGGCAAAGTGTTTCTACAAAGTGTTTGGATATTTCCCCTACCTTATGCTCTATGAACATCCCTCCATCAGATATGACCTCAAAATGGCAACAAGAGAATAGTGAGATGGTTGGACCTCTAGAATACTGACATATAGGGAGTACTTGAGTTGGAGGAAATAACATGTAATTTGTAGCTCGATAAAGAAGAGCGGGAGTGCTTGATTTCACTTCTCTAAATCAAGAAGGCAAAGTGGTTGATAGACATAAAGGTTGGTCTAGAAGATATGTGGTGCTCGCTCATCAATACAAGGGGAAAATCAACATGCAAAACAAGCAAGAAATAGGACTTATAGAAGAGAAGGGACATGTGGCTGCCCACATCAAAGAAGCATGGGAGACATGTTACCCTTACACCATCGTTAATACTTTGAGAAGAAAACTACTGATGAGAACTTGAAAGGCGACACCTTGTGTTGAAATCAATGCTATGGAAAGTAGGTGCTAAAAAGATACCTACTAAGGTTAAGATTTCCAAATTCGTGAAAATCAATGATTGACGACTCCTTTATATTGTACACAACAGTGAGATAGTCACCCATCACTTGTGGCACTATGTGAGGGCAAGGAGATTGTGGGAAAGAGTGAGAGAATGGACCCATCTTGTTGGGCTAAATAATGCCATTAGGATGCACATAGCTTTGTTTGGTTGATAACGGATCCCTAGATGAGGAGTCCTTAAAGCTTTGGAAAGTAGTAAGGGCCATTGTTCTAAAAATCATTTGGATCATTAGGAACAATGTTTTCATAAATAAGGAAAATAAATTTCCAATAGATATTATGTTTAAAAATATAAAGCAATGCTCTTGCTCTATTTAGGGCAGTTAGGAAAAATGACCAAGTCTTCAGGGTTGTGTTTAAGCACATGGGTAAGAGTTTTGAAGCATTTTGGCTTAGCCAAGTCACTGAATTTTATGTTTGTAAATATTCAATATAAAATCTATTTCATACTAAAAATAACAAATTATATGAATCTATCTTAGTATAAAATCTTGTAACTCACTATAATTAAGGAAGGTAAGGAGTCTTTTACACTAACTCTTATTAAGAACTAAAGTAGACAATTTACTCAATCAAAAAATTTTCTATAATACAAAAAGGGACCAAATTCAATTGAGTAATAGCAATAAAATAATTTACAACTAATCCTCATTAGAATCTCTCTAATAATTCAATTTCATCAAGTTCATATCAGAGACAACAAATTGTTCCCTCCTACAAATCAAACTATCATGTCTATTAGTGTTTATATGTACTGAGCTACTCAAATGCTAGCTAATAGTTAGTTATTAGTTAGTCATATGTTACCTTCACATGGCTTGTTGCACCATTGAAAAAAGATTTTGAAGGAGTAAGGAGAAGAAATTCTTAAATTAACTAAGCAAAAACAAGAAGCATTGTTACACTAGATGGGCATGAAATGAACAAAATAGAGCCATGTTTAGCGTAGGATTGAGTAACTAGCTTGAGGCCACCCATTTGTATAATATGGGGCCATTTCCAATGAGTTTTCTGACATTTAATGCAAGGAAAACAAGTCCACAATTTCATCTAGATGTGAATTTTTTACTAGGAGTGGAGAGGGCATGTGTATGTGTGTGTATTCATGTATACGTGTGTATATATGTGTACTTGGGATAGTCGATGGCTCTTAGACACCTTCATATGGTCAGTTCCAACTTTAACAAATTTATAATTTTGTTTATAAGCTAGATCTTAAATACCTAAAGCAATGCTTGAATTTCATATATTGTCCTATATAGAGAATTTTGAGTGAATGTAGGCAATTCTTCATACGTACATATAATTCCCTACTATTAGAAGTGGGAAATGACATTCTTACATTCTCTTATGTAGGGAAATTTGAGAGAACATAGGAATTCACTACAATAATCTATAATTTCCTACTTGGACTAGCACCCATAGGGGTGCCATCTACGGACAACTGAGCAAAACTTGGAGTCATGGGAGTAGATGTGCATATAGATGTGACAAATCCTATAGGTAACAAGTATCCACCAGACTGATGAGATAGAGACACTTCATTGGTGCCTCCACACAACACCTACCTGAGCAAACCTCTCTCAAACCGGTAGTACGAGAGCGAGGAGTAGCAACTCTCTCTAGAATTGACAGTGGACTCATAGTATCTGCATCTTTGCAACACCTCTTAGAACCACTCCCTCCATCCCAGGCTAGACTAAAGCATCGACCTCACCTATTAAAGATTGAAGGATCAAAGAGTGCTAAAGTAGACCTCGCAAAACGACCTGATGACATCCGTGACAGCTCCTTGTCTACCATATCTCTAAAGACGGCCATGTGATTTGGAGATATATGTGTGAACATCTCCTACAGCTCCTCATCAATCGTCCCTTGACTCATCCTGCTCTCTAGGTATCCTTAAAGGTAACTTGCACAAACAAAAAATGATGTTAGTATAAGCAATATAAGGATTTATGTAAAGCACGAAAACATAACTCTGAAAAAAATGATGCTAATTAAAACACGTATATTAAAGTACCCTTAAAAGCAAATCATCAATGAATTGAGCAAGTGGATGCAACAAAGAGGTGTCCACTTCATTCTCCAAAAATTCCTGGCCTCCTATCTCTTCATCTACATTACCCGTGTTTGTCTCCCATACATGCTCCAAGTCTCTTTGCCCTCCACACTCCACAACATCGATCCATCCATTTGCATACTCTCCTTGTCTATGCTAGCGAGATTTCTTTCATCATACACTTGTGCACTCCGACATGTTGATGGCACAACATACCACCATCAAGGTTGTTAAAGATTTGGATAGCTGTTCAATATCATGTATAAGAATGAATCAACATTTGTGACTATTTCATGTCATGGAAAATATAAAAAAAAGATTATGCACCTATTCACAATGATCCAATAGGACAAATATATTACGGACACTCGTCCCTCTTTTCTCGAAATCAATTTTCAAACCTAGATGGACCTCATCAAATGGTTGCACTGGCTCCTTCTAGTACCACTTTAAACCACTCTACATCGAATATGATCATAGAGAAGCTACGGTAATCCACTAAGATAACACTTTGCATGTTTCCAAAATAATCAATCTCATCTACTATAGTATTCAAATTTGTGGCTCGCCTTTGGCTCTCTTACTCGAACTTTGCCATGACACCACAATATATTGTGTACCACATTTTATCAACATGCTGAACACGGAAATGTCACCCACGTGACAAAGTTGCATTTTACATTTTTTACTATACATCAAAACCATTAAATTATTTGCTGGATATAAAATTTAGATATGACAATAAATAAACCATGCAGTCATCTTCGAACTACATTCTCTCGAGAATTTCCACTTCACGATAGAGACCTCTATCTCTTTGCGAGAAGCTGGGATCAAAGCTTCATGCAATCACTGCATAAACATAAACTGTCGCATCTCTCAATGCCCTCGTGATATTGAACCTTCACGATAGAGACCTCTACCCCTTCGCGAGTGCTAACCTCAAATTGGGATGGCAAAAAAATAAAGGAAAAAGTGCAAAAAGAACAGAAAAAGAGCAAGGCGTAGAGGTGGCCTCTAAAACTAAACTGAGGCAAAAAGAGCAAATTTAAAGGAAAGGCGCCTTAAAAACTCTAAAAGATATTGTAAAAGAGCGCCAGGCTCCCTCCTATGTGACTTGTAAAAGATAGACAGGTATAGGCTCAGGGCATGAAACAAGAAAAGGGAATTAAAAAAAGAGACCTTGCCATAATGGCCGGTCATGTAACAAGGGATGGCACCCATGGGGGTTTTAGGGTTTGTATATATAAAGTTCAAAAAGTGAATGAAAGCTCATTCTTTGGTGTGTGGCTAACAAGAGTCTTCTCTTCTTCTCTTCTTCTTGCTTGTGTGTGTGCTCTTGAGGGAGTGAGTGTGAGAGTGTGAGGGAGGGAGTGAGTGTGTGGGAGTGAGGGATTAAGAGGGTGAAGCTCTTCACCATCTCCTCTTCTCTCTTCTTCTCTCTTCTCTTCCCTTCTCTTGTCTTGCACGTGGCTATGGTGAATGGAGCTTGGAGATAGAGCAGGCTTGAGGATGCTTGAGCTAGCATCTAGGATCGTGGAGCTACCGACTTGTGTGAGGGAGGAGGCAACTCATTTCAGCATCAAGGTAAGCTCACTACACCCTGAGAGAATCGATGGCGCATTGGCTAGGTGAGAGATAGCCATGAGAGCTTGCTTGGAACGCTTGAAGCAATAAGCGGACTGTGGGTCTTGGCGGTTGAGCAAAAGGTCCCACATTTTGGTTCCATTTTCAAGACCAAGGGATTCAAGCTTGTGCCCTCGTGCACCTCATATCGAGCATCGAAGTAAGGGATTCATCCCTAAAGCGGAGCTTGAGGTAGGTAGGAAGTTTGGATCTTTTATCTTTGAAACAAGTAAGTACTTTGGGTTATTTTGTTGGTTTGATGATTGGAAAAGATGGAGAAATCATTTCAGTTTTTTGCCTTCAACTGTCATTGCATTTAGAGTAGGTTAGGATTAGGAAACCGGATAGGAAACACGTAGGGTTTGTTGTTGCTGTAAAACAGGGTAAAACAGGACAGAAGTCATGCCAAAATGGAAAAAGGAATGCTTGGGATGTTAATGTCGGCAAGTGAGTGATTGGGGACATTAAAACCTTACCCAGGAAGGGATTTAAGAGCCAAGGGGACAAGAAAGAGCTCATTTCATGCCTTGACATTGAGCGAGAGTGAGAGTGAGATAGAGTGAGAGTGTGTTTCTAGCATTGATTCGACTCAATCTTGCCATTGAGGAGTTCTCCTCGTGATTCAGGTACGTCAGGACCTCCCTGCTATGTATTTGTTGTGATTTGGAGGGCAACATGCTCGGTGGTTGTGCAAATTATTAGATTCAATGAAATCATTCCCGACAGGGCCGTCGTCCGCACGGCTTGGCCCGTCCGAGCGTCGGCGATTCTGGGCCAAGTCCTAGAATCAGCCCTCGGACCACTTGACCATTCGGCCCACCTAACTGTTCAGCCCTCGGCCAACTATACTCGGACGCCTTTCACTCGGCCCGTCCGAGTGAAGCATTCGGACGAACTTTAAAATTTGGCCCTCAGCCTTGCTGACTCGGCCCAGCACCACTCGGACAAGTCAACACTTGGCCCAACCGAATTTACCATCCAGCCCTCGGCCCTCGGCCCATTCGGACTAGTTACCATTCGGCCCTTGGTCCATTTGATTGAATCCACTCGGCCTAGAATTCCATTCGACCCTCAGCCCGTCCGAGTTTGACTGATCACTCACTAATCAGTGTTCTCCCTAATGGCCAAGATTTGTCTCTATCAATGCAAAATCTAGAGCTCGAAACTTCAAGCATGGTTGCAGAGCAGATGGAATTAGAAGTGAACATATGCTGACTCAAATTCATAAAGTCCTAATTGGTCTAGGTCTTCAACTATAAAACCCTTAGCTACTATTAAGAAGAGGGCCCCTCTTCTAGTATTTGTGCATTGAGATGTCGGTTCCTCTCAACATGCATATCCAATTTAACAAGTTGAAGCCCATTTGGCTATGTTGATGTTATGCATACATGAAGCTCTGGAGAACAACGATTGGGCAACAATGAAGGTAGCAACTAAAACACTTACTCGCATTGGTCCCAATATTGGCCATGCATTAATCTCTACACATCTTCACTAGGTTTATATTTTTTGAGTATTGTTATGCTTCTCATGCTTTGAGTGGTGATAAATTATCATTTGTTTTAGTGAATGAAGTTTTAGATTTGTCTTATTAGTGAAAAAATGTAGGTTTAGAGGTGTTTAGAGTATAATAGTAGGTCTATTATAACAACTATAGATAGATTGCTCTCTTGATCCATGGCATTCCCTATAATAGGTATAGATATATTGCTCCAGCTCCTATTGCCAATGTTGGCCCTTACATAAGGAACTTTCAATCATTCCCTACATAGGAAAAAAAAAAGGGAATTCCTTATCAATTCCCTAGTTAATAATGTACATAAGTAGGAAAAGTAAATGATAGGAAAAATGGAACATTTCCTAGTTACAAAAAATTCCTACATAGAGAAAATTCCCTATGTAGTTTCCTATGTAGGAAGGAATAGGGAAATTTCCCTATGCAGGAAATTTTCCTATGTAGGAAATTTACTATGTGATTCCCTAGTTTCTCTAGCGAGGAAATGTTCCATTTTCCCTATCATTTACTTTTCCTAATTATGTGTATTTTTTACTAGGAAATTGATAGGGAATTTTTTTTCCCTATATAGGGAATGATTAAAAGTTCCTTGTGTGTATCATCTGGGGAGTCGCAACCACGGGACTATTTGGAGGACTTTGTAAGTTTCCTTGTGGTTCTTCTCGCTTTCTTATTTGGAATATCACTTGTACTAAATCTTGTTTCTAACAATGCTATTCTATTTTCTTTTCAACACTCCATCACAAACCGAGATCCCATAGGTTTGGAGACTCGATATGTAGAGACAATATCTCACTATACTTATCAATAGATTGTATGTGTATGGCGACCCAGAAAATCAATCCTCTTTCTTGTCTATAGCTACTAGTTTTTTTGTGATGCTTTATGTATAGTGGGCTAAAGCTTGGATATTTATTTTGTAGAGCCCATTCGACACTCCTTTACACTGGGATGAGCTTTCAGATGGTGAGGATCTGTAGCACGCACTTAGATTCATGGCAACACACATCATTTAATTTTTTTGGTCCTATGATCTATGCAGGCCTTTTTCATGTAGCATTCCTTAGATGTACTTATCATCCTTTGTATAAAATTGCACTTTGAGATATTTACAAATAGATTTTCATGTATGTTTTGGATTTTCTCTCCATTGTTTCATGTAATTTCATGAGTTTTCATCACTAGTCTTGTACTTTTTTTATGTTTTTTAGTCTTGTGGTTCTAAGTAGTCTTTACACCTATCTTGATGATGATTGTATATCCAATATGTAATTGCTTTACAAAATATTATCTAGCACATGGTACTTGCCACCAAATTTGCAGTCACTATTTGCAGCACAAAGCATTGCTATTTGCATTGCTATCTGCGTCGCTATTAGCGCCGCTTAGCAACATGGATAGCGATGCAAATAGCAATAATTTTGTAGCGATACCTATATCGACACTTTTAGCGATGATGGGGATTTTTTTTAAAAATGAATATTTGTGTCACTTTGAATGTTGGTATGTGGCCTATATCTTATAGTGGAGACTATAATCACCATCACGAAATTCTCATCCCTAAGGTTGAAGTCACCAAGCTCACTTCAATGGAGGTTCCATCTTAAGCCATGAGAGTGCCTATCTAAATAATTTAGCATCAGAATGCTCAAGTTGTGTACCTATGTTGGTGGAGTCAAATGGATTGTTGATCCTTTTTTTACCTCCATGCCTAAGATGTATGAGAGGGGGTCATTGTCAATATAATTAAAAAAAGTACCAATGAGCTTATTTTCATACGTGACAACATCTTGAGAGGACCCTACAATGGGATTTTCATCAACATACAGACCCAAGTTGACAAATAATTCATCATTATTGAAGATGTAGAGATTGTAGGGTCAACTTTAATTCAACAAAAGCTATTCTTCACAAGATGGGTATGGATCTTGTGGTACCAATATGAGGTGCTTTATTTTCAACCCATAAATTTCACTGTAAAATTTTCACTTCTAGATGGATTTGTAGGGGTTGTCAAAGTATGGGAGCTAAGACATATAGGCCGCTTCAAAGAGATCATAATGTAGAAAAAGTGATTTTGAGGTCGATGTGATGGAGTAGAATATCATGATTCACAGTAATAGTAATAAGAATCCTAAAAGAAGTCATTCATAAAGTGGGTGAGTATGTAGTATTGTAATCAACACCATATATGTGTGAGAAACCACGAGCTGCAAGGCAGGCTTTGAACTTCAGAGTAGTGGAGACATCGAGACCATACTTGCACCTTCGAATCCATTTGTAAGAGAGTATATTCTTGTTGAATGGTAGGGAAAATAGATCCTAGGTGTTTTTTTGATGCAAAGACATCTTATCATCCACACGAATTGCATGATGCTAGCCTTCTTGATTTGGACATTTCAAAGCTTGTTAAATGGTTGGGGTGTCATCCACCTTAGGATTGGAAGTTTGGTATCTTTGAAACCTCTAGTTGTGAAATGGGCATCCAAATATTTAGTTTATTGTGGATAAGAAAAAAGAGAATAGCCACTTGAGATGTCAAACGATTGAGTGGTATGGGAAGAAAGAGAAGATGATCCTTTCGTTATAGAGAACATAGAGATCATGGGTTTGGGGATAGGTGATAAGCTTTAAGTTTTCTAACTTGAGGATGGGTAGAATTATCAAAATGGGGAAGGAATATGTGGTTATGTATAAACCAATGAGAAATAGTTTGTAGAAGAGTAAGTTACGGAAGCTTGGGAAGAAGCCATTTCTAGATAGATTTCCAAGATGAACAATGATTGAGATGTGGGGACTTGATAATGATATAGTGGATATGAAAGCTTCCTCAATAGGTGTTTAGAGTGGATTGGAAGATTTGGGAGATGGAGAGAAAGATAGATCCATATGCCAAGGTGCTAAAGATGGCATGGATGTGGTTGGAAGAATATTATTTGGATAGGAGGAATGAGTAGGTGCATTAGACTTAAGGGAAGAAATATGGAGGTCATGAAGGTTAGAGGGAGACATTAGCATGGATTTTTCCACTCCATGTGAAAGCAACCAAGTAAAAGGGAGAGTTGTGGTGGAAAATCAAGGGGGGAGAAAATAAAAAATGGGAGTGAGCATGTGGGTTAAGTTATGGTGTTCATATGGAAAAGGGAGCATGAGTAGGGCATTGAATTGGTGCTATTGTAAGAGGTAGTGATGTGGAGGTTCGAGGAATCTAGGTGGTTGGGGTGGATTAGCATCAAAGTATGTGAGCAATCCATTAGGACATTAAATAAAGGGGCACATGGGTGATCCTTGAGGTGCCTATACAACTCTCACAAGGAGTTTTTGAACACTTTGTATATAGGGAAAGTCATTCAATAAAAGAAAATTTCTAATATTTCCTAGGCACCTTCATATACATTCCCTACACATAACTAGGGAATCACGTTTCCTAGATGTCATGGTAGGAAAGCCTAGATATGCTTATATGAGTTCCATACATATAAATAGGGAATAACATATATACATATGCATTTCCTACATATAACTAGTAAATCACTTTTCCCACATGTAGTAGGAAATTCTAGGCATGCTTATATGAATTCCATACAGATAATTGGGGAATTCTATTTCCAACATATTATATTAAGGCAGTATAGCTCATATAACTAGGGAATCCCATTCCCTAGATGTCATGGTAGGGAGTTATAGGTCACATAACTAGGGAGTTCCATTATCCACAACTTGTTGTAGGGAATTAAAAATGGCCAAATCAATACACATTTAGTCTAATTTTTTTTGTACCATGTGTGAAATGGGCACCATATGAATTATGCTTTAATACCATACCCTCTTGGCACAACACTATTTCTCATCCTCTTTTATAATATAAGATCTAAAGTTCTTCTCCTTACTCCTCTAAAGACCCTATGAAGGTAAATGATCAATAATCTAGTGTTGACTACCATTAGACCTAGTTTAATATCTATAGAAACTAAGAACTAATTGTAGCCGACCATTTTTGTACCTTCTTTCACAACTTTCTCATGCATTTGCATATCCAAAAGAGACGAAAAGGATCCTCTTTTTCAAAGTTGCACAAAGGGCAATGTCATAAAAGAGGAATCAACTTACTAAGTCTATCTCTATGGGTAACTTTAGCATGACTAGCCTCCAAAGAAAGATATTAAAAATACCAAACGTTTGTGGCATTCCATGTTGCTAAAATGTTAAACTTTTTCATTTGTTTGTATATATCATTTTATCATGCTTGCTCCAAAATGCATGTGCCTTGAGAAACTACCTAACACATTTCATTTGGGCCTTTGATAGTACCTTGATATTCCAAATTATTTAGCCTAAATGAAGATTAATCCTAGGCAAGGTGAGAAACATGTCCTTAAAATTTAACATGATTTGAGTTAATCAATCTATTTCCTCTAACATTGGGGATTATCAATAATCAATTGGCTACACATACACCAAGTTATTTTCTCGTAATCCCATGAGTTTTCCCAACATTAAATTACATTTTGAGAAATATGATAGGCCAATTAAGGATTTTTATTAACAACAATTATATCCTCCTTGAATATGAAAGCATTAAAACAAGTAGAAAACCTAAGTGATAAAGGAGTCCTTACCTACCCACCTAGTTAATGCTAAGTATTTAAAGATATGCCTAGTGATATTTATGTTTTTCATGATAAAGATACTTTCTAAGGAGCTTCAAGAATGGGTCAAATCCAAATTTATTCAAAAGGGATCTACTCATCTTTGGTTGGTTCTTGAGGGATCTGGTCCACTATCTTCTCTACTTGGCAAGCTTCTTTCTTGAGGAAAGAGAGATTGTAAGTTACAAAATTACAAGATCATGCACTTAGCTAGTAAGAAGACAATGTAAGGTGTAAAAAGAGATCAATGTGGATAAATGAAAAGCAACTCAATAACGATGAAGACCATATTAGAGATTTTGGGAATCTACCAAGTCCCACTTTCAAATAAGGCATAAATATTTGGCCATGTGGCTAAATCTCAACCCATGCTTCAAAGTGGAACTTGGAAAGACAATCTATATAGTAATTAGGGTAGACTCCACTTTCTAGTTAGGAGACAAGATTTGACCACGTGGTCAAATATTAATTATATTGCAAACTATATGAGAATTTCCAAATTCCCTAATATAGTGTTGATGGTGATCAAACAAGACATGAGTGTAGCATAGAACAAGAGTGAGTGAATGATGAGTGTAGCACACAATGTGTGGGCTGGAAACTAGGGTTACCTTTATGTAGGCTACAAGTGGAAAGCAGCTCAATCATGATGGAGATCACACAAGAGTTAATCAAAAGTAAGCTAACGAGAATAGTCACAAGAAGTTGGAGCCAAGGGTGAAGCACCAACCAAGAGTGAGTGAACCAATGTAACATAGAATGTGTGGAGTGCTAAATATGGTTGTCTTTATATGGGCTACAAGTGGGATGAGGCCCAAGAGGACAAGATTGAAGAGGAAGAAATCAAAGAGGATAAGATTCAAGAGAGGGAGGTCCAAGAGGAGTCACAAAAGAAAAACCCCAATAGCACTTTATATAATATGACACATATTTCTAACATCTCCTCTTAATAATTGAAGGGTGTTGTGAGTAACAATAGACTAGAATAAAATAAATATTTTAATTAAAGGCTAGAACCATGGATGCCCTAGTTGTTCATAGACTAGATGTGTCTCAAAGATAGCACAAAGAAGACTCCTCAAGTATGAAACATGGGATAAATAAACAACCTCACAGGTGATACCTCATAAAAGTCTAGGATAGTCCAATTAAGGGCTTCTCAAAGGTCCAAGAAGACATAGAATAAATCAAAGTACTTTAAAAATACCTCAAAAAATCATATGGAAAGCTGCATATGATGAAATCCCAATAGTCATCGACCATCTATAGCATTTGGAAGGCCACACAATGTCAAAGCATAATTGAGTCCCAAGATATTAATCACATGAAGGGAAATATTGAAGTAGGATCTAGTCCCAAGACATTGATAAAAACAAGGGCTAGACTCATGAGTCAACTCCCAAGATCTAGCATTGGATTCAATATATGGAATTGAAACAAAAGTACAACCAATAAGCACCAATCAGAAATCAATCCTCAAGGTAAATGTCAAATATTTCCCAAGAAGGGACTATTTATGTCCCCTAAAAAACCATTTCCCATAGTCCCTCCATTCTAGTTGAGTGAACTACAAGGTCATCACCATGCATCTAGAAAGGGAGTTCTTAGATGTGGAGGCCACGTTGGGAACCTCAACTAGGGTCAAAGGATCTATCTTAGTAGCTATAGCTAAATCCTCCACATGTAGGGTGAGTTTTCTTATGATGAACATCTTGAGTGAGATCCCCTTCTTACTAGAAACCCAATAGTGGTTCTTCTTCTTCTTCTTCTTCTTCTTCTTCTTCTTCTTCTTGCCTACCTTCACTAGGAAGGCATTAGTAGTGAATAGTTCTTCATTGAGTTTTATGTCACCAACTTTTTGAAAAGATATTGAATCATTACTACATGAATCGCCTTCACCAATGCACAAAAGTTCATGTAGAAGCTTGCTCAAAACCAAATTAAAAAATTGACTCCTCATATTGTCCCCAATAGTTGACAAAGTGATCCTAGAGACCTTTAACCTACATGAAACATGTTTGGCTAATTGCCCATGTTTGTGGGAGGTTATAAAGTTGAGTTTGAAGATTAAATGGTACATGAAGGGAACCCCATTCATAAAGCTATTGTAACACTCCCTAAACCTCATAAGATGTTTCCAAAGATTGAACAATGGGGGTTATATTTGATGTAAGGCTAATGAATAAGTGGAAAAAGCCTTGATATCCCTCTTCTCCTACTCTTCAAGTGACTCAAGAGTTCATTTTCTTGGCTTTGTGTCATCTATTTGGGCTATTTTAGCTCTAGTTTTGGCTAAGGTTACACACCTAAAATAATTATTCCATAACTTCTTGTGCATAATCCATGAATTCATTTGTTCCCTTCCATAATTTCTTATGCATAATCCATAATTTAATTTGTTACATTCTATGGTTAGTGTCAACAATTTTGGAATTTGACATAGTGGGCTATGATGGAGATGCAACACCAATCACTTGTAGAAATAAATAAAATCGCTAAACCAAACAAAATAAGCCCTTAAACTCACACAAAAAAGAAACTTAAAACTTAATGGAATGCACAAAAAATGCCAAATCACTATTGTTTAATGTATAACAGGGGCATGATCATGACTTGTATAGATTACCAACAATGATGGGACAAGAAATGTGGCACATATATCTTTCATTTCTTCATGAGATAGAAGAGGAAAACCTTGAGAATGATGATCAGCAATGAGATATAGAATTGATGCCATATTTTGTGAAGTGCAATATGGCAATGTTTTGCAAAGTGCTCACATAGAATATTATAAGGCACACATGGCAATGTTTTGATAAAAGATTTTCGAGGTTGTCCTTCATACCTTGCATGAATTGGCATGTTACTCATGGTTCAATGAAGAATATTAGTAAAATACTCACAATTGTGATCTTCAACATGCTAATAAAGCCATAATCTTGGTCCAACACCCTATGATCTTTGGATGAGAAACCATCCATCTTTTGAATGGGTATAGTATTTTGGCTTACGATCGACATGGTTGAAATGGTCCAATGTTTGTGGAAAATCCTACTAACGTTGTTAGAAGAAAATATTTGTATTTGTATGCCAAGCTCTTTGATGAACTATAATCTAATTTCTTTTCTAGTTTGTAAGATGGGAGGATAGGATCTTGTATACTTTAGCTGCCTTAAAATCTTCGGATGTCCTTACAAGTTAAGCCAAAATTGTCTGCCATTTGGATTAATGCTCTAGAATGACTAATAAAAAAACTTTTTGTTGAGGCTAGCAATGGGTCCATAAGTGAGCTTTGTCTCTTTATATCCTTAACCTAGAATGTCCAACAATGAAGGCCAAATGCACACTAGTTTGAATAGACTATGGGCCGTACCTTTTGAAAAAGGTATCATATGCTTTTAGACCATGTGGACACACTATTCTTATATTTAAATATTTCCTTTCATTTCACAAAAAGTTGATTAGCCTAGTGGGGTAACCATTGTCATGTGTTGAGCAATTCAAATTTTCAAGTCTATATTAGTGGAAAATATGTTGACAAGAAGCTCTTAGATTAACTTCAATGTTTCACAATAAGTAGAAAATTTTGGAGGTATGTTTGCTCTCCATTAACATCCAATGCATCCAATGGTCAATATTTTTCATGTTTTTACTTATATTCAGATAACTTATGCATATATTCCTCATTCAATTGGAACCTCTACATGTACTAGTGACGATCAAAGGTATACAACACTTGCTTAAGAACTGGGAAATTTTGGAGGTATGTTTTCTCTTGATCTAGAGCATCAATGGCCAATTAGTTGTGTGTATCTATTTATATGCAAATAACTTAGGCATATATCAACATTTTTTGTAGCTCTTCTTAGTTATATGATGATTCCACTATGTTAGGAAAAAATGCTAGTCATAAGAAAACTAAACAACAAGCCAACAAGGATCCTCTCTTGGAATGTTAGTGTCTTTGTTGGGGGGGGGGGGGGGGGGGAGGCTTTTTCACCAATGCTCGACATCAAGGGGTAATGTATAGAACAAGTTTGAAGAAAACATTGGAATGTATGTCAACTTATAATTTTGGGGGTGTATGAGGAGAAGGGTTTCGTATGTAAGGGATCACTATGGCATAAGAATCAATTGAAAGTAGCCATGCCACCACCTAGTAAAACATCTCAAGATGCTAAAGGCTTGAGCTTCATTGGACAAGAGAGGGAGACAACCTTTGGAACATATGTTGGGCTATGATCCATTCAAGTTGGAGTGTGAAGACAACCTATAAAAGTTGGAGTGTGAGGAAAACCTTTGGAACATATGTTGGGTTGATCCATTCAAGTTGGAGTGTGAGGACAATCTATAAAAGTTCGAGCTACCTAAGTGTATGTAGTAGAGTATGTAGGATCCAAAGGCTAATTATGTAAGACCTGTGGGGCATCTCTACGTTGTAGATATCATGGTGTTATGCAACCCCAAGAGGCTTAGTGGCCCTATAGGTATGCATAATCACACAAGGGAATCCATATAAGATTTGGTACTCAAGGAGTTGTGTGCTTCAATGAGTTGTTGATTTGCTAAAGGGCTACCTATAGAAGTTCAAGTCTATCAAGCTAGATTTATTTTGGGACAATAGAAGGCTTGAATAGGGTTGTGGATACCAAGGGTTTATGATCTAAAGATGGCAATGATTTTGAGTGGGGGATTACAAAGATTTTAAATGTCATGAAGGGAGGGATATTATTTTTATAGAGGTGCTCCATACAAGTAGTTGCTATAGATGCTCCAAGTGAGGTGTTTCATAGTGCTAGCTATTGTCAATAATTACAAACTAGGTCATGAAGTTTGAGTAGCACCTACATACATAGTGGTTATTAGGGCAACTATCACTTCATTACATAGGGGACCAGCTAATGGCCAAATTTTCCAATGTAATAAACATAGCATTTCCATCTTCTTTAACATTTTGGGCTTGGAATAGGAAAAGGGCATACATTGATCCCCATAGTTCAAAAAAGTTTGAAAAATCATCTTTATAAAGAGAGAATAGAGAATGCACTTACCTCAAGGCGCTCGAAGAAGAATCCCTTCGCCCTTCTCTCATTCTTCTTCTTCTCCTTTTTGGTTTTCCTCCTTATTTTCCTTTGCAGATTTTCTCCTTCTTTTCCTTTGCATCCATCTCCTTGTTTATGTATAGCGGTGGTGGTCATGGAAATGGCCCTCTCTCTCTCTCTGTCAACCTCCCTTGCTTTGAGCTCTCTTCCTCTCTCTTTCACTCTCTTGCTCTCTGTCACTCGTTATAACTAAAAATGTTGTGCTCAACTTTTGATACTTTTTTCCCCATAGTATATTGTCGCTATTTGTGTTGTAAAGCATTTCTATTTGTATCACTATATAGGAAGTCTAACAGCCACACTTTTAGTGATATTGCTAAATCTTGTCGGAAGTGAATATTGCTATGCTTTCATTTCCTTGTAGTGATATCTTATTGATGCACGTGGGGCTCGCTCCTTAGAAGTGCTTCTTATGGAGAAGGATTTAAATCTCTATGTGACGATGTATACATCATACATGGAGTTGACCCCATATTTTTCTCATTATCATATGCTTCTATCTTTCCTTGTAATGTTATGCTAAATAAGCAAGCCATTGTACCAAAAAGGAGTATGGTGCCTAAAACTCTATATGCAAGAATATAAGTCTCTATTTATAAAATAAAATCAAGCATATAAAAATAAAAATAAAGAGGTATTAATTAACAATCATAGTCTAAGATAAAATAAAACTATATATTTTTTCGTATTTAAGAAAGAGAAAGAATAATCTAAATTGTGAAAAGCCTTCTTTGTCATTATTCTCTTTCTTTAACATCTCTCATTGTTTTCCCTTGTATGTCTACATCCACAAATAAAATGATATAATCAAAATTTTTAAAAATAAAAATCATAACTTACAACTTCTTGTAAAATCTCTAAAAATATATCTATATATATTTGAAGTTAAGCAAACAAATATGCACAACCTTTGCAACCATTTTATTTTCATGGTGCTAGTATATTAACATATGTATATATGTTTGCATTTTATCTACAATTCACCCACACTTTTACACTATTTGTATGGCACTCTCCCCACACACAAAGTTATTCTTATCTAGAGATGATCTAGACTATACAAACAGCTATTTAAGAATGGAGGCAAAAAACTACATGTATAGATGCCACTACAAGATGTGGCTACCACTATTTCCCAACTATACCAAATGCCCCTAACTTGTTGAAAATTTCCAACTAGCATAAAGATAGAGCATTGATAACCAAAAGAAAGGAAGTGCTATACAATAGACCAATTTCAAAGAACTATGCAAAGCAAACCTCTAGTGAGGGAGAGAAACAATCAAGAAGAGAGAGGAGGGAGAGATAAACAAAGATAGAGAGGAGGAGAGAGTTATAGAGAGATGGAAGGAGATAGAAAAAGAGATATCAAAGACAAAAAAATAACGAGAGATGGAGAGAGGGAGAGGGAAAGAGGGATGGAGAGAAAGAGCAAGATAAATAGAGGGAGGGAGACGTTGCTTTCCATTTCTTTGTTTTTTAAGTTTTTTACGTTCTCTATTTACTTTTGTTTATGGAGAAATAGAGAGAGGGGGGACACAAATGGAGAGATGGAGGGAAAGAAAAGAATAGAGAGCGAGCGAGCGAGAAAGAAAAGTACAAACTAAAATGAAAAAAGAGAAAGAATGAGGGAAACAAAAGCATATTGTGGACAATGTTGATGGCCATGACAGCTAAGAATGCTAGGAGTATCTCAATCAACATGTCCCGTACCCTTACACTTAGTGTAAGCTAGAAATTCAATGAAATCGTTGCTTGTCTATAGACCATGTGTGATGCTTCGGCAAGTTTCAATCTCAGAGATCATTGAATAGGTAATCTCGATTTGAGCTAATAGTAAGAAAAGTGTGTACCAATCATGCTTTACATTCTTAGTGTAATTGAATATCATATACAATAATTTTAGATATACCCTAGAAATGTTTGTACAAAGGTGCCAATCCATCCCAATGAATGCGCGTATTGCGGCCTATAAGAAGAGTTCATGGGCATGCAATGGATGGAGTATCTGAGCTGATAAACCCATTGGAGGGCACACCGCTAACCATATGCCCTCTACATCAGAACAAATGGTGGGCCTTTCGGACTTCCTTCAAACTTGGACCTTGAGATGGATGCAATGATTGATGCATTACTACCCATGGATGCCCAATCATCTAATCCATTGAGAGAGGAGGCCTCCATACTATTATGTGATGGGTGCTACATGTATCTCACTTAATGATGCTACTTGCGCTTCGAAGTGTACAAGTAAAGTACAGATTGAGCGATGCAAATGTGATCGAGTTGTTCAAGTACATACCATGCTCCTTTGTCTTTGAATCCATTTAAAAAATGGTTTTTATGCTCTTTAAACATTCTTAGATTTTTTCTTTTAGGTTGCTAAAATATCACATATTGCCACCTAAAAACATGATGCCTGAGTCTGATGATGATGCACGACTACTGTTACAAAAGCATAGCATGGACTACAATAGCATCCATGCATGTGCCAATGATTGTGTGCTCTTTCGAGAAGACTACGAGACTATGGAGACATGTGTGAAGTTTTTTGTTGATAGGTATCAACATGACTTACAAGGGCAAACAGTTCCTTAGAAGGTTCTTAGACACTTCTTACTTAGACTGCATACATGTCACATGTTTGATACGTTATGCTATATAGCTTTCATGGCTATATATGTGTTTTTTGGGATCCTAGGGTCTGGATACTTGTGCAGATTAAAACAATATTTTTCATAGGTTGATAAACACAGCTGTAAAATTGTGTCAACCATCTACATCTCTATTTTGATTTTGTTGTAGTGTAAAGAGAGTAGAGTAGACAAAGGAGTGAGAACAAACAGTAGATAGAGGAGAGAGAAAGTACAAAGAGTATATGAAAAAGAAGATAAGATAAGAGAGAGAGGAGAAATAAGAGACAAAGTAGAGAAATAAAAGAGAAGAGACAAACTAGAGAGAGGATAGAGTACTAGAAAGTGAAAAGAGAGAGTAGCTAGAGTACAAGGTAAAGAGAGTAGAGTAGCTAGAGGAGAGAGCAAAAAAAGAGAGTAGCTAGAGTAGAGACTACAAAGTAAAGAGATGATAATGAAAGTATAGAGAAGAGAGAGTAGAGAGAGAGAGTAAAGTGGAGAGAGTGAGAGAGGAGGGAGAAAGTAGAGAAGAGAGAGGAGAGAGGAGAAAGAAAGTAGAGAAAAGAGAATAGAGAGAGAAAAAGGAGAAAGAAGATAGAGAATAAAGAGTAGAGTATAGAGAGGGGCAATGAGCCTAGAGAGAGAGAGAGAGAGAGAGAGATAGAGAGAGAGAGAGAGAGAGAGAGAGAGAGAGAGAGAGAGAGAAGAAATCCATTAGAATATAAGAGAAGAGTAGAGAATATAAAAGAGAGAAAGTGGAGAGAAAAGAAAGTATAGAGTGAAAAGAGATTGTAGCTAAAGTAGAGAGGAGAGAAAGAGAGAGAGAGAGGAAATAGAGAGAGAGTAGTGGTGAGAAAGTAGAGAGTAGATAGTAGATAGAGGGAAGCTAGACTAGAGAGTAGATGAGAGATAGAGGAGAGTACAATGGAGAGTAGAGGAGAGAGGGAGAGAGAGAAAAGAGTACAATACAGAGAGTAGTGAAGAAAGAGACATGGAAAAAGTAGAGTAAGATAGTAAAGAGTGGATAGTAGATGTTGATAGCCTTCATCATATAATTGACAAAAGTTGAATGAAAAATAAGAGGTGAGAAAATTGCAATAGAGAAGAGAAATCCACAAATCTTACATGGCAGTAGATCGGGTATAATCTCCTTTACTCATGGGCAAACACCTCCCCCATGCATGTATTTGTAAATTGCATTAGGATTTTGTGCTCAAACTACATTGAAGACTCTTTTTGTGTTTTTACCTTTTCTTTTTTTATATGACTTGCTTTTGGCAAAATAAAACCATAACCTAGTTTAAATAGCCTTACATCCTAAGTGTAATATTTTATCATTTTCTAAGCTCTTACCATGAATAAATCAATTATGAATGTGCCCATGCAAAGTCATTATTCTTGTGAATGACTACAAAAATATAATATTTTTACACTCATTACAAGATACAGGCCTTATACGCAAATAGTGATGCTGATAACGATGATTTGCGACACATGTTGCAACACTAATAATGACGTGTGTAGAAAATTTGCGATGCTAATAGCAACGGTGTCGTATTGCTGCTGAGCAACAACTTGAGAGGCTTGCTGAAGACAGATGTTGCTACAGGTAAAAAGGGGTTATTATGTACAGCAAGTGTGGAAAGAAGCAAAGTTCTGCATTGATGGCAGTGAATTGTCCCATATTCTGGCACGATATTCCCAAACTGTAACAAAATGATCTATATCCTTCAGTGCTTCTATGCAATTCGAAAGCTGGATGTTATCATTGCAGAGAACAAGAATCACCATCAGTTTGTTTAGACAACTGATAATTATACTTCCAGATTGCACTTATAATGTCTTCCTGATCTGACAAGCTCTGCACTTCTCAAAATTTTAGTGGACTGGGGAGGTTGTTACTTTGCATTGAAGGTATGGCATGTTCAGAATGCTAGAGCAGGTTGTATTCTGGTGGCAGATGATCGTGTTGAACCTTCAATCAATGGACTTCCCTGAAGAGGATGCAGGGCGGTTGAATATCTGTGACATATCACTATTCCATCTGCCTTAATTGAAGGATATTGGGTGACAAGCTGAAGAGTCACTGTGACTGTGAAATTGGATTGGTCAGAATCGTTGCTTCAGGCGCAGGAAGAAGGGCGTGAGGTAGGCCGCCTGGGGGAGGACAAAGTAGAAGATCCTAGCTATCAACAAAGAGAGATTGGACTAAAAATAGGAAACGATTAAGGTTTTCGACCTCTTTTTTTTTTAATTCTGGTGGGGAGAGTGATAAAAAAAGGAGGCCAGATTGCCGCAAACGGGGATAAGGGGCTTTTTCTGGAACAGAGGAGGGAGGCAAAAGTGCGGAACAGAACAAGAACACGAGAAGAGGAGGGAGAAGAAAGACATTGCTGTGATGCAAAGAGACTAAAAGGCTGCAAGGAAGATAAAGATGAAGATGAAGTGGAATAGAATTCAATGACAAAGCAGACGAATTTGTCATGATAACAGGATTAAGACAAAGAAGCAATAGCCGAACTGTCTTCGAACTCTAAAAATCGGGACAGAATTCCTTCTGTATGGATGTCTTTCTGGGAACCGTCCAGGAGAGTTCCCTGCGTCTCCCATGGCGCTTTCTTTCACTCTTTGAGCTTCTTCCCAAATTGGAGTCTGTCCGATGCATTATGATAGTAAAAAGCTTTTTTTAAAAAAAACAATTGACATGCGGATCTACTCGAGCTATACTCTGTTCATCACTAAAGTTCAATTTGTGCGGCCGTTTGGTATCTTTGTCCTTTTGAATGGCTTCTTAAAATAGGATCTTGTCCACTTGACATAGCTCAATGATCAAGAGGTAATAAACAAGGATGACTCTAATGAGATGAAGCAGCGGACTATTGCAACAGTTACAGAAGAAGGCGATATAGGCGTTTGCCTTAGTTGGTTTGGACCATCATGCGCTCTCTCTCGGTGTCTATGTCTGTGTAGCGGACATGGCGTTTGGGTGATTGCCAAAAGGACTCAGGGAAAAGAGAACCCAAAAGGAAATTATACCTCCAGGCTTTAAGTGTGGACGACTTGATGCAACTCTCTCAAGCTTTACAGCTCACATGGACAAGATCAGTACTTGTTGTAGTGTCCACTCCATGCAATTCTTCTGCCACCATCTTTTACACAAGGTGGATATGCATGCGTGTAGCTTTGGCTTTAGAATGACATCCTGAAATCAGGTTCAAAATATCAGAGGCGAAAGAACAAAAATAGTGTCTATCCTTGATGTGGGAGTGGGTGATATTGTTCACCTCATCATTTGGAATCAAGTTCCCTATGGTTTTATTGTTAAGTCTATGGATCTAAAGATCCATCCTTTGACTGATGCTGCTGAAAAGGCAATGCTGAAATTTCTGTCTATAGTTGATAATCAGATTTATACTGAAGGTTCCTATGTTAAAGGATGAATTTTATATTCAACTGAAAACTTGCTTTCAGTCCTATCTTTGGTGCATAGAGGAAATCTCATTGGGAGCTTGGCAGATCTATTACTGTACACAAATTTTCTCATCTTGAATATTTGCTTGATTGATCTTCTATCCTGAAATTAGTTAAGGTCCTCTGTGGTTGCGACATTGCTTTCACAAACTCTTCGACATCTTTGGTGAACCCAACGTGAAAGCGTCGCAGAAATTTCAGGATGGAAGATACTTCAGCCTCTATTTCAGCTTCCTCTACAACTCCAGCTGTGTCTACTTCAGCTCCATCAATGACTGCTGCGTCAAGTACTTCAACGGAGGATCTAAAATAGATTTTGCAGAATATGTCCATGTATATGCAGCTCCAAAATCAGCAAACAAAATTGTATATGCAGCAGCAACAACAATTGCATCAATAGCAGTTGTCTCAGCAAAGGCAACTCTATTCGGAGCAGGAGAATGCAAACAGCGCGACTAAGGCTATTGAAGCAGTTGAGAATGAGAAGAAGCTATTTGACGGACATAATGTTTCAGCATATTTGAAGACATATGAGATCAAGATGGGGTTTTTTGGAGTCCCTGCTGGACTTATGAGTAAGTACTTCCTTCGTCTTGTCACACCTGCTTTGAGGACAAAAGTGACTGATCTTTTTATTCAAAATACACATTGGCAAGATTTTAAGAAGGCCTTAAAAGAAGAATACTTCCTTGAGGACTTTGGTATGGCTGCTCGGCGGTCATTCCGAGAGTGGGTCTACATGCCAAACAAAGGTCTCGCCGCTTCGGAGTTGATTCGAGAATTTGAAGAGAGGTATAGTCAGCTTGATGCCATTGAACAAAGAGCATTGGATGTTGAAAAAGTTGAGCCTTTCTTGCAAGCTGCAGATCCTGCTCTTCAAGAAGAATTGGGTGAGCTTCTTGAAGATCGTACGAAGCCTATGGGTCTTAAAACGGATTGGCAGGATGCTCAGGATGCAGTCTCGACTTTGACTAAGAGGAGGATATGGAAGACTCGCCTACAGAATGGTTCCATGACACCTACACCATCATCAGCTCCTATGCCTACTTCTATCCCTGTTATTTCTTCTCCTCCTCTGCCAGTTTCTTGGCCTATGCCAGTGCCTACTGTTTCTACTCCACCTATTCCTCCTGTTCCACGATCGATGCCCCGCTCCATCGGTGCCTATTGATGACATAATCAAAGGCATAACAGATTTGACACTTGAGTCAGTCAAAGCGGAGTTAGTGGGAAAGTTGAAGGAGCAGTTTGCTTCAACTGTGCCTACTACTTCTTCTAGTGCTCCTACTGCACCTAGGAGTGCTCCTAGTGCACCTAGGAGAGATCGGAGATGTATTTGGTGTGATAGTACGGAGCATCAGCATTGCTGGGATTGTGACTCTTTCTAGGATGCAAGGAGGCAGAATTTGGTATATTGGGGGCAAGATGGTAAGATTTGGTTGACTGAGACAGGAGCTCCACTTGCTACCAACTTCGGTAAAGGTGGAATGAAGAAGTTAGTGGAGGACATGGCTGCACGTACTTCTTATGTGACAGCTAGAGGTGATGCTTCTGCATATGGAGTACAGATTGAGAAGGGATCAGAGACTCAGTCAGCACTATGGACTTATGCTATGGAGACTGCAAACAAGGGGAAAATTCAGCAAACTGTTTTGACTAGTGCAGGCTCTAGCATCAGATCAGAGACAGGTTGGGACTCGCCTGTTGACAGGTACTCTATTTATGCTTATTTGGCTAAATCTCATGGTGCAGATGTATTTGTTGAGGAGAAGCGTAAGAGGGATGAAGAAAATCCAAGTGCAGCTAAGAAGACTAGAGGGGGTGAGTTTGTTACTCCACCTACTGCAGGACCGTCTTCAAGACCAGGGCCAGATCGACAGATGGAGGATGCTCAAAAGAGAGAAAAGAGGCAAGAGCCTAGAGAGAGAAAGCAGCCAGGATTCAGATTGATGTCCGATATTGAGACATCTACAGACATGAAGAAAATCTTTAATGATAAGATACTTGGCAGTGAGGTGACTTTCACTATTTCTGAGATTTTGGGCATCTCAAAAAGAGAGTTTCAGGATCAGTTTCAGGAGGTCCTGAAGAGGAAAAGACATGCATTGTCTACCACTGATACACAGGGAGTTTTGATTGGAGAGTTGGATGAGGATGAGGATGAGGTTATGGTTGATAATGCTTCTATTTTTCCGCAGGTAGAGAAGAGGGTTCAGCCTATGCATTATGCTGAAATTGATGAGCCTGTCATGATACCGCGAAGTCACTTTTTGCGGAGCCATTGGGCTAGGGCAACTACAGAGACGATGGTAAAGATTGGAGAGAAACAGGTGCCTTATGTTGCATTGGTTGATCATGGTTCAGAGATTAATCTCATAGTTCGTGGAGTTTATGAGAGTAACAGATGGCCTATGGATGTAGAGCATGGGTGGCGTATGAGAGCCGCCAATAACACTGCAGGTGATTTGTATGTTGCCTGTCCTAGTGTCAGGGTTTCTATTGGTGATGTAGAGGAGGATTTTCATTTCTTTGTGCGGGATTCATGCTCGTATCCCATAATTCTTGGACAGCCATTCATTACAGAGATGCACATGGAAACAAAGGTCATGGATGATGGATCTGCTTATGCACGGATTCGCAGTAAAGATGGTATGAGAGCAGTTCAGTTTATGACTGTATGTGTGAACCATATTACAAACAGGGATACTCTCAGAGATGCACCTTTACCCACTGTGAGGGATTCGGGTTTTCATTAGGTACCGCCGTTTCGCGAGACGACGGTGGTACAGAGGAGAGGAGATTGGAGTTCTCGCCTCCTGGCAGCGGTGTTTTCTCCTCCGGTTTTGTTGGGATTTCAGCAAACAGTTCAATGAGTTATCAGAAGACTTCTGGGTTGCCTAGAGCTGCCAGGCAGTATATATGCAGGAAGGAGAAAAAATTGAAAAATGCAGGAATTTTGGAGGATGATGAGCATATAGATGGGATGTATGACAGTGTGATTTGTGCAGATACGATGATAGAGATGGGAGATATGCTGAAAACTGATATGCTAAATTGTCACGGTAATGTATTAGTGCAATCCCTGGACATGTTTCATGAAATTGCAGATTTTATGTCACAGATTGAGTTAGAGGCTGAGGCAACTCAGCAAAGAGTGCTGAGTGCTGAAGAAATTCAGCAAACAGAGTTTCCAACTGGTTATGATCAGCTTTCAGAGAGACAGAGGGCTGAAAATTTTCAGCCAACAGAGTTTACTGCTGAAATATTTCAGCATTCAGAGTTTGGGGCTGTTTCTATGCAGTCCATAGAGCAGAGGGCTGAGAATATTCAGCCATTGGAGTGCAGAATTGTTGATTTACAGCAAGGTTTATGTAATGCAGAAGAGCATAATGAAGCTAGGGTTGACACGAAATACAAAACTGTGGATAAGAAGGTGAAGCCGGTTGGTGTACCGCTTCCACCTGACAGTGATCAGCAAATAGAGAGGGTTGCTAAACAGCAAATTTTGAGGAATCCGGAGCATATTGGTCATAAATTTTCAGCAGAGACACTTGCTGAATTGAAAATTAGAAATGGTGATTTCTTGTTACCCATAGAGAAGCAATGCTTTCAGGATATGCTTGAGCGTCATGGAAGGGGATTTACTTTTTTGCCACATGAGATTGGATGTGTGAATCCTGATATTGTTGCTCCTATGGTCATTTTTACTATTCCTCATATCCCATGGAATCTCTGACCTATTCCAGTGCCTAAAGCACACTTGCCAAAGCTGATTGATTTATTGAATGAGAAAATCAGGATGGGAATCCTTGAGCCTTCATCTGCACCATATTCAAACAGGTGGTTTACAGTTCCAAAGAAGAATGGTACTCTTCGATATATTCAGGACATGCAGCCAATGAACAAAGTTACTATCAGGAATGTTGGTATAGGTCCAGTTGTGGATGAGTTTGCAGAGGCATTTGCTGGACGTGCCATCTATTCTTTGGGTGATTTGTATTCAGGATATGATTAGTTTCAGCTGGCTTTGGAAAGCAGGGACATAACCACCATGAGAACTCCTATTGGGCTTGTCAGGATGTGTACCTTGCCTCAAGGTGCCACTAATTCTGTTGCGCATATGATGAATGCCATGCATAAGGTCCTTCGTGATTACATACCTCAGCTTACTATGCCTTTCTTGGATGATGTGCCCATTAAGGGGTGTGTAGAAGAAGAGAAGAATGAGAGCTTAAATGAGCAGGGATGCAGATACTTTGTGGCTGATCATATTTCAGCATGTGAGAAGATTTTGGCCAGGTTAGAAGAAGTGAACTTGACACTTTCAGGGCAAAAATCTATTTTTGGAGTGAATGAGGTTGTCATTGTTGGGCATATGTGTGGATATTATGGCAGGAAACCCTCACCTGATAAGGTGAATGCTATAGCAAGATTGCAGAGTATTGTTCTACCACTTCGGAGGTACGGAGATTCATTGGTGCTTGTGTGTTTTATATGATTTGGATACCTCATTTTGCACACATAGCAGATTGTTTGTATCAGCTGCTTCGAAAGGGGCAGAAATTCTATTGGGATGTGAGCCACACTAAAGCCATGCGGAAATTGAAGAAGTTATTGCAGAATGCTCCTACTCTCAGGAAAGCAGATTATAATTGTGATAGGCCTATTGTGTTGACAGTTGACACTAGTCCAATTGGCATAGGTTGGGCTGTGGGTCAAGATGATGCAAATGGAAATAGGTATGCTATTCGGTTTGGGGCGAAAGTCCTAAACAAGAGACAGAGGAGATATCTGCAAATCAAGAGGGAGTTATTGGGGATTGTCACGGCTCTCAAATGTGACAAGGAGTACTTTATTGGAGCTTCAGTTGTGGTAGAGACAGATTGCTTGCCATTGATTGGTATGATCACGAGTTGCTCTACTCCGGATATAGCTATGTTGAGATGGATTGCATACATCAAGTCATTAAATCCGGAATTTAAACACATAGCAGGGAAGGATAATCCAGTGGCAGATATGTTGTCTAGAGCTAGATATGATGATGAGGTGACACTACTTGCAGAAGAGGATGATGCAGAAATTTCAGCCACTATGGTTGATCATGTTTGTCATGTCTATGATATTGTGGCTTTCATAGAAGAACTTTATGTTGGAGATTGGTTACAGATTGGCAGGTACCTTACTACACTAAGCAAAAAAAATGAATGGACAGATGAAGAGTTCAAGAAGATCAGAAGGAAAGCCTATGGTTATTTTCTCAAGGACGGATTTCTTTGGAAGCATCCGAAGAAAAGAGGCGGATTACCTTTGCGGGTTGTCTGCGATAGAGAGACACAGTTACAGGTGATGAGGGAGTTTCATGAGAGTCCTTGGGCTGGTCATAGAGGAGTATGGGCTACTTATGAGAAAATCAAGGAGAAATATTGGTGGAAAGGCATGTATAGAGATGTTTCTCACTTTGTTGAGACTTGCAGAGAGTGCCAGATGTATTCAGTAGTGCGTCATTGAGATGAGCTTCATCCGACCTATCCGCTATGCATTCATTATAAGTGGGTAGTTGATTTGGTTACCATGCCTATGGGTTTATGGCAGATGAGATACATTGTTTTGGCTAGAGAGGATCTTACCAATCATGTTGAGGGCAGATCTTTGAGAACGAAGACCACAAGTGCAGTGTGTAAGTTCTTATTGAAGGAAATTTTTTGCAGGTATGGTTGTGTGGGTAAGATCACTGCGGATCGTGGTGAATTGGATGCAGATGAAGCTAGAGAGTTTTTCTCTCAGCTAGGAATCAAATTGGCTCTAACCACAGCATACAATCCAGAGGGAAACGGAAAGAGTGAAAGAGGGCATCCGCCGATAGTGAAAGCATTAGCCAAAGCATGCAGAGGATGGATTGGAGAATGGTCGAGACTTCTACCATTTGCTTTGTGGGCTGATCGTACGACTCATAGTGTTACCACAGGATATATGCCTGCAAAGTTGATGTATGGTCAGAAACCTGTTATGCCGATTGAGACTTGTGCTTTGACTTGGTCAGAACTATACAAACAGATGCAAGAGGAGGACATTTTCTCAAATCAGTAGACATTTAAGATCACATTTCAATCATGTGATGCCCTCATTGAGGAGGAAGATGTTATGAGCATGGATGGGAAACCAAGAAAAGTTTCTTGAGAAATTTTCCGAGCATTACATGCAGATGCTCACAAGAAGGGCTTCATTTCAGATGCTTTTGTTAATAGCACACTTATTAGTATCTATGGTAAATGTGGCAGCATTTTAGAAGCAGAGAGCATGTTTGATGGGCTGTTTGATCAGGACATTGTTGCATGGAATGTTATGATCTCACGATATTTTGAGTTAGATAAGGCAGAAAAGGTTCTGTAGCTATATAGTCAAATGCTAGTTGAAGGAATGAGTTCCAATAAGCCAACATTTCTTGGTGTCCTCCAAGCATGTAGTTCACTTGCAGAGAAGGGATGTACTATTGCTTTAGAGATTGACAGAACATTACATGATGCTGCTGTTACATCAATTGATGTTACCTGTTCCTGTCTCTTGCTAAAACCTCATCAAGGAATGCCTTTCTGATACCCTGAGCCCTTCACTGAAGTTCGAAAGACTGCAGTTGCAACTTGTTTCTCAGGTTTTGATCTCTGAGACATCATTTGTCTCAAGGATGCATGGTGTTGTAACATAGAGAGGTTCATTAAGTTTATGTTATAGTAACTTTACTGGTATTGCTGCTGAGCAACAACTTGAGAGGCTTGCTAAAGACAGATGTTGCTACAGGTAAAAAGGGGTTATTATGTACAGCAAGTGTGGAAAGAAGCAAAGTTCTGCATTGATGGCAGTGAATTGTCCCATATTCTGGCACGATATTCCCAAACTGTAACAAAATGATCTATATCCTTCAGTGCTTTTATGCAATTCGAAAGTTGGATGCTATCATTGCAGAGAACAAGAATCACCATCAGTTTGTTTAGACAACTGATAATTATACTTCCAAATTGCACTTATAATGTCTTCCTGATCTGACAAGCTCTGCACTTCTCAAAATTTTAGTGGACTGGGGAGGTTGTTACTTTGAATTGAAGGTATGGCATGTTCAGAATGCTGGAGCAGGTTGTATTCTGGTGGCAGATGATCGTGTTGAACCTTCAATCAATGGACTTCCCTGAAGAGGATGCAGGGCGGCTGAATATCTGTGACATATCACTATTCCATCTGCCTTAATTGAAGGATATTGGGTGACAAGCTGAAGAGTCACTATGACTGTGAAATTGGATTGGTCAGAATCGTTGCTTCAAGCGCAGGAAGAAGGGCGTGAGGTAGGCCGCCTGGGGGAGGACAAAGTAGAAGATCCTAGCTATCAACAAAGAGAGATTGGACTAAAAATAGGAAACGATTAAGGTTTTCGACCTGTTTTTTTTTTAATTCCGGTGGGGAGAGCGATAAAAAAAGGAGGCCAAATTGCCGCAAACGGGGATAAGGGGCTTTTTCTGGAACAAAGGAGGGAGGCAAAAGTGCGGAACAGAACAAGAACACGAGAAGAGGAGGGAGAAGAAAGACATTGCTGTGATGCAAAGAGACTGAAAGGCTGCAAGGAAGATAAAGATGAAGATGAAGTGGAATAGAATTCAATGACAAAGCAGACGAATTTGTCATGATAACAGGATTAAGACAAAGAAGCAATAGCCGAACTGTCTTCGAACTCTAAAAATCGGGACAGAATTCCTTCTGTATGGATGCCTTTCTGGGAACCGTCCAGGAGAGTTCCCTGCGTCTCCCAGGGCGCTTTCTTTCACTCTTTGAGCTTCTTCCCAAATTGGAGTCTGTCCGATGCATTATGATAGTAAAAAGCTTATAAATTTTTTTTTGACATGCGGAGCTACTCGAGCTATACTCTGTTCATCACTAAAGTTCAATTTGTGCGGCCGTTTGGCATCTTTGTCCATTTGAATGGCTTCTTAAAACAGGATCTTGTCCACTTGACATAGCTCAATGATCAAGAGGTAATGAACAAGGATGACTCTAATGAGATGAAGCAGCAGACTATTGCAACAGTTACAGAGGAAGGCGATATAGGCATTTGCCTTAGTTGGTTTGGACCATCATGCGCTCTCTCTCGGTGTCTATGTCTGTGTAGCGAACATGGCGTTTGGGTGATTGCCAAAAGGACTCAGGGAAAAGAGAACCCAAAAGGAAATTATACCTCCAGGCTTTAAGTGTGGACGACTTGATGCAACTCTCTCAAGCTTTACAGCTCACATGGACAAGATCAGTACTTGTTGTAGTGTCCACTCCATGCAATTCTTCTGCCACCATCTTTTACACAAGGTGGATATGCATGCGTGTAGCTTTGTCTTTAGAATGACATCCTGAAATCAGGTTCAAAATATCAGAGGCAAAAGAACGAAAATAGTGTCTATCCTTGATGTGGGAGTGGGTGATATTGTTCACCTCATCATTTGGAATCAAGTTCCCTATGGTTTTATTGTTAAGTCTATGGATCTAAAGATCCATCCTTTGACTGATGCTGCTGAAAAGGCAATGTTGAAATTTCTGTCTATAGTTGATAATCAAATTTATACTGAAGGTTCCTATGTTAAAGGATGAATTTTATATTCAACTGAAAACTTGCTTTCAGTCCTATCTTTGCTGCATAGAGGAAATCTCGTTGGGAGCTTGGCAGATCTATTACTGTACACAAATTTTCTCATCTTGAATATTTGCTTGATTGATCTTCTATCCTGAAATTAGTTAAGGTCCTCTGTGGTTGCAACATTGCTTTCACAAACTCTTCGACAACGGTAATAGGGATTTTTTTTTTGGTGGCAGGGCAGCAAGCTGCCTTGCCACAAGTAGCACTATGTGCTTTATTTGGGCCATACAAAAGAGTTTTAGTAATGTTTACAATGCTTGTGTAAAGAAAGGAAAAGTGTACTTGAATGATAACACTGATATATGAAATAAATACATGATCGCATAATGAAAGCGATGTACAATCATGGCAAGATACTACTACTATATAGAAAATGCATACACAAATCACGTGACCAAAAAAGAAGAGTATGTGAGCTCCACGGATCCAAGGGCGAGCTATATATCCTTGCCATCTGAAACCTTGTCCCGCCGCAAAGGAGCATCAAACAGACTCTGCAAAAAAAGAAACAACTACACATCAGTCCACCATACAATAATAAATTTTAATGAAATTTAGTAACTACAGACAAGAAAGATGAATAACTTACAGGGCCGCCACGTCTATACAATCGATCGATCAATGCAATGAGACCGTGTCTCTCTGCATATCGAGTCTCTAGGTCGGTGGGATCGTAGTTTGTAATGGAGTGCTACAAAGAAAACAAAATACAACATTCACAAACATGATTGTCAGTACAAGGGATATTGCAAAAAAATAAGCAAGTAGAACAAATGAAAAACTTACAAAGTCTTCTAGATATGTCATATGGCTGCCACTCCCAAGATGATGGACCACTCTTGCCTCCAATCGTGACCTCGCCGCCTCGCATTGCTGTCTTCAACGTCCTGGAGAATGTGTAGCCTCCTCCTTGAGTCGGCGCTAGTCGTCTGCATCTAGCCATTCAAGCTCTAAGGCCCCACTCTTAAGTGCCTTGCGTGCGTTCAATTGTCTGTGTGACATATACGCACACAAGGACTCCATCATCCAGCTTGTGGAAAACATATCTACTGTGGCAGGTATCGGAAACTCCTCATGCAAGGATGCTACTATGTAGTCCTTGTTCCCCTCCAGTGTGTTCTTTCAATGATCCAAGACATTGTGCCGCAAAACTTGCTGGCAGAACTCTCTCATACGAGCCATCACCCTCCTCCCCTTCTCATTCATGATGATGGCTCTTGTCCTATCATCTACAAGGTATCCATACCCCTCTGGGATATGGCTAAGATGTGTCCTCTCTCACCTTCGACCATGCTCCTGGGCATATCCAGGAGACCCCTGTATACCTGGTGTAGCTACGAGGGTAGTATCTCTCGGAGCGGACGGTTGAGCAAAAGTTGGGGTGACTGGAGTAGACGTCCCCATAGGTGTGACGAATCCCATAGGTGATTTAACTCCAGTAGCACTGCATCGGTACCTCCACAACAACCACCTGAGCCACACTCTCTCGAACCGCCAGGAGAGCGAGGAGTAGCATCTATATCTCGATCTGACCACGGGCTCATTGCATCCATGTCCCCGCAACATCCCTTAGAACCACTCCCTCCGTCTAGCCCAAATTTGGAGCATCGACCTCCTCTACTGGAAACAGAAGCATCAAAGCGCACCAAAGTAGATCTAATAGAATGGCATGATGGTGTCCGAGACAGCTCCTAGTCTGCCATATCTCTAAATCAAGCCATCTAATCTGGAGGCATACGTGTGAAGATGTCCTGTAGCTTCTAATTGCTCATCCCTCGACTCATCGTGTTGATCTAAATATCCACAAAGGTCACCTGCATAGACAAAAATTGATGTTAGCATAATCAATATAAGTAATACAAAGCACGGTAACATAAATCTTAAAAAATGATCTTACTTAAAATGCATATCTTATGTACCCTTATAAGCGATTCGTCAATGAATTGAGTAGGTGGATGCTCCAAGTATGAAGTACCCTACGGTTCCATGTCAATCTCTTGACACAAGTCCGCATACACTAGAAGGTCGATAGACATGTCACCACAAAAGGATGAGTCCACTTCGTTCTTAAAGAATTCTTGGACTCCTGTATTTCCATCATTGCTATCCGATTTTGGCTACTCTACATGCTCCAAGCTTTCGGTGGCCTCCATCACATCGCTTTGATCATATACTCTTGCACTTCGAGGAGCTGAAGGTATAACATACCACCATCGAGGTTGTTGGGGGTTTGGATGGAAAATTACATGTTCAAAATCACGTACAAGAGAGATTTAACTTTTGTGACATGCCACCATGTCGTAATAAAATTAAAAAAAACATGAGTTCATGTACCTGCTCATAATGGGCCGGCAACACAAATGTGTTGTACAAATCTGTCCATTTCTTTTCGGAACCTATTTTGAGAAATCCAGATGGACCTCGTTAAACTGTTGCTCTAGCTCCTCCAAGTACCACTTTGAACCACTGCACATCAAATAGGATTATGGAGAAGCTACGGTAATCCATCGTGACAATACTTTGCAAGTTTCCAAAATACTCCATCTCATCTATAACCATGTTTGGATCCGTTGCTCATCGGCGACTCTCTTGCCCGAACTTTGCCATGATACCACAATCTATTGTGAAGCGCATTTTGTCAATACACTCGATGTGAAAATGCTGTCCGCGCGACCACGCCGCACTATATATTTTGTACTGTACATTGAAACACTCAATTAGTTGTCGCATATAAAATATAGATTCGACAAACCCTAAACATGGTGCGCAGATCGGACGCAGATAGCTCACGTGGTGAATCTTGGAAGGTCCCCAAGAACAAAGTACTCTACTTTTTAGCACAAAAACCCATGTAAAAGCAAGCACGACAAGAGGCAAGAGACAAATTGGGTTCAATCTCCCCCATGCCTTGTGTGAGCGCTTCACAAAGCATGTATTTTATGTATATTTCCAATCTTCATGCTCAATAATAGCCCAATTACAAAAATATGACAAGCTTTTAGCTTTTGAGTTTGCTTTCTACCAAAAATAGGAAAATAAAGCTAATGGACGGTGCCCATAGAGTCTCGCACGCCCAATCTCAATGTCCAAATAGAAATAACATATCCAGGCGCATAAGCGCATACAAAATAATAATAAATAATCGATGTCTCTATAGACATAACAAAATATAGGCGTGGCGCCTATCAAAATATAGTCCAAAGTCGAAAGCCCGCTAGACTCCAATGCTTTCCTCCGCCACTGCTGCTATCTCTACACATCAACTGAAGCATTCACAATCGTTAGTAAAATAACACAATTAAACCGACAAAAGTGAATACCTAGCAGTCTTCAGCTACATAAATAAATCAACTGGTTAGAAATAAATCCTAACCTTAATTTATTACGAGTGCGCACTCTAAACTCATAAACGTTTATTAATTTAATATGCATTTTGCGGAATCACCCGCTATGGAATCACCCATGTACACACTAAATTAATGAAACGCCCGAAAAGGACAGGCGTCCCCATCAACTTTTCGCACAAAGAATCCTCTTTGTGTATGAGCCCCGGTCATCTAAGTTTACGGAATCCACCGTAAAACCTCACGGAATCCACCGTGGAATATGCCTCCTGGCATCATACCCCCGGGGTGGGATAGCAATTGACCTCAATTGCTATTAGCTCAATGTGGAGCTAACAGAGTGGGGAAAGCATTTAAGTCTCTAGCGTGCATCCATTGTGCTTCCTCTACAGGATGGTTCTTAAATTTCACTAGATATCTAGAATACCTTCGGCCAGTTCTAGTGGTCATGTAGTCAGTGTCTATAATAGCTTGTGGTTCAAGTGTTTCAGTCTCTTCTTCTAGTAAAGGTGGGTTTTCATAGACAGGGTGGATAGGTAATTGGCCTTTAAATGGTCTCAATAAACTAATATGAAATGTATTATGAATTTTCCAATGAGATGGCAATTCTAACTTGAATGCATTGTCATTAATCTTATGAATGATTCTAAATGGTCCGTAGAATCTAGGAGCTAATTTGACAACTAGATGTCTATCTACACTTTGCAGTCTACGCTTTTCTATTCTAAGCCAAACATAATCATCAACTTTGAAATTCATGGCTTGTCTTTCCTTGTTGGCTTGTTTGGTATATGATTGTTGGGCTTTAGCAATCATATTCTTTACCTCATCAAAAATAGTATTATGCATAACAGCAATATCATCGGCACTTTGTATTCTATTAGACAAAGATGCAACAGGTGTAGATAATCTATATCCATAAATAACTTCAAAAGGTGCTTTCTTTGTAGATGTGTGCGGTGTATTGTTATATGCAAACTGTAATAAATGTAAATGAGTATCCCATGTCTGTGGTTTAGAGATAGTGTATGCACGTAAAAGATCTAAAATAGTGCTATTTGTGGCTTCTGTTTGTCCATTTGTTTCTGGATGAAATGCAGATGAGAAATCAATCTTTGTGCCTAGATTTGCAAACAGTGTAATCCAAAAATTGTTACAAAATCTAGAATCTCTATCTGAAATAATCACTTTCGGCAATCCATGGTTAGTAAAAACAGTTTTCAAAAATAACTGTGCTGCTTGTGATGCTGTTAAAGTTTTCTTACATGCAATGAAATATGCTTGCTTACTAAATCTATCTACAATTGTCCAAATCATGTCATGGTTAGATTTAGTATTTGGTAAGCCAGTAATGAAATCCATAAATATATGTTCCCAAGGTTTAGATGGAATAGATAAAGGCATTAATAACCCATACTGTTTACCATGATGTCTCTTTATTATTTGACAAATTAAACATTCAGAAACAAAATTAGATACATCTGCATCCATATGCGGCCAATAAAAATCTTCAGTTAACATGCGTAATGTAGAAATGATACCTCTATGACCTTGATATGGGGGACAATGAATTTCATTCAAAACAAAAGATCGGAATGGAATAGTAACACACAGTCTCTTTTCAAAGAACATGAATCCATCATTATATGACAATGAATCAACAGGAATGAAATTATTTTGAAGTAATTTTTGCCAATCAGAATGAAAAGTAATATCCTGGTGATATGTGTCTTTCATAGCAATCAAAGAATCAAAAGATATGATAGATATATTATGAATTACAGGTCTTCTACTCAATGCATCAGCAACTACATTTTCTTTTCTAGGTTGGTATTGAATGATAGGATGGAAACTTTGAATGAATGAAGCCCATTTGATATGACGGTCAAAAATTTGGGGTTGGCTAAGTAGATGTCTAATGCTTTGCTGGTCGGTCTTTATCATGAATTCTGAACCCATTAAATAATGCTTCCATTGTTTTAATGCTTGTACAACTGCTAAGAGTTCCTTATCATAAGTGGAATATTTAAGCTCAGAGGGTTTCAGCTTAGAACTAGAATATGCTATTGGATGGTTGTCTTGCATTAGCACGGCTCCTATTCCTGATCCGCTAGCATCGGTCACAACTAGAAAGAATGGTCTGTTAAAGTCAGGTAATTGTAGAACAGGGGCATTGGTTAATGCACGTTTGAGTAAGTCAAAGGATTTCTGTTGGTTTTCAGTCCATTGATAAACAATGCCTTTCTTAAGAAGTTTGGTCAATGGTAAAGCAAGTAATGAAAAATTACGTACAAACTTTCTATAGAAACTAGCAAGGCCAAGGAATGAGCGTAATTCATGTACATTTTTAGGAACAGGCCAATGCAATATTGTATCAATTTTCTTAGAATCAACTTTAATTCCTTCTTTTGATACAATATGACCTAGATATTCTATTTCTGTCTTAAAGAATTCACTCTTGTCAGGATTTGCAAACAATTGATTTTCTTTCAGTAATTGAAAAACTAATGATAAATGCTCATAATGCTCTTTTTCACTTTGACTGAACACTAAAATATCATCAAAGAAAACAATCACACAATATTGATATTTTAGAAAAATATGGTTCATCATTCTACTGAAAGTGGCAGGTGCATTAGTTAATCCAAATGGCATGACTAAGAATTCGTAATGGCCAAACTGTGTCCTGAATGCAGTCTTAAATATGTCGGATCTATCTAGCCTCACCTGATGATATCCAGATTTAAGGTCAATTTTACTAAATATAGAAGATCCTTGCAGTTTGTCCATAAGGTCATCAACTCTAGGTATAGGATACCTATTCTTTACAGTGATCTTGTTTAATGCTCGGTAGTCAATACACATCCGATAAGTATTATTCTTTTTCTTGACTAAGAGCACAGGTGCACCGAATGGAGAACTGCTAGGTCGAATTAAGCCTCTATTTAGTAATTCTTCTACTTGACTCTGGATTTCTTTTTGCTCTATTTGATTGTGCCTATATGGGGCTTTGCAAGGTGGTTGTGTGCAAGGTATTAGGTCAATCTTATGGTCTTCTGGACGTGATGGAGGTAAACCTGGTGGTAGGTCTTCTGCAAAACAATCCTTAAAATATGCGAGAAATTCCTTATGCCTAGGGTGCATATGATTTTCCTTTGCATGCAATTCATTTACCCAAATGAGATATGATTTAGTATTCTTGCGTAGTGCACGTTTTGCTTGAGTATGCGAAAGCAGTGGAAAAATATGAGATGCATGCATACCAAACAATGTAATAGATTTTCCTTGAAAATTAATATTCATTGTGTGCGTAGAATAATCTATATTTGGATTATGTTGGTGTCTCCATGGCATTCCTAGAATAATGTCACTTGACTGTAATGGGACAGCTAAGAAATTTCTTCTTTCAATATATGGACCAATTTGAATTTCTAAATCTTGAACTTCTTGTGTGCCATTGTACCTAGTGCCTAAAAATGCAGCTTTTATGCGATAGTGTGTAGGTACAGTATGTAGTTTCAATTCCTTTACCAATTTTGCTGAAATAAAATCATGGGTACTACCGTCATCATGCAATATAGTTCTTTCTTTTCCATGCACCATACATTTCATAGTCAACAATGAATGTGAAGTAGGCATACCTAGTAAAGTGTCGGAATTAGTAGTAGGATCATCTTCTTCTTCAGTGAAATCTGGCATATCCTCATGCTCGTCTTTGTCCATAGCTCCAAGGTAGTTGATATGTGCTGGTGGCTTCTTTGAATGACAATTTGCTGCGAGATGCCCTGGCTGGTGACACTTGTAGCATACGATGGGCTTGGCTTTGGTCACATTATTTGCAATGGCTGGGAGTCTGGGTATATTTGGATTTGCTTGTGGAATAGGTTTAGAATTTGGATTGACAGTAGATGGTAATGCAGGTGGTTTAGGCCAATTTTTGCGGAAAGATGGTGATGAGAAACGACCTGGATTAAACCTTCTGAAATTGGAATTTAATTGTTTAGATCCATAATTACCGTTTGCTTGGAATGGCTGTGGTCGTCGATCTCTTCCGTGTAACTTATCTTCAGTGTCGTGGGCTAAGGAGATGGCGTCTTCAAGGGTAGCAGGCTTGAACATGTTCACTTCAGCGTAGTAATGTCCAAGAAGTCCAGACATATACTTCCGCTTATGTGTCATCTCTGGTACGTCTTCAAACATGCGTAGCTGTAGGAGTGCATTCCAAAAATGCTCTGTATACTGTGGAATAGGCTCACGATCACGCTGTTGAAGTAAATCCCATTACTTGATAGCCTTCTCATGAAATTGCGGGGGAAGGAAATTTTGCATGAACCTCTTCTTAAAATCTTCCCATGTAGCAGGACATTCTATGCTCTTGCGGACTACAGTCCACCAAAGTGATGCTCTGTCTATCAGATGATTAGTAACACACTTGATTTTATCTTTCTCAGGATAAGTTTCCTCATGGAAATAGTCATCAAACTGGCTAAGGAATGATAAAACAGTCTTTCCTTGTCTTATGCCATTGAAAGTGCGAAACTTGAAACTTCGTTTACTTATCTTGGATTCCTTGCGAATGGTTTGTGCTTCAAGAGTGGCGTCGATGGTACGGCGAATCAAATCTTCAGCTTGAGGTTCTTCTTTATCAGTGGACACTCCTTGTAGCTTTGTTAATTGCGCTTGCAAGGCTTGCCTAGCTCTTCGCTCTTCTTCCAATTGCAACATGATAAGATCCAGCTTTTGTTCCATGGTAGGCTCGAGTAGATCGTCTTCAGCCATAGGATCATCCATATGTGGGGTAGTCATCCTGTAAAACGCAACAAACCTTTCTCACTCAAAATCAGTTAGCGGAATGAGCGTAGCTCAAATTTGGGCTTACAAGGCTATGTATTTTTGGGTATTTTCTTCTTCAATTTTCTGAAATTCTGCAATATTTCTGTCTCCATTTGCTGAAAGTACTTCAACGAACTTGTAGATAGGTAGAACAGCTTGCTGCGAACAACTTTCCAGTTCAGAGTTTTTGCATACGAACAAGTCTTCTATGAGTTTTAAGCACTAGTCAGTTCTGATTTAGTCTGACTTGCAGAGTTGCAGACTTAACAGACTTGCAGAGTTGTTGACTTGCTGGACTTAGGCCGACTTGCAGAACTTGATTCCAAGTGACTTACTGAACTTGACTTCTGGAGCGCAGGACCCGGAGTATATCGACTTCTCTGCCCTGTGTAACTTGCAAAGTATTGTGTGACTTAAGCTTAATGAATTAAGCTTAAGCTTAATAAGCTTAATAGCTTAAGCTTATTAGGGAGAGAGTAGCGACTGAAAACGGCGCAGATCGTGGAGGTCAAGAGGAGGTGTTTGATGACGACGCGGATTTTTCGGACGTCCTCAGATACCTCGTGGAGAATTTTTGTGGAGCTTCTTTAATTTCCTAAGTCTTTTAAGCTTGAAGACTAAGCTTTTTGAAGAAATAGATATGGCTTCTTACTGTTTTATCCATGACTTGTTCATGGAGATGAGGGAGTGGTTCTCCGCCTGCAGAGATTGGTCCTTCGCGATCTGAAAGTGGAAACAGGGGTTCTTGATCGCCAGAAGTCTGCCTGTATCGACGGTTCGCGATGAGATTGACTGTAGAGGCCGTTTGTTCCTGGAGCTCCGCCTTCGCCCGAGATTGGTAGCGATTGGAAGCTCTTGATCTCTGCTCCGCTCTGATACCACTGGTGCGTAGATCGGACGCAGATAGCTCACGTGGTGAATCTCGGAAGGTCCCCAAGAACAAAGTACTCTACTTTTTAGCACAAAAACCCATGTAAAAGCAAGCACGACAAGAGGCAAGAGACAAATTGGGTTCAATCTCCCCCATGCCTTGTGTGAGCGCTTCACAAAGCATGTATTTTATGTATATTTCCAATCTTCATGCTCAATAATAGCCCAATTACAAAAATATGACAAGCTTTTAGCTTTTGAGTTTGCTTTCTACCAAAAATAGGAAAATAAAGCTAATGGACGGTGCCCATAGAGTCTCGCACGCCCAATCTCAATGTCCAAATAGAAATAACATATCCAGGCGCATAAACGCATACAAAATAATAATAAATAATCGATGTCTCTATAGACATAACAAAATATAGGCGTGGCGCCTATCAAAATATAGTCCAAAGTCGAAAGCCCGCTAGACTCCAATGCTTTCCTCCGCCACTGCTGCTATCTCTACACATCAACTGAAGCATTCACAATCGTTAGTAAAATAACACAATTAAACCAACAAAAGTGAATACCTAGCAGTCTTCAGCTACATAAATAAATCAACTGGTTAGAAATAAATCCTAACCTTAATTTATTACGAGTGCGCACTCTAAACTCATAAACGTTTATTAATTTAATATGCATTTTGCGGAATCACCCGCTATGGAATCACCCATGTACACACTAAATTAATGAAACGCCCGAAAAGGACAGGCGTCCCCATCAACTTTTCGCACAAAGAATCCTCTTTGTGTATGAGCCCCGGTCATCTAAGTTTACGGAATCCACCGTAAAACCTCACGGAATCCACCGTGGAATATGCCTCCTGGCATCAAAACACGTCATTACCTTTGGACTACATCCCCTCGATATTTCCCACTCCTCGGTTGAGACCTCCGTCCCTTCACACGAGACATTGCAGTCAATGCTCCATACAACCATTGCGTTGACATAAACTGCGGCATCTCCTCCATGCCCTTGGGATATCAAATTGGTCGATGGCATGTACTACATCGAAATTCACATCGTGTTTCTTCCCGATCTTTCCTGCTGGTACCTAGTGAGCCACGTCTATATGGAGGCATGGTGCAACATACAAAAGTGATTCACTTTATCCTCCATTGCAGCATCCATTCTTTTTTCTAGTCCATTTCCAACCACCACATCTCCAGTTAGTCTATCATCGTCCTTTAGTGACCATAGCATATTGTTGTCTGAATCCACCGTTGGTAGCCATTGTGAATATGCACTAACATGTCAGACACCAACCAACCTTCAGCCATGCTACCTTCTGGCCGAGCTCGTTGTCGCACAAAGCCTTTTAGGGTTTTCATGAAGCACTCCAAGAAGAACATCCATCGCGTATCGACAGGTCCAGCAATCTCAACTTCATCTACAAGATACATAAGAAGGTGGATTTGTATCGTGAGCATGCTGGTAGGCAGATATTTCTCAAAGAGACAAATCGTCTCCACTACTCCCCACCTTGCAGATTCAATAGAGGACGTCTTAATCTCCTTCTGTTAGATCCATTGCACTAAAGTTGACAACCTATAAATCGCCTCACGTATTTCTGGAGTAAGGCATCCTGCAATCGCGATCGGTAGTACAAACTACCACAAACGAGGAAGCATTATGAACGACTACACTCCAAATAGGAAAATTGCACAAGCCACTTACAATCCATTCGTAGTAAAAACCTGATATATCTTATACCAATCATGGGATTTTAGCCCTGATAATTGGTCGTCTTTAGAAAATGCGGGCATGAGAGAACGCATTATACCTGTCTGAGTGCGGATAGACTTGGCTATTTGCTTCACAATGCGTTCTTCTTTAGTGGAAAAAATCCAAGGAGCGCGAGGTAGCTGTAAGCAACCATCAGAACTCAGTGTCTCCATCTTGCCTACCTTCTTCAAATCCATTCGTACCCCTATAGTGTCTCTCTATCCTATGATGTGGTCCCATTGTAAGCTACCCACGTTCTTGAAAATATGCATGGGATCCAATAAGTGGTTGATCTGTAAGTGGGTCCAATATGGAAACTCGTAGAAAACTGAGAATCGTCGCATTCCATTTGGATGTGACTCTGTGTGGACCATTTTCAGCTCTACCAGCTTTGGGCATTCATACGTATTGGAGGTCTTCCAAGAAAACCTTCCCTGAGTTCATGACTCTCTGGCAAGAAAGCAGCGTGTCCTTGATATACCATATTCTTCATGGTTCGTGACCTTCGGAAGTCTAACTATGGCCCACACAATGGTCATGCATAATAACTTGAGGTAACCAGACCTGTCCCAACACCTCTATCCCTAGTAAATACAAACTTGAACGAGCTATGATAGATATTACCCATGAGAATGGAAGCCTACTTACCTAAGCACTCTCCGAATCCCAGAAAGTCATGTATGGTCCACATGAGAATGGCTCGAATATTGGCGGACCGTTTTCGATCATCACACTTGCTTATATCTTCCACGGTGATCCCCTCCTTCCATAAAATCTTAAGCTCATTGACTAATGGACGAAGATACATGTCCATATTTTTTACTTTGTAGCGGCCGAGAATGAGCAATCCAAGGATGAGATGTCCTTTCTTCATAGAAAGCCATGGAGGGATATTGTAGTTGACAAGGACTATAGGCCACATACTATAAGAAGTTGAGCGTAGACCGAATGGGTTCAAGCTATCCACAGCAAGACCGAGCCGAAGATTCCTTAGTTCTCGGGCAAAGCCTGGAAAGGTAGAGTCAATGTGGCTCCATGCACGTGAATCCACTGATATTCGTTGAACTCCATCTATGGATCTATTCTGCGCATGCCAAGTTGTCAAACTCGCCATGCCAGACGTACGAAACATGTGGTTTATGTGGGGGATAAGCGAAAAGTATCTAAGAACTTTTTAAGGGATGGTTTGCCCTTACAAGTCTTGTCGATACCTATGAGCACCATACTGTGGACATGTCTCCATAGTCTCATATTATCCTCGAAACAATATGTAATCGTTGATACATGCATGGATGCTATTGTAGTCCATGCCAAGCTTTCGTAAAACATGTCTCCCATCATCACGAGACTCAGGTATGGTATTTGCAAGTGGTAATATATGATACTTCACTAACCTGAAAAAAATCACAAAAAACCTTGAAAAAACACAAATATTTTTTATGATAGTGCCGAAAAGAAATCAACAAAGCATACGTACAAGGTACCTGAACAACTCGGTCACACTCGCATCACTCCACCCGTATTTTGCTTGCACACTTAGGAGTGCAAGCAGTGTCTTCAGGGGAGATACTTGGCACCCATTTTCTAATGGTATGGATGCTTCCTCTCTAAGTGAATCAGATGTCTCGACATCCATGGACATCAATGCATCAATCATTGTCTCCATATCAGGCTCCAAGATTGTAGGAAAGTCTGGAAGGTTACCTATCTCCTCTCATATTGATGGTATAGATTGGATAGTACATTCCAAGTGGTGGATTGGCTCACGCACTCCATCCATTGCACACCCACAAGCAAAGGGTGTACTCCTTCTTGGGATGAGATGTCACCTTCCAGGATAGAAAATTTGCTAGCCACACCCAATGTTTTTGTATATGATATTCAATTAGCTTGTGAATACAATGCATGATTGATATATACTTTTCTTATCATTTTCTCAAAATCCAAGATTGCCTGATCAATGATCTCTGATGGTTGAAACTCTCCGAAGTGTCGTATGTGTTCTATAGACAATCGACATTTTCGTCTAATTGCCAGCTTACATTGAGAGCAAGGACATGGGACACACTGATTAAGATACGTGTCGCGATCTTGAACATCACGACCTTCATCGTTTTGCATTTGGCCTACGTTGCGACAAACAATTTATTTTTGTTATCATTCTTTTTTTCTTTCTTAAATTGTTTGAGAAGGGATTTCTTCTCTTGTAACTCAACAAAATTAACGTATGTAAAGTCTCCACCCACCCATAAATTAACATATGTCAGAGTGTTTTCCGTCTCGTGGTATTGCACCGGACCTCACTCCCACCACCACCACCACCACCACTACTACTACTACTACTACTACTACAAACAAAAAAAGAAGAAGTTAAAGAACAAGATCTTACTCTCTCTTTGTTTTTTATCCATTCATTCTCTTCTCTCCTTCCATCTCTCTCTCTTTTTCTTTTTCTTTATTATGTTGTATGTTTATTCCCTCTCTCTCATTTCTTCTTTCTTTTTCTCTTCCTCTTCCTCTCTTATTTCCTTTAAGAAAACATCTCTTCTCTCTACTACCAATTTTCTTTAACAAAACATCTCTCTCTCTCTACTACCACTACTACCACTACCACTACCACTACCACTACCACTACCACTACCACTACAATAAACAAGAAAAGAAGAAAAAACAACAATAACAAATACTACTGCTACTACTACAACAACAACAAACAAGAAAAGAAGAAAAAACTACTACTACTACTACAACAACAACAAAAAAAACAAACAAGAAAACTAAACAACAATAAATAAGAAAAAAAAACAACAACTACAAACAAGAAAACAACAACAATAACAATAACAACAACAACAACAACAACAACTACTACGATGACTACGACCACTACTATGATGACTACGACCATGACTACGACTACCACAACAACAATAAACAAGAAAAGAAGAAATTAAACAACGACTACCACAATAACAACAAATAAGAAAAGAAGAAATTAAATAACAACTACTACTACCACTACCACTACCACTACCACAACAACAACAAACAAGAAAATAAGAAATTAAACAATAACAACTACCACTACCACTACCACTACCACTACCACCACCACTACTACTACTACAACTACCACAACAACAACAAACAAGAAAAAAAGAAAAGAAGAAATAAAACAACAACAATAACAACAACAACGACAACAACAACAACAACAACAACAACCACTACTACTACCACTACTACTACAAAAAACAAGAAAAGAATAAATTAAAGAGCCACCACTACTAATACAAATAAGAAAATAAGAAATTAAAGAACTACTACTACTACCACCACCACCACCACTACTACTACTACTACTACAAACAAGAAAAGAAGAAATCAAAGAACATGATCTTACCCTCTCTTTGGTTTTTATGCATTCATTCTCCTCTCTCCCTCCCTCTCTCTCTTTCTCTATTATGTTTAATGTTTTTTCCCTCTCTCTCTCATTCCTTCTTTCCTTTTCTCTCTTCCTCTCCCTCTCTCATTTCCTCTCTTTCTCTCTCAATACACATGATTTTTAACAAAAACAAGCAAAAGAAAAGGATAAAAAACAAAAACAAAGCAAGAGGGAACGATGCACTCACCACAAAGGCCTGATGGATTCAGCGGCTCCTCTTTGCCCTCTGTACACTTCCTCCTCTTCACAAACGGCGGCGGTGAGAAGCTTTCCTTCTCCTCCTTTCTCTATTTCTCTCTCTCTCCCTCTCAAACGCAATATGCAGTTTGCTCTCCCTTTCGTTCGTTTGTGCAAAATGACATGCTTGGGTTTCGGCCCACATTTTTTCACATGAGTACCTTGCTATTTGCGTCGTATTTGCAATGCAAATAGTGACACCGCTAATTCATGTCAAAAATTATCGTCGCTATACACCTCTATCCTTGTAGTGACTATGAAGCATTTAATTTTTATGTATCTAAATGCACATATCAAAATATTAATTTCCTATAACTTGCTCTAATAACATGCTCACCACAACATAAAAGACATTAGTATCCTTCATCTATCTACCAGGCATGATGCAACCAATATCACATATGCACACTTGTATGGTAAGTCACATATCATATGGCAAATAGAAAAATCCACAATAAATGAATTGAAAATCAACTTATTTCCATAATTAATTTTGATAAGATATCTTGATTACTATAATTCCATAAAAGTGTTTTTGTAGAGAGGGGATCAAGTACAATACAGAGAGGAGAGACAAGAGAGAGTAAAGAATAGAGAGTAGGAGATAAGAGGAGAGAATAGAAGATAGATGATAGAGAGGGGAGACAAGAGAGTAAATAGTAGAGACTAGAAGAGAGACAATAGGGGATAGAGAGAGGAGAGAGTAGAGAGGATAGGGGAGAGAGGAGATGAGGGAGAGGGAGAATTGGAAAGAGGAGAGTAGAGAGAGTGTGTTTGGAGAGTAAAGAGAGAGAGAGAGAGAGAGAGAGAGAGAGAAGATTAGAGGGAAAGTAGATTAGAGGGGGAGAGAGAGAGGATAGATTATAGTAGAGGGAGAAGAGAGAAGAGAGTAGATAGAGTAGAGACTAGAGATTGTATTGCAATAGAGAAATGTATAAAATGTTCATTCGATGGGCCTATAGTCATTTTTGACCAACCTCACTCTTTATTATTGAGCTTTAAATGTTAAATAATCCAATTGACCATCTTGTTGCAATCAAAGATCTAGCTAAATTCTACCATAGATGCTTAAATCTTTGGATTTTCATGAATTATATATGTAGACTCCTACAATGTAGCTATGAAAGCATATTAGAAAGACATCTAGCCTATCTTCCAATGCTTGTATATGATGACAGTATATTCAGAATGATTTATGGATTTCACCTTCAATAATGAAATATATTATTAATCCTTATCTCCTTCATTGAATATAAAGACACAACAACATGTTGAGGACTAGCAACTTCTATGAAGACTGAATCTCAAGACATGTACATAAAATTCATCTATACAATACGCAATTGTTCTTGAAGAGCTATAGTTTGTATAGTATATAATGCTATAGAAAAAAAGTCTTACTTTTAGTGTATTTAGTGGTTCTTAATTATAGTGTTTAAGTATTTGAGATTGTGTGTTTCTAGTATTTACTAAGCTTATATGACTCTAATTATAAGCATTGTGGTTTTTTTCATATTGTTAATATATAAGCTATTTTATTTGTTTGTTTTATTTTTTCTCATAGTAGGTCTTTACATTTTAAAATACTGTCAGATAATTTCTTACCACTTTCCCTCTTAGATTCCATTGACATAGCCCTCATATGTTATACTAAAGAAAAAGGCTCTAAATAAGGAAAACAAGAATATGAAAGTTATAGGTTCTTAAGATATTAGGAGTTAGTTGAATCTTGGGTCTTTCAAGAATAAGGCTCTTTGCATGTTACAAAAACTCCCATACACTACAACAAAAAGGCTCCATAGACGCGCTTGTAGACGCAATATTTGAATTGTGAAAAAAAATATCGGGCGCGTTTATAAATGCGTCTACAAAATCGCGTCTAAAAGCACGCTTATGATCAGAGTTACACGCACACTTAGACGCGCATATAAACGCGTGTATAAATGCACTACGTAAATATATAATCATATTTATAAAAAAGTGGATATATTCATATTGTGCGTCTATACACGCGTGTATCTATGCGTCTAAAATCCCATTTACTCTGAAATTTTTTGACGAGAATAGACGCGCATTTATCCTGCAATTTAGACGCGATAGACACGCAAAACAGAGGCATTAAAAAAAAACCAGAGAGCATGTGGCTTTGCAAGCCACATGCTCTCTGGTTTTTTTCTCCCCATCAACATCAAATTGTATGCTTAGGGAAAACTGAGAAAGATTATTTCGAAGATTGGATACTGAAAACAAAACAATGTATGTAGCACACGAAATTTCATATATATAGATGAAACGTTTTTACATTATGAGTTCTAGTGCTTGTGATGTCATGGTCGCAAGCACTAGCTGAAAGTAATACATATCAAAAATGAAAATTACAAGCTAAGGGGAGGTACGCATGCATGGGGCTCCTCTATATCTCCTCAAAAGAGGCATCATCATCGCTACCACCACCGCTGCTTGTGCCGCTGCCGTTGCCACCACTGCTACTGCTAGTCCCCCCTTCGCTATCCTCAACTGCATCAGGGTTCGCATACACAAATGATTAAGTTATATAAATACCATTACAAACAATAAATTAGAGTTATCTATACTTTTCATGTAAAAAATAAAACATACCTCTTCTAGTGGTGGAATCCTCATGGCGCGATTATATTTCTCCTCCATGATGAGTCCCTCCTCGTAGAAATGCTGCTAAGTGGACGCCTGGTTATGACCTCGATGGTAGCCTACCTCTCTAGGAGTAGGCATCCTACCAACGATATGATACTACAAAACAATTTGAACATACAACATATTAAAACACACTACATAATGAAGTAAAACAAATTACAAAATTTAATTTTAAAAAAGAAATCAAATAATACTTACAAACTTAGCCTCCCATGACTCCCTGCCACCCGATCCATAATGCGACGATCCCATGGTTGCCATCTGGATACGTCGCGCCTCTGCATGCTGGCGACTTGTCATTTCTCCGCTGCTCTCTTCTTGGCCTCTTTCCACTCCTTGCAGTGGCAATTGGGTGGTTGGCCATATCCACGGTGCCCTTGCTCTTGTCTCCGCAATGACTCCTTGGTGCGCATCATAAGATGAGACCTCTTGTTATGAAGCACGTCTGTCACCTTTGACCGTCCCCAATCATCTGAGAATTGTGAATTCTCTGGATTAGGGTACCTTTTATGTATTTCCCGTAGCACCTCTTGCCACAAACCATTTGTTTGGTGCTTGAAGGGAATCAAGAAATCTTTGTATGTGGCATGCACGACACTCCTCAAGTAGGCTATCACTTCCCTCCCCTCAAAGTCATGCAAGATACCACCAATATCAGTGATAGAGTAGTACATTTGTGGAGGCTCACCTCTCTCATTTTCTGGTGAGGGTGATCGAGAGCCACCACCTAGGCAACCCCCAGAAAGCCCTCGACCTCCTTGTCCTCCCGCACCACTCTCCCTCCTCCCTCGACGTGCACTACCCTCTACCTCACTCGATACACATGCTTCTGTAGATGCACGTGCTTCAGCCAATCCATGTACCTCAGCTGATCCCTGTGTAGGCAAAGATGTGATAGGTGTCCCAAACATCACACTGAAAACCTCCTCTGCAGTGGGAGGGCGACCAAGATAATTGGTCATCTCTCCCATGAATTGCTCCTTGTTGAATGGGGTGCTGGAGGATCCAGGATTGCACATCTACACAAGAAAAATCATATTACCCTGTACAGATAAAACACATTACATGCAGCCTCTATACCTGCGTCTCTATGAGCATCTGTCAGCGCGTCTCTGTGGGCTTTTGTCAGCGCATCTATTTCCGCATCTATAGCTGCATCTACACTGTCATCTAGACGCACTGACAGACGCGCACAATCGCACCATTTCTTCTCAAACTTGCTTAAAAAACAAAGCGAAAAAACCTCCATAGATGACAAGATCCAGCATGTGAAGAGAGAAAAGAGAGAGACAAACAAACAGAGAAAGCAAACAAGATTGAGAGAGAGAAGAAGAACTCACCTTCTTTGCTTGTTCCAACGGGTGGTGGCTAGGTTACAAGCTCCTTGTCCTCCTTCTCCCTTCCCTTGGTAAGTTGCTTGAATCTTGTTCTCTTCCTTGCTATTTGGCTCTTGTTCTTTACTCTTTGGCTCTTCTTTCCTCCTGTCCTCTTTTTACTCTTATTTCCTTGCCTCATTGTCTTCATGAAGTGATAGATAGACATGAGTAGTGATGTCGAGTTTGAACTGCAAAAAAACCGCAAAAAACGCAGGAAAGCACAGGTTTGAAAAGAAAGCCACAACTTTTTTTAAATTTTGTATACTTGCGTGGCGCGTCTGTAGGCGCGTGTAATTGCGCGTGTATATGCGCAAATAATTCCTGTTACACGTGCTTATAGACGCGCAGGAACAATTTAAGAAATCAATGCATGCATTTAGGGAATCAATTGACCTATGTGGTGAAATATATAACAAAGCTTGAGGATAAGAGATAACACATTGGCAAGTCAATTGGCACATATGTAGTGACTTACTAGACCATCCCACTTACAATTGCATGCAAGTATCAATAGGTGGATAAAGCATGAATGGTTTTTAGCTAGAGAGAGATAATGCAATGAAGGTGTACACGAAAGAGATAGAGAAAGGCATATTATCCATCAATCAATCAAAGATACATGAAGTGACTTGATATAGTAATTAAAGTATCGTCATTTTTAGGATGCTCCATTGACTTCTGCAAGTTCCTATAACCTTGAAGTAGAATATAGCCAACCACATTGTCCATGGAAGGAAAACTTGGCCTCATCAAATTAACCAAGTTAATTTACTTATACATTTCATAGATAAGAGATTTGTAGTTGGCTTGTTGGTATTAGTCACTAACAAGTGGACACACTGGCTAAAGATGATGAAAAGAAGACATGTGCACATTGGTTACATGTGGTCCACCTTCTCTAAAATTATATGTGAGGTATAAGTGCACCTTGACATGATTGGAATAGCTTGCATATGCACAAGGCAACTGATTTACATCAATCTACTCATGCTATGAATTGGCATGCATGGCTAGGTTAAGTGCACAATATTAAATGAGACATGTGAGTGTATTGATCAGTTCTCTCTCTCTCTCTCTCTCTCTCTCTATATATATATATATATATATATATATATATATATATATTGCAAATGCACAAGTCAACCTTTGATTTATATATACATCCAATCATCATGCCCTATCCAATCACATTTGTATACGGCATGAGTGGATGTATATAGGGCATGAAATCACATATATGTAATTAGCTTTGAATAATTGGATGCATATTTGTAATACTCAGAAAGAAGTAAAGTTGGTAATATATATCATGTCCTATGCATGTATATGCCCTATAAATGTATATCATGTCGTATATACATGTATATCATGTCTGTATGATCCTATACATGTATATCATGTCCTAGCATATGATCCAGGTGTAATTATGTCTTATATACATCCAATCATGCCGTATCCAATCATGCCCTATTCAAAAAAATACTAGATGTTAAGAGGTTTGGTCATATTCAGGGACTTTATGAGAAATGAAAAATATGTGCGTTTATTTTCGCATCTATAAGCACATTTATCAGCGCGGATATATAGATGCGTGTTTTATACTGGTGTGAATAGACGCGCTGATACACACGCTTATAAACGCGCCCGCTTTTTCGCATGTACAGTGCATGTCTATAGGGCGTTTCTCTTGTAGTGATACCTTGGATATGAGCTCCAACTCCTCACAACACCTTGGAAGATCTCTTTCTCTTACCTTATTTAATTTTTTGTTTTCCCCAAATGTTGGCATTTTTTTCTTGGGATCTGTATAATCCCTAAATTCAATGGGGACATTATTTACATGGGAATATGGGTAACTACATGTTAAAATAAGCATGTATGATAACACTTTTTTAAAGGTTTCATTATATGGTGAAGGGCATTTTCTTTTTTTAGGTCCATGCAACTTTAAATGGATTATGTTCTAGGCACTTAAATATACCCATTTCTTCACATTTGGCATTCCCGCCCCTACTTTCATTCTATTGTAGTGTTACCTAAACACTTCTCACTAACTTCTCTTAGGTCCACGAGACTTTGAATGGGTTATGTGCTAGGCACTTAAACATACCCGTTTCCTCACATTTGGCATTCGCATCCCTACTTCCATTCTATTATAGTGTTACCCAAGCACTTCACATGAATGTTGCATGCAAAATATACATGGTTAATTTTATGAAAGATGATTAAAAATACACTATGACTTGGACAATTGTTATCAATATGCTATATGGTCATAGTTTTGGCAACATTTGGGCCATTAATGAGATGATTTAGTTGAAAACCCATTCTATTATCTAGAGTACGAGGCAGTAGTACAACAATATTATCATGGTTGTGCTTTATTTTAAACCAAGAAGGCCTTTTTTCAAATGGGGATCAAATGGATTTGATGTATGGTTAGATAAAGTTGTGTTTTTTTTTTTGCAATTGGTGTACGTTGGCTTATTCATGAACCACTTGCTTACACTAATCCTTTTATGCCTTTAAAATGAAACTGTGTAGCAAATTGATAGAAGAAATCTAATCACTCATGATTACCATAGAACCTCAAAATATTGCACAATTATAAGCTTTTCCAAACTCAATAGGAAAAATATATAAACTCAAATATAAGGCTTTTGTTCTACATCCAAACACTAAGCCGCAATGCCTATCTAGTTGTGCGTTTAGATCTAATACATTGATAGCATTGATAGGTCCAATTGTTTGTATCAAACCACTCTGAAAAGGATAGATGCTTGTATTGTAATGCCTTGCTTACTCTTGCTTAGAGTCCCGATCATGGAAATAATCTATCGTGTTTACACATGGCCTATGAAAAGATTGTGTGAAGGAAAGGAAATTCTCCCATGTGAAATCTTCATATGCCCTTGGATTGGCTTCACTCCTTAGGTTGCGAAAGTGTCATCTCAAATGGTCAATTCAAAAAGAAAGCTATAGACTTTCTTCCAACAAAGTCATTCACAAGAGCCCTATGTACACCACTCTTGCAGTGTTTGTTTGTGATGGCCTAAACCAAAAAGCCCATGGAGGGTAAGCACACCATAAGTACATATTGGAAGGAGGAAATTAAAACCAACATTTAAGGAGATGCACTTACCATTAACGTGTCACTGATGTTTATGACAAATGCATCCTTTTGTGGAGGGACAGTATACCATGTGTTTTCATGGCACACTTGGAGCCCTGCAACCTCATCCTGGTGCAATATTGTAAGTGTTGATGGATCTGTGAGGGGCCCAGTCCCCAATGTGAGAGAAGGTTGGCGACAAGATGGATAGTAGTTTAGACGCAGAATAGAACTGTTCTCTTCAAAGTATTGTCTCAATGAGCTGCATTGTAGACCTAGGGCGAGTCCAAGGACCTCCAATATCTCAAGCCCTAGCTTCACCATTTCTTTACAATATTTCTCGAAAGTCGAGCTGCAACCCACAAAAGCAAGATTTTTATTAACCATGTTATCATACAAAATTAACTCTAATAGTACAAATAAGCTAACTATAATCTCATCTACTTGAGGCATTGTACTAAAGTCGCTCCTAGAAACATGGCCATGGATATGATCTCTTCATGGTTGGTGGCGTTAATGAGCGGCCCATGAAGACATGAATCGGTAAAACCTTAAACCTGTTTAAACATTTGTTTCAAGGTGAATCGTCACTGATAGCCATACAAACAACGTGAGCCACTAAGACAGGAGAAGGTGAAATTCGAGAGCTTGATCTGAGGGGGCAATCTAATATGTGAAGCTGGAGTCTAATCTAATATGTGAAGCTGGAGTCTGTTCTAATAATGAGTAAATTTAGTATATGGACCTGACGAATTAGACCGACGAGAGAGTTCGTGTGGGGGAATTAGAGTAATAAGCACTAATAATAGTCGCAGAGGCAGATTTTATATGAAGCAGATGAAAAAGGCGACAGCAAAACCTGCAAGCTTGGTGGTCGTCACCCAAGATCTGCTGAAACTAGTGAGAGACGCTGGAAACCGGCGTGGGCTGGGGGGAGAAAGTCTCCTTCAAGGGCAACCTGGACGTGAAACGCCCAGCGAAGCTGCTGCTATACCCAAAGTTCTCACCGGGGACGCGTTGGCCACGCCATGGTTGACCACGTGGAAGAACCCCAGCGTCCGGGCAGCGTGCTGCAAGGCGGCCAGCTGATCATGATATTGATCCACTGCAGTCGACGTTAATGAGGTCGGATCTGCGGAATTAGTCCTCATGGCAGAAGAGCTGGAGAGGTCGATGGTGGGCATGTCCTGCATGACAGGCTGCTTCTCCACGGTGAGCGCCCCTCCTTCGGATTGCGACTGCAGCAGCTCCAGCCATATGAACTCCACGGGGATGCTAGAGGACTGCGAGAAAGTGTCAGTGATGCACGATGTGGAAGCTGCTGCAGGGGCTGGATGCAGTTGCTGAGGAGCGACCGGGGGAGACGCCATATTCGCAGTACTGTCGAGACGCAGAGGGCCTGCAGCTGAGTATTATAGCTGCTGCTGGGCTGCTCTAATTCTTTGTACCTCCGAACTATCTGAGTGGCCGCAATGTAGGAGCGCGGATCCGTATTTATACCAGGTCAGATCACGTAGCCCCTGCGCCCATGACTTGTGAATTACCATATTTCACATGACCGCAGACGATCATCTTTCTCACCCTTTCACCTCAATCGAGGCGCTTGTTTGTTTCTCCGCGCCACTTTGTTGCGAGGCAGCAGCTGCTGTGAGAGCCCGCACTCGGCCTTGAATGATGATGCCACGTGTGTATTATTATTCCTGCAATGGAAGTCGAAGAGTCGGTCCATCTCCATGAACGAAACAATGTTTAGGACCGCGCGCGCCGAGCGCAGACAAATCTCGTCTCTCACTCACTGACAAATCTCGTCTCTCTGAGAGAGAGAGAGAGAGAGAGAGAGAGAGAGAGAGAAATCTCCTCTCTCTCTCCCTCTCGCGTGCGGATATGATGATGGAAGCAGGCCTGCTTTTTGACGTTAATGGATGCCCTTCGTGAGTATTTTAGGGGACGTTCTAAAATCATCGTTGCCCTTCATTTTACCCATTGTGACGTGGAAGAAAAAAAACCCCTTCAAAATTTACTTTTTCAAAAATTTAAGGATAAATCAGTGCAATTGTGTAGCCAAAGGTATCTATAGATGTATTTTAGGGGACGTTCTAAAATCATCGTTACCCTTCATTTTACCCATTGTGACGTGGAAGAAAAAAAACCCCTTCAAATTTTACTTTTTCAAAAATTTAAGGATAAATCAGTGCAATTGTGTAGCCAAAGGTATCTATAGATCCGGATTCCCCACATTTCAATAACTTAAAAAGTCAAGCTCTAAAACTATTATAGGTAACTACAAATAGTACTTAAGGCTTAGAATCTCAAAATATCCAAGGTAATCAACCACTTTGACATGCCACTAGAAAACACAAAAGACAAAACACTCACTAAAGAATGAAGGTACCCAACATCATACAACTTGCATTGCTCAAACATCATATATCCTGCGTGCTTTAGCATCTTGCCAAATCTCAAAAACTCGATCCCATTCCACATCATCTAGCTTTGGTCCTGTAAGTGCAACACGCATGAGAGCATCCAAAGTTTTGATCAACATTGATGTTCTTCTTGCATCCTTAATCATATTTTGTCATGAGAAACCTCTTTCATATGTCACAGTGCTTGCTGGAATAACAATAGTAGCTTGCCATAGCTTCATCATATTAGGAAAGCTTTCTTGCCATTCTTTCATTAATGAAAATGCTCTCCATGCTTCTTTCATTGTAAATCCTTCACAATTCAAGCGAAGAGTCTTGGTAAACATAAACAACTCTCGTTCACAAGCTTTTCTATCAACCAAGGGATGTAATGGCTCATCTCCTTCCTCACATGGTTGAAGATGTTGTACCAACTCATCAAGCTATCACTTAGCATTCTTCTCTCTAATTTCATCATCTTGAGCATAAAAGCATGGGCTAAAAAGCTTTACAGCATTAAAGAGTGGAAGATCAGGAAAACGAGCATTTAGACTATCTATCAAACATTGCACATAGTCCATTGCTAGTTGTATGCAAGATTTCAAAGTGCCATCAATGTGTGGTCTTATCATTGGAGTGTCTGGCTTTGCAACATCATTTTTCTTCCCATTAGATGCATCTTCTTTGTCTTTACCTTTAGGAAGCGGCATATATATCAATTCATGTCTATGTATATAGCCATCCTTATCAACCATTTCCAAAAATCCTTTTTTAGAACACTCCAAGAACTTAGATAAGTATGTGGTATCTACTGCAAAATACATGGGCCTAAAAAAGCAATGCTTGAGCTTTGATATAACCACATCAATAGCACTTCCAATGGATGTTAGATCTACCATTTCTTCTTGAAATTTTAGACTCAAGAAATTCAATTCTTTTAAGATATCGGCCATCATATGAATGCAAAAATACACAACAAAATGCCTTGCTTTATTGTACCAATCCACTAACTTTTCATTTTTTCAAGTTGTCAAGATGGCAGGCATTAAGACAACAAGTCTTTCCATCACTTGTCCATGTGAAAGCCATCTGATTGCATGAATTTGTGATGGTCGATGTGCATCTAATTGCATAATCTCTAAAAGTGACATCAATTCATTGTTTCTTTTAGATGAGTTATTGATCCATGAGTACACTTTTTTTGCTAGCTTCTCTATGAATAGAAGCTCTGGAAATATTTTGCAAGCATCTCCAGTAGCCAAAGCTTCTCAATGTGCAATACAGTGCACGGCTATTAAATTTGGCAAGTTTTTTCTAAGAAGCCCAACAACCCCTGTCTCATGTCCAATAATACATGATGCCCCATCAGTTGCCAAGCTAATCATTCTTTACTTGGCTAGACCTCTTGCATCAAGAAACCGCATCAAAGCATCATAATGGTCTTTCTTTTTCCATCTGTTAGTGTCATAATACCCATAAAACTTGACTGCTTACATCCCACACCTTTGCATGCAAGATAAGTACCTTATACTATCAAATGCATCTCAAGTCCTCTATCTGTACTCTCATCCAACATCACTGAGAAATATGGAGATTCTAGCATAGATACAATCTGCATTTCCAACAACTGACTTGACGTTGCCAAAAGGAACTCAATGCTTGCGTATCGACTTGTATAAGAAGAGTACTTTATAGTCCTTGGCATATTTGGAATATTTAGAGACATAGCCAAGTCACAAAGATCTTCAAATGAGGCTATTGAGTTATCCTTCTTGGCAACATAATACATTAGTTTCATGGTAGTCATGATCCTTGCCTTATTTGCATCATCTATTGATGCAATCTGCACTGGAATTGGCTTTGCTTTCTTTTCCACTGCACAACTGTACTTGGCCATTGCCATCTTATGGCCACTAGACAAAGCATGTACCTTGATTGCATCATGTTGCATAGTAATACATCCATCTCCTATACCCCATGGACCGGATACTTTGTACATTTCACACCATTCACATTTCATAACTCCTTTTTCGCCATCCCGCAAAACATATTTGAGCCAAGGAAACTTTTATTTCCATTGGGCTCTGAATTTTCTTATTGAACCTTGTTTTTTCTCTCCTTTGGCATTTGAAGCATTACTTGCATTTCCCAAAGAAGGTTCCCCTTCTAAGCCATTCATATTACTTGCATTTTGTGTGGAAGACGACCCTTCCAAGCCATGCATATCTAAATCCACTTGCAAATCATCATTAAGATCAAAATCAAGAGGAAAAGTAGTAGCTTCCTCAAGAGCCGAAGAGGGAGCTACCCAACCAAACATTGCTTTCAGAGTCTTTTGCCTCTTCATTGTTTTGGGTGCCATTGAGAATCTATACTAAAACACATACATTATAAAGCATTAATTTGCACAAATTATTATTATAATGCTTAAAAAAATAAAGCGATAAAGATTAGATGTTGTACCTTGATCTCAAAAGCAAGAATATCATATAGTTAAAGCCCTTTGAGATTATGGATTACCTCTTCTCCACAAAGTCACTATGGGCAAAAGCCCACCCTCAATATCCAATGGAAACTCCTATAAGATGAAGACTATATCAAATTTAGTTACACTTATGTTTACAACCTATAATCAATCATTTAGAGCCCACATACATCTATGAATTACTTATGCAAATCAACAATCACCAATAATCACCTTATGAGTCTCTTAATATGAGAACTCTACAAGGGAAAACTAGTAGTATAAACAATAAATTCTCACTTATTGAATGATAGTAGCAAGGTTCACATAATACATTTCTTCCTTTAGGTATTTCTTTCTCTATCTTAAGATTCGTGTGAGGCTTGAGCAATTGTTTCTTGATATCAAATCTTTCAAAAATAAATTGCCTCGCTCTCTCTCTCAAAATAAATTGCATCTCTCTCTCTCTCTATTTGGGCTATACATTGATGAGATAGCAGAGTTTATTCAACAGCGAGCCGGTGGAGGTATAGATCTCAATGGAGCCACAGTTCATATCTTACTATATGCAGATGACATTGTGTTGGTCTCAGATTCAGCTCAGGGATTACAGCAGCATTTATTAGTATTGGATGATTTTTGCATACAGAGAGGCATGACAGTGAACCTCGGTAAAACCAAGATTCTTATATTCCATACATCAGCTCAGATACGCAGACAGAGTATTTTCAGGGCAGTAGGAGGGAGTATTGAGGTCACTGGATCATATGTATATTTGGGAGTCACCTTTACAGCAGCTTCATGGATTTTCTCGATGACACAGGCAGCTCGTGACCGCCTCACTAGAGGATACTCAGCATTGGCTCTTATGGAGCGACAGTGTCATCAGGCACATTTCCAGGAGCCCCGCACCAAGGGGTGGCTCTTTGATACTCTAGTCACTCCAGCACTGATGTATGGAGCAGCTATATGGGGACCAGGCCTTGCTGATTATGTATGGACATTGATGGAGAGACCTCAGGTGATCATGATATCTAGATTGATTCGCAGCAAGGCCTCAGTCCCACATGACATTGTGCGAGCAGAGCTTGCCACACCGCCCATGCTAGTCGAGGCATTATTTCAGACAGTCTGCTTCCTACACAGATTTCAGGATATGGACAGAGATCGCATTGCATACAGAGCATATATGGCATCTCAGGAGATGGCTCGAGCGGGGGATACCACATCATGGTATGCACAGACTAGAGCTTGGTTTGACAGACATGGGCTGGACATTTATAGACTCCCACCTCTTCTATATGATAATCAGGCTCCACTTACACCCTCTCTCTCTTTGAGAGGAACAGAGTCATCAGACAGGAGATATGGTATATTTATATACAGAGGACATGGGTCAGTCCTGCACAGCCAATGTCATCGAAGATGGCACATTATTATACACAGTTCTTGAGCATATCAGAGCAGGGATTCATAGAGATTCCGAGATATATGCAGATCTATATGCCACATCGATTGAGAGTTCTTATTGGACAGCTCAGGGTATCATCACATCAGCTTATAATTGAGAGTGGCAGAGCCAGTGGCATCCCACGGGAGGAGAGGATATGCCCCCTTTGCAGATTAGAGGTGGAGAGTGAGGAGCATTTTGTTCTCAAATGCCCGGCATACTCAGAGTTGAGATCTAGATACACATTGAGCAGCTCACTTCAGGGATGTATGACTGATATGGATCAGAGATCATTTGGCCGTTTTCTGGGAGAGGCATGGCACATCAGAGAGCAGAGCACACAGCGGGTCCCAGTCAGAGAGGGGCCCACCCAGATGACTATTACACAGTTCTTTCAGATAGATAGAGTGAGAGCTACTGTACCAATCTCTAGCCAGACCTCCGGGCTCACACTACAGCAGGCTGAGGACCAGCGTACTCGATGCCGCACGAGGATCCATGGGTTTCGGACTCCACAGCCACACTGACAGGAGATCTGGAGGATTCTTGATCTACATCGACAGCAGACTGAGATCCGACGACACTCGACACATTGGATCAAACATGCCAAATCCTTTTGGAGGAAAAGGTAGCACTACCATTCAAAAGCAAGCATTGGCTATCCATAATGCCTCCGAGTCGCATAAGTTAGCAGTTCAGCGCAAAAGCTTTATGGCTAGTGAAAACATAAAGCATATTGAAAAGCATGTGGAACTTATGGTAGACAATGAGAAGTGTAGAATTATTAGTGTTATACAAATCATGTATAGGGTTGCCATAAAGGACATGTCTTTAGAAGCATTTGAAGATGAATGTAAATTTCTTATGTATATGAAAACTCCTAGCATGCCTCTTTCTTGCGAGTATTCAGCTTATATCAATCCATCCTCTGGAAAAGATTTTCTCTTAGCCATGTATATGGTATATTGGGAACAAATTAAGGAGGAGATTGGGCACAATCCGTTTTTTTCTATCATTGTAGATGAAAGCACGGATAGAAGGTTTGAGAAGCATCTCATCCTTTATATCACATACTTAAAGGATGGTGGTGTAGGCTCTCCTAAAACCCCCTTTGTGAAACTCATTGGTATTGATGATGGAAAGGCTCAATCCATGTATGAAGGCATTATGAAAGTGCTACATCAATTAGATCTTCCACTTTCTAAGATGGTTGCTATGGGCTCGGATGGTGCTACATCTATGATTGGAAGAAGATCTGGATTATTTGCAAAGCTTTGCAAGGATGTACCACATTTGCTTGTGGTACATTGTATTGCCCATAAGGAAGCACTTGTAGTTAAAGACACATGTGAATGCTTTGCAGAGATTAGCTATGTGGATAGCTTTGCTAACAAAGTTCGAGAATGAATAGGAAATTCGTCTCTTCGAAGAGCCGAAGTGAGCAAGCTCATGCTTGCCTTTTTACCAAGAAATTACGAGATGATGAGAATTCATGGTGTGAGATGGTTGTCGCGTGGAAATGTCATGAAAAGGTATACATTTGTTTAGTTATTAGCTTTAGATTAGATTAATTCTAATTTTATTCTTGTTTTTTTTAAAACTTAGTTGTTTTGTCATTGTAGGTTGGTGAAAGTGTTGCCTATATTGTTGGAATGTTGGAAGACAAAGTATCTAGCAATGTATAAAAAAGCAACAAATTTTCAGTTGCTATTTATTATTCATTTCATGGCAGATGTACTTAAAGAAACTAATGTATTAAGCCAAAAATTTCAAGAAAATGATTGTGACATTACAATGATTGGAAGAGAGATAGATGTGCTTATCAATCTCTTGAAGGGTTGGTATTTGACTGATACATTTGCAAATGGATCTAAGTACTTAACTAGCTTCATTAAGGCAACAAACAATGGAGTGTTCTTAGTGAAAGACAAAGAAGGTGTTATACATCTACATGTGTTGCAGTTCACTTCATTAGTGGGCAAAGCACAAGAGATCACTTTTGATGAATGTACATGGTTAGCAAAGGCTTTTGTTCAGAGGTTGATAAACAACTTTGATGAAAGGTTTCAAGATCATCACTTGTTCAATGCAGCAAATCTATTTTCTCCTAAAAACTATCCCAAAGATCCACTAATTCGAGGCCAATCAGTTTGACAATATCTCTCTCAACTTTGCGAGAAATTTGGTAAAGGAGAGAGGTCTTTGATTCATCCCGAGCAATGTGAAGGTGAGTTGCAAAGATTTGTTCTATATCTCTTTGAATCCTATCCCTCAAAGGGACTTCTTGAAGCTTGGAGACAATGTGGTGGGGAAATAGAATGGATGCAAATGTTTCCCGCTTTGTACAAGTTATGGCAGATTGTGGTAGTCCTACCTGCAAGTTCAGCTGCTTGTGAAAGAGGGTTTTCAAAACAGAATCGTGTTAAAAGTGATGAGAGATCATGTTTATCTCTCACCACTTTAGATATGCTCATGTTCATGTCTCTTTCTTCTCCAGAAAACTTGGAAGAAGTAGATTGGAATTTGATTTTTGAGGTATGGAAAAATATAAAGGTGAGACGCACTCAAGCTTTAGGGGCATCGTATGAAGTAACAACAATGACTTTTGGATATTATACTATGTCATGGGCATTGTACAAGAACTTTTTGTAACCACTTTAACATTTTGTTGGCAACTTGCCTAAATTTATATGATATGCAATGTACATGCCCTCTTATGTGAGTACTACGACAATAGGAATTTTTTGTAATGATCTTTAACATTTTTTTTGGCAGCTTACCTAAATTTATATGATATCAAATATACATGTTCTCTCTTTTTCATGTATTTAAGTCTATTTGTAAGTGCTTTAAAAAGTCTATTTAGGTCTATTTGTAAGTGCATATATAATCTAATCCAACTTTACTTGTGTTATATGTAGATTCGACTATTCTACTCTTATACTACAATATATGAGAGTTGAAGTAAAATTTTAAAAAACATCCTTCAACTTAGAAATGCTCATAAAAAATGTACTTATCTAATGAAAGTTAACCCTTATATTTAGCCATCATTTTTGAAGTGTAGACTCATTTTTGCCCTTCAAAAAGAAAAGACATGGTACCCTTCAAATTTGAGGGCTGGCTCTGCCCACTACAAATTGACAGCTCCAAAGATATTGCACCCACTCAACATCACAAACTATACACTTTCGCTTTTACCCATTTGATCACTAGCTACAACAAACGAATCCTTGGACGATTCCGAAAACCAATCCCCTGTTAAATCAGCTTTGGGCGAAAGTGTACACAAGCCTCGATCCATCTCTCATTCTTGTAAAATCTTGGTCCAACTAGTATCCTACCAAATCTTAGCAACCCAAATCATGTTTAGCAATCCAAAGAAGCCTCATCCATGAGTTGTACGACAATGCACATTTTCAGGATTTGCAAGATGGTATGGAACAAACCAATGTCTCAACCACTTTGTTCAATTGTATGTAGCATAATCTTTATTGACCTTAGACTCCCATACTTCTCGCATACATGTAGGCCTTAAACGAGTGTTAGGAGCTACCAACACTATGCAATGGAGAGTATAAAGACAATGAACATTGAAATATTATTGCACAAACGATTGTAGAGATGAGTTGTATGTAAGAGAGCTTGAACATAATGAATTGTACAATAGGGCCATCCATTAGGCCTTTTCTTTCTTTCTTGTGGCTCCTAATCTTCTTACACAATGTGGAGGATTTCTATCAAATAATAGTTTTATCTCTCTAAAAATTCCTATATAAGGCCTCCTTAAAAACAATTTGGATGCATGTATGAACACATTTGTATAGTTCTTTGTAAGTGTACTAAGACTCTCTATGAATTGCATTTAGGATTTCTTATTTCTTGGTTAAACTTAGAGAGAAAACATGAATGATAGATATGTTTATATGTGACAAAAGCCATTATACAAACAATGTTTAGATCATTAATCAATGTTAAAGTAGTGGAGTTAAATGGTTTGATTAACACTTAGTGAAACATGTAGTGGATGTGCTATTAAAAGTTGCTTAAGTTTTTATATGTACTATCGAATTTTTTTTCTATAAGGGAGCAGCTTTCTAAACATGCATGAGCCTCTTTTTCCAAGTGCTTAACTTTGGTAAGAAAAGGGCTTCTTGCATTATTTCTTAAAAACATATGAAAAATCCACATGATGGGTGTGTAAAGTTCCTTTTAACCAATTTTTATCTTTAATATTGAGCTTAAAATGCTAAATAATCAAATTGACTAGTTTGCAATCAAAGATGTAGCTAATTTTCTCCATATGCACCTTCGAAACTCTTAGGCCTTAGAGTGGTTGCCTAGGGTTTCCCTTCCTCCCTACTCTTGTATAGGGCTTCTCTCCTAGCATCAACTTAAGGAAACTCAAATGGGGCATATTTGCCCTTATCCATGTCACATTTCACAATCTATGTACTAAAGAAATTAAAGAAACATGTTGGCATCCACATATCATGACGAGAGTCTTCAAGCAAGGCTCAAACACTACAACATATATACCCAATAGCGACGTTTAAAGCAACGGAATTATTCATGGAAAAAATTACCCCCGTCATCACTATTCGCGTTGCTATTAGCGACGCGATCGATTTGTTACTATTAGCGTCGTTATTTGCATCGCTAACCCAATTAGCGATGCAAATAGCGACGCATATAGCGACACAAGTAACGAGGCTAATAATGACACTTGCAAAGTAAATTTGCAACGCAAATAGCGACGGTTACAGAGGGGAAAAAAAAAGGTGGCAGGGCATGCAACCCTGCCACCCTTCTAGCTATATGCACTAAATATTCTTGCATAATTCATTTGCGAATGTTAGCTACATCTAATGTCTAAAATTTGTGTATCAGATTATTAAAAAAAACCGAATCCTTTGATTGCAAAAGCAAGATATAATTAATTCGAAAAGGTATTTCACAAGGAGCTTTTTCATCACTTGCTTAGGCCCGAGAAGAAAAAGAGATTGTGATTACAAAAGCTAGATATAATCAATTCAAAAAAGTATTACTCAAGGAGCTTTTTTATCACTTGTTAGGCCCAAGAAGAAGAGCTTCACTTCAAGCTTTCATTATAGTCAGGACCCTGAGGTATGAATAAGTCCCATTGATCTTCTGCTCACTCCAACTTATTCCAAAATTGTTCAAGCCTTTTTGGGGGAGCATTTGGATATCTGTAAGAGTTATACCATGGTGTTGGAGCTAGAAACCCTTATATAGGGAGTGGTAGTATCTCTAAGCTCTACTTCTTCCTTTTTGTTTTTACCTATGTCTAAGTCATCTTCTATCTCTTCTTTCTTATCTTCATCCTCAATCTCAATGAATGGAGGTGTTTTAAGATCAAAAGAATCAAGCTCATCCTCCCCCTTCTCAAACTCCATTTCTTGAGCTCAGATTAGTACTGTACTCCAAGTAGATCCATGAAACAAACAAATTTCTCTTTACCAAGTGATTTGGTAAAGATATCAGCTAATTGGTCTTGTGTCTTCACATGAAGTAGATCAATCTATCCTACAAGTACCATTTCTCTTATGAAATCGTAATGAATCTCTATGTATCTTTCCAATGAACCATCTGACTTGCATTTCTCTTTATAAACCCATTTCCTTAAAGACATCGAGTATCTCATCCTTGTACTTTCGAATGTACAGCCATGTGTATCAGTTGAAATCATCTATCCAACTGACACTAGATTCTTGCAAATTTCGTTCTGCCATGTGTCCAATCGACAATAGATTCTTGGTAATAGAAGGTACATATAGTACATCATGTAGGCTCTTCTTTCTATTGTCATAGCTGCAGCAGTCTACCTTCCTATTGGTGGGCTGTCTCGCACTCGTGCCCAAAATATTTCCATCCCTTTTAGCTCCAAGTCTTGCATGACTTCCCGAACAACATCCTTATGAAAAGATCTTTTCGGGATGAGAAGCTCGTATCCGCACTGCATTCTCCTTATCTCCCCAAGGGCGATAGTGCCTGGTTTCCATCTCCTCTTCTTCTCTGGTGGTTGTTGTGCTCCATGGGGAGCACCTGTTGCTGCACTAGAGGAGCTCCACCTTGTACTCCAGGTGGAGGGCTTTGGCATGAGGCCTCTCCATGGCCGAGAAACAGGGACATGCTTGCTTGGTGCCTGCCATGCAAGCTCGAGGAGGGCAAGATGGAGAAGAGACAGAGGTTGGGGGTTCCCTCCTTCTCCTTTGTAGTTGTCCCCTCTCTTTTGGTGGATGTGGTGGCAATGGTAGTGGCAATGGCAGCTTCTCTCTCCCTCTCTCTCCCTCTCTCTCAATCTCCCTTGTGTTGATCTGTCTCCCTTCTTCTCTCTATACATCTCTTCATCAACAAAAAGAAAAAGAGAAGTAAATAAAAGAGAAAAACAAAGAGAGAAGATATAATACATTCACCTCAAAGCTTGAAGAAGAATCCTTTCGCGCTTCTCTCCTTCTTCTTCGTCTCCTTCACGGGTTCCCTCATTCTTCTTTGCAGTTGTCCCCTCTATTTTTGTGGTGGTTTGAAGGTGGCAGTGATCTCTCTCTCTCTCTCTCTCTCTCTCTCTCTCTCTCTCTCTCAATCTCCCTTGTGCACGTTGATCTCTCTTACTTCTTCTCTCTATACACTCTTCGTCAACAAAAAGAAAGAGAGAAGTAAAGAAAAGAGAAAAACAAAGAGAGAAGAGATAATGCACTTACCTCAAAGCTTGAAGAAGAATCCCTTCGCGCTTCACTCCTTCTTCTTCTTCTCCTTCACGGGTTCCCTCCTTCTTCTTTGCAGTTGTCCCCTCTCTTTTTGTGGTGGATTGGCGGTGGCAGCAACCTCTCTCTCTCTCTCTCTCTCTCTCTCAATCTCCCTTGCGCACGTTGATCTCTCTCGCTTCTTCTCTCTATACACTCTTCATCAACAAAAAGAAAGAGAGAAGTAAAGAAAATAGAAAAATAAAGAGAGTCGAAGAGATAATGCACTTACCTCAAAGCTTGAAGAAGAATTCCTTCGCGCTTCTCTCCTTCTTCTTGTTCTCCTTCACGGGTTCCCTCCTTCTTTGCAGTTGTCCCCTCTCTTTTTTGATCCTCTCTCACTTCTCTCTATACACTCTTCATCAACAAAAAGAAAGAGAGAAGTAAAGAAAAGAGAAAAACAAAGAGAGAAGAGATAATGCACTTACCTCAAAGCTTGAATAAGAATCCCTTCGCACTTCTCTCCTTCTTCTTCTTCTCCTTCACGGGTTCCCTCTTTCTTCTTTGCAGATGTCCCCTCTCTTTTTGTGGTGGATTGGCAGTGGCAATGACCTCTCTCTCTGTCTCTGTCTCTCTCTCAATCTCCCTTGCACATGTTGATCTCTCTCACTTCTTCTCTCAATACACTCTTCATCAACAAAAAGAAAGAGAGAAGTAAAGAAAAGAGAAAAACAAAGAGAGAAGAGATAATGCACTTACCTCAAAGCTTGAAGAAGAATCCCTTCATACTTCTCTCATTTTTTTATTCTTCGGGAGTTCCTTCCTTCTCCTTTACACTTGTCTTCTCCCTCTTCGTGGATGGCGGCAGTGGCGACGGCCTCTCTCTCTCTCTCTCTCTCTCTCTCTCTCTCTCTCTCTCTCTCTCTCTCTCTCTCTCTCTCTCTTGCTTGTTTACAAACCTGTAAAATGCCATGCTCGGGTTTTGACAAATTTTTATGAAGCCCCTCTCTCTCCTATTTTTTATTTCTCTCCATCTCTCTCTTCCTTCCCCTCCCTTCTTCTCTCTATTTCTCTCCCTCCTTCCCTCCCCACTCTCACTCAACTCATCTCATTGCAAAGACAATCAAAGATAGAAAATAAAAAGCTTAAGAAACAAAGATATTGAAAGAAATATCACCCCACCTCTCTTTATCTCTCTCTCCCCCCTCTCCCTTTACTTTTCTTTATTAACCTTCTCTCTCATTCTCTCATTGTTTTCCTATTTCTCTCTCCCTCTCTCTTGCTCTCTATTTTTTCTCTCTATCTCTCTTTCTCCCTCTCTCTCTCTCTTCTTTTCACTCTCCTTTCTCTCTTTACCTCACCCTTCTTTTCTACGTCCTCCTCCTCTCTTCCTTCCCTCTCCCTCTCTCTATTTCTCTCCCCCTCTCTTTATCTCTCTATTTCCCTTTCTTTGTTTCCTCTCTCTTTGTTTTTCCCCCCTCTCTCTCTCTCTCTCTCTCTGTTTCTCTCACTCATCCTCTCTCCCTCCCTTCATCTCTCATTTCTCTCTTCCTCTTTCCATTTATTTTCTTTCTCTCCCTTTTTCTCTCTTTCTCTCCCTTCATTCTTCTCCCTTCTTTCCTCTCTCCCTCTCTTTCCATGTATCTCTTTGCAAAGAAAAACAAAAAAGAAAACAAGAGAACACAAAAATAAAGCAAGAAGAGGCAATGTACCTACCTCAAAGGCCTGAAGATGAAACCCTTTGTACCTTCTCTTTGCACCTTCCCTCCCTTCTCCGTTGCGCACTTCTCTTTCTTCTTCATGTATAGTGGTGGCGGCGGTGACAATGGTGATGAGATCCCTCTCTCTCTCTCTCTCTCTCTCTCTCTCTCTCTCTCTCTCTCTCCCCCCCTCTCTCTCTCTCTCCCTCTCAAAGCTTTAAGCTCTCTCGTTCTCTCTTTCATTCTTTCTTGCAAATGTTTTCTCGGCAAATGTTACGCTCGGGTTTTCGAAACTTTTTCCCCAAACCGGCGTCGCTATATGTTAGCGACGCATATAGCGATGCTTTTAGCGACACCGCTTTTTTCCGTTGCAAATGGCCGTCGCTATTGCCCCATCCCCTTGTAGTGAAATAGTGCTTATGGTTTATTATTATACTCAAGATGGGACTTTCTCTAAAAAGGTTTTGCTTAATTTTCCATTGGACACATCCAATCTATAAGAGGTAGTGATCTTCCATCAAAGCTATTCTATTTGTTGTCTTAGAGGATTGTTTTTCAAAGGAATTTCTATCAAATAATAGTTTTATCCAAAAAAAAGAGGGGATTTCCTACTTAATGTGGAGGATCTTTATCTTATGTCTCTATAATCCTTCGCAAAGTCACAAATTCGTATGTGCATATTAAATTTTGTTTTGTGCCATGTGAAAGATGTTATTGCTTTGGAAAGAAGAATTATGCTGATAAGTGTCATGAGAGACATACATTATGCATTTTCTATTAGATGATGTCTCATTAATAAGGACATTGTGAGAATGTTACTTATAATGCCAATGCCATATAAACATGCTTCATCATTATTTGCGCAAATTTAAAAAAAGTATTACGAGGTAAGAAAACCTTGAAAAGAGACAAGTGGAGATATTAACTTTGTAAAAAAGAGTTACTTTAATGATATAAGTCAAGATTAAAGGCTTCAACATTTACATTGTGTTATTGTAGTTACACCATAGTCAATGAGTTAGATTTCTGTTACTTGAATCTTTATCATATTGTAAATGGTTATGATAAAAGATGGTCTAAATGGCCTCTTCTTTGCAAAACAAGGAAATTATTTATGAGATACGTTGAGAGAAGAAGGGTTTTGGATTCTAGAAGATCTTCATAAAAGGTGTGCTTGGGGTCCAAAATTATTCCTCTATACTCTCTAAGCTCATGCTACCTCTCACATAGTTGGTACATTGAGAGAAGAAGGGTTTTAGATTCTAGAAGATCTTCATAAAAGGTGTGCTTGGGGTCCAAAATTCTTCCTCTATACTCTCTAAGCTCAAGCTACCTCTCACATAGTTGGGGCGTATTAAACCTCCACAACACTTATCTTTCCCCACTTATCCTAAGAATGTAAGAAAGAAAATGCAAATTGCCAAATTGGGTGTAGTAAACTCACTAAACCATGTGTAGCTCTCCCTTGTCCGGTATAGATATTCGTTCTTCAACTATTCACTCACTACCGCTGCTACAAACAAAGATGAAGGACATAGAAGAAAGAAAAGGAGAAGGACATCTTCTCCTAACCTTTCACATCCAAATACTCTAAATTGTACCTACCTTGGTACCTTATGCATTATGTAATATTTAATTATAAAAGTAATCAAGGATCTTATATTTTCTATTTCATAATAGTTAAATACATGGGGCTGGATAGTGCCAGCAAAAAGAGTGTCAAAATTTATCTAGGAATTAGAAACTCATAAATGCTAAGGGTGTAAGTGCAAGGTACTAGGATAATTTAAATTCAGTAAAGTTGATTTGGACAATTCTTAAGAGCTCCCATTAGGAAAACTTTACTTAGCCAATAAGAAGTTAAAATGCATAATGGAAATTTTAACTTAGTCCAATGGAAATTTACCAAAAAATCCTTCAAACAGAGTTTGGTCTAAGCTGAAGGTCTCTATGGATATTAGCTTCCATAAAATTTTCTCAAAATGGCATTCTAAAAAATACTTAAGTAGCATTGGAGCCTTGCTTCAACAATCTCATCACCATATTTTGAGTCCAGAATTTTTTTTAAATGCTAAACTTATGCAATTGTGAGATGGACAAGTGCATATATGCCCTTTTTGAGTTTTCCTTTCAATACTCACCTCTTTATTGAATTTCAATATCTAGCAAGTTGGGAGGAATAAATAGGAAGCTCATAGGTTTCATCTAGATCTTTGATGGCAAACAAGTATGGTGTTCTCAGGAATAGAAAGTCATAGTCTCACTCAGAGGAAGAATGGTTGACTCAACATAGAGAAGTCAACTCATTATAAAAAATCATACCTAGTTTGTTTTCTATTGCTGTACAAGAGAACCAAAACAAATTTATCCAAACCATAGATTTTTAAAAAATTAAAAGTAAAATGAACCTTGGATCATTTAAAAAAAGGGTTCTCTACATGTTATGAAGGCCTCTACCTTGGATATGAGCTTCAATACCTTGTAGCACCTTAGATTACACACACACACACACACACACATACATGTTCCTCTCACTCTCTCTCCATATGTTGCTTCGCTTTTCTCTTTGCATTAGGAAAAACATGAACTTACAAATGGGCCTTTTAGTCTCCCCACTCCTCCTTAAAATAAGGAAAAGAGGAGAGAAGAACAGTAAAGTAATCCTCTTCTCTCTCCACTTTTGCAATCTCGTTTTTCCTTTTTTATATTATGTACAAAGACATACTCAGATTTCTTCTCTCTCGTCATTCAAGAAGTCTTTTTCAACCAAATTTTATATTAAAAAGGGAGTTAGTTATGGGAGTGTGGTGGTTCATTTTCAATAATGCAAAATGATTAGTAGATACAATGTAATTGATTTTGTAATCCATAATAAGGAAAATAAAATTTCAGAAGTTCCTTTTAAGATATTTTGGGAATTTTTTATATTCTATCTTTTGGTAAAAGAAAACCAACTGGTCAAATTTCATATTTTTGGATGTAAAATAGAAATTTCTAAAATATTGGACATCCCTACTCTTTGAGCTATTTTCCCCCATATCTATACTCTCTCATGGCTCTATTGTGACCTATTCTCTGTGTTTATGTAACCTTCATTTAATAGAGTGAATTAATTACACCCTCCTTTCCCTTGGCACCTTTGCGTGCCTCTCCGTACATCTCCACTCTACCTCATGTGACAACCAAGTGGGCTTCCCATTTCTATTAATAAGTAAAATGAATACTGGAAAGAATGAGCTGCATATTGAGATAGATATTGAATATGTCCCATTATTCAAAAGAACCCAGTGTACTAGTGTCAACCCTCAAGTTATACAGAGTTACAAGAAAATGGGATTGAAACATGTGGACTTGTGGGTAGATGGGAGAATCTATCCAATTGAACCCTTAAATAATAGACTTCCAACTTTCTCAAGAATCACAAATTTGCTGAAGTACGTGTGCGAGGGTGAAAATGGATTGCTTGGTTACACTAGGTAGCTTAATGATCAAGCGTTCAAAGTATTTAAAACTTGCCAAGCAACCATAAAAAATTGTCACGATGTGATCATTGCACAATATCAACTTCATATATAATAGCTCATAGGACAAGTGGTATAGCTTAATGACACTATAATTCAACAAAACGATCAAATTATTACTATCCATGACATTGGTATCTCATATGAGGAGGTAAAGGCACAATTGGACGACCTGAGAAAGTTCAACAAGCTAACCATAGGAGCACAAACCAAAAAAGAAGCCAATCAACAAGTTAATTGTGAATAGCAGCCATTAGAAGCGACGTATCAAAGCATGCAAGGTAGCTCAGAATGAGAACCTAGGTGAGGGTGAGATTTGATCACGTATTAGTAGATTACTAAAGGCAAGTACATTGGAAAATTCTTTGAGCAATATTAAGTTTAAGGATATGAAGGAAAAGGTAATTGAGTGCACATTAAAATATGTGTCAAATGAGTTATCAGCTATGGATGCACAATCCATTTGTGACAGGGCCGGTATTAGCACAACGACTTACTCAAAGATATTCAAAGGTGCAAAGGCTGGGTTTGATCGTGTGTTGAAGAGAAATAGAATCGTGCCTCTTCATCAACCTTCAAAGTTAATAGAGGCCTGACGGTAACTTAATGCAAAGGTTTTGGAGCTAATAGGAGATCTAATGTATGTTCAATGCGTGGAACACTAAAGGTTGGGACCAAAAATGCATATCAGGTGAAGTTCACTAAACTCAACAATTACTATTTAGATTTGTATAAGGTGTAGTCCACAATGGTAATGTACTACAATATATCTGTTGAGAAATATAATGTTAAATTGCAATCTGTTATAAAATTGGATGAAAGTGAGGTCATCAAAGTAGTAAAGCTTGAAAGAGTTAGTGTAACTTTGATGAATAAAGCTTTACGATTTGACAAGAACAACCCAATGAACTTTAGTGTTCAATTTGAGTGCCATATGTGGTGGCTCACTGCATTTGAAGTTTCTAAGGAAACATTTGAGATGTTGCAGTTGTTCTTTACACACACAAGCATTCCAAACATCATTGATCGTCGGGAATATGGTGAGATGCTCTCAGTTGAAGGATATGGTCAATACTTGGTTGAATGGCATCTTGCAGGAGATTTGAAAAATTTATAATACATGTGTGGAATCTCCAATGGTACAAATACAAAGAATCCATGCCTATATTGCTTAATAGAGAGGATAGAAGGAAAGGACAGAAGAAAAAATTGGCAAAGGGTAAGAAGTGCTACACCGACGCGCAATAGAGAAGATTCCCCTTGGAAGCCCATCTTCAACATTTCATTGGATCATATTCAAATTTGTTCATTTCATGCTTTTGTCAAAATCATGGAGAAACTTGTATATGAATACATTTGCTTTGCTTATAGGATACAACCACAAAAAGAAGCCATTGCGACGTGTAAGAATGTGGAGTGAGTGCTATCAGAAATTGGGCTACACAAGTATTAAGTGACAATTCAAAATGATGAGGAGAGATCAAGAAAATTTGGTAACTTGCCATAAAAGCCTTGCTTTGGAGGAGCAAAGGCTAGAAAGTTTCTCTTAGCATCCATCAATGAGGAAGGGAATATCATGGTTTGTAGGCCACAAGTCTATAATGGGTGGAAAAAGTTACGTTTTGTAGTTCTTGATCGAAGTAATGGAGGGAAAAAAAGGTTGGCCAAATCTAAGGTTTGGATTAGTCTTAACAAATTTGCTCCCTTACTTCGCAAGATGGTATTTAACAATGAAGATAAGCAAGAATTTATCAACATTGTTCTCATATCTCTTGTGCAAGAAAGATGGTTATGCCTAAGGTAGTTGCAAATAAGCTTTTGCTTAGAGCCCCATATCGTGTTCAGTCCCTTAGAGCATCTACTAGCTTAGATGCACCCCCTTCTCTAGACTTGTTTGTGAGATTGTGCAAGACCTCTACCACACAAAAAGAAAGAGGCGGTTTTTACTACAAGGTCAGGATAGACCTAATCGCTTCACAAAAGAATGTCTTCATGCTCTACAGTGTGCTGCAAAGGCCTTTTTGGTTGACTTAAAGACTGATGCTGAGTGTTGTGTAATACATTCAAAGTGCATCACTATAACTCCCAAGGACTTCCAACTTGTAAGATTTTTTCAAGAAGTGAAAGATGCATTTGTTCTAATGAAATGAACATAGTTTGTAATGTTATCTTTTTTGATATACTATTCTCCTTGTGTGTTGGACATATAACTATGTCCTAGCGTAAAACTGTTGTATATGCGACCTTAAAATATGAATTATATTTCTACTCTTGTTCTTCACTCTTAACTTTGACTATGCATCTTCGTTGTATTTTCAACTTTTACTTACAGTTTTTGCTAGCACTATCAATTTTAATAGGAAAAACATGTGAGATTTTGTTATTTCTTCTTGCAGACTTCTCTTGATGTCTTTGTATAGTCTATGTGTGGTCCAAAACTTCTAAGGGCCAGTAGTCGCGATGTTGATTTCTCAATTATCAATCCATCCATAATTTTGGTATGGGATAATTTTTAAAATACCAAACTTTATCGAAATGGGATGAAACTTGACACATGCACTCTTTAGATGGCCAAGAGTCCAATTTTTTTTAAATATCAATAAATATTTTTTTATAGAGATAAAGTAAAATATCTTATATTCATCAAGAAAAATACATGTGATGGCTGATAGTGATATAAAAAGTCAATAGCCAACAAAAACTCTTATTTGTTCCTTGGCTTTTTCATCGACGGAGAGGAGAGGCCTGCTTTTGATGAAAATAGAAGTTTCTTCTTTGCTTCAAAAATCACACGCTCCCCCTTTAGCTCTTTCTCCAAGAGAAGATGATCTAGCACTTTAGCAAGGTCACCTTCTTATGTAGTAAGCACACACATTGCTCCACTATGCATTTGGTCAAGCAAGTAAATAAGCTTTAACCGCTTGACTAGCACTACCTTCTCTAAGCTAGATGTCATAAGTATTGCTTGAGAATATCCAAACTTGGTCAAAGCTCAAATTTTTATGATTTTCTCTTATCCTTTTAGTGAGCATTTCTTATGGAAGACCACCAAGTTTGGAACAAGGTTGCCAATGTACTCCTTTAGAACTGAATCCTTCCATCGATTCACATGCTGAGCTCCTCCTTGCCTTGATGAAAAATCATCTATATATAGTATGTCCTGAATGACAAAGTCAAATAAAAAAATATAATTAGCAATTAATTTAGAGTTATCTAAAAGTGAGAAAACTCGACCATAGGGTGCATCAGGTCCCCCAAATGCCGAGCAACTACAAGCATCATTTTTTGCCAAGATTTCACCGGTGGACTCCAGGGGATCTGATGCACCCTACAGTCATGTTTTGTTGCATAAAAATATATGGTAGTTAGAAATCTCACCTTATCCAGATCATCTTCTATCTTCATTTTCTCATGTGTTAGCAAGGCACCTCTTTGGGCAAGAAATCTACAAATTCCTTGGTAGGAAGTTGGGACGAACATATCATATTGTAGTGCTTCAATTTTAGCATTTGGAACAAGGTAGTCTTCTTCAATTGAGGTAATCTTCTTCTATGCTACTATGATGGCACTCATTGTATCTAAGCTTGTGCCATCATATCTTCCAATCTCTGCCCATCGCCTGTTGCACATCCATGTAATCATAATCAATTAGGTATTCCATCAAATCCCTGACTAGGATAAAAAATAACTCTTCTTCCTTCATTTCCAAGTATTGTGGTACATTCGATAGAATCAAGTACTACATGCCATCTACTTCAATGGGCATTAAGAAGGCCAGGTTGGGTTTGTTGACTTATAGCTGTTCTAAAGAAGATTACACCATGAGAGTCAACCCTTACTCTACCACCACCCGATGTTCCTCTTCAACATTTATGAGCTCTTTAATCGGCTCTTCTCATGTGTATGTGATAGCAACAACCTGTGGAGTGGTATCTTCATCGCTCTCATCATCTAGGGGTGTATCTAATGCAAGGAGGTGAATTGTCAATGTGTAATCACACTCCACGAGATTAAAATGTATTGTACTTGGTGCACTACCCATGGAAACAATGCATACTCTATGTGAAGGATCCATGTGGGCTTGACACCTATTCACCACTTTTTGGCGATTCTTCCCTGCTTGAAATACCATGAGGTTTTCTAGAGGCACCCAAGTCGTGTCAGATCCGTCAATGGAGTATGTGAAAGTAGCAATGTTGCTCACAAAGTCTTCCAAAACCTAAAGGGGGGGATCCAGTGATAAGAGCATGCTTTCAAGGTTAAAGTTCTTAGAGAAAACTTGAAATATCTTGTCACTATGGCTAGCAAAGATAGTCTCATAGATCCACTCGTCAAAGCGTGCACAAACATCCATCGTAGCATGTACGAGGGATGTGGTGGATGTAAAGAGGTAAAGAGAGAAACTGTAAAATGAAACAATTAAACAAGAACTAAACTAGTTCTATCTTAAAAACCTTAAGTTTTGAACCATTAAGGGTTGTTCGCATATGATATTTTTTAATGGCTTTACTTAACATATTTGTAAAGTTCACATGCATATGTAAATGTGTCGATATGGAAAGTGTATAGCAAGCGTATGATTTTACATAAATACCATAATTTTTAAATATTGCAAGTTTGCAAGAGACAATATTCTATTGGCCAAAAAATTTGAAAATGGATATTACAACTTGTGATGTTGGTATACTATTATTACTATTACTTTTTTTTGGCCAATAGAATATTCTGGTGTCAAGCCCAATAGAAAAAATTTGAATATGGATATTACAACTTGTGATGTTGGTATTTTTAGGTATGTCGAGCCACACAGTTTCCACTAGTAATAATAGTATTCTCTGGCTCATATCAAATTTTCCTACAATCCAGTTTAAAATAAAAGCTAGTAGGTGGATTCTACATTAACATTGTAATTTATTAGTGCATTATACTCAAGGACCAATCATCCTCCATTTGCAATACTTGGGGCTCCCGGCCCTCACAAATGATAGTAACATCCACAGTTGCACTTTCACACGTGTCTTGATCAAGGCACAACCATTCACCCTTGAGTATCCTCCATCTACGATACTTGAATACTAGGAATAAAGTCTGTTGTGTGACAAAGTACTTGTAATTGGAAAGGAAAGTTAGTTGATCCATCCCAAAGTAAGATAATAGTCAACTATGAGAGAAAAGTTTTACCTAAAAGCCATGTCCCTTGTTGTGATTTGACACTCCACTGAGTCAGGACTGTGAGTCATTTTTTATGTCCAAGTTTTACCTAGAATCCTGGTTACATAATCCTCCGACACACTTTTTTTGATATACATGCTTTTGATACATCTCAAACCCTTACATTCCTTGAACAAATGTGAAAATTTTTCAATTAGTATGAACTATCTTAGATGCACATTCTTGGAGCTAGTGCTTGGCTTCATAGAGTTCAATATGTTTGCTAAATTTTTTGTGCTACACATGTGCAAAATGTTGCTACTACACAATGGCCATTCTATGCTATTGAGATTCTGTATGTGCATAGACTCAAGGGTTCAATATTCTTGACCCCCCTTGGGCAATATGTACTTGGAGTCATAGAAAAAACAAGGTTCTCTGCAAGCTGCTTAATTGTACGCACCTCAAAGAGGAATCTACCAATTTCGAGGTGGTAATACTTAAAAGAACCTATGAAACTCTCAACATTTTTCCACTCACAGCAATTCGAAGGGTATACTTCTGTAAATACGAGACAAGTAGTTACATAGATATCGTGAAATTTCTCATTCTCAATGAGTTGCAAAATGCTTATTGTTTGCAATGTTTCGTTGAAAGGGCACAGTGGGCACAATATTTATTTGTTTTTGCATGAATATATGTTGTACCAACGTCTCTGTTACAAGGTGAGAATCATCATTCCTTTGTCTAACAGCTAAATTTTTACCCTTCTAGTGCTTTGATACATCTGCAATTGTAGATGTTTTCACCCTAAAAGCTCCCTTCATACTTGGATGCATATGTATCCAAGAGGAGCAATGATACATATTAGTGATCTAGTTCTCTTCTTTATCTTTTCTATTATGTACTTCTTTCGAGAGAATACTTGTTCTTCTCTTAGGCATTATAACCTAGGCATTAGATCTAAAGAAGTATGCATTAACCCCTAAATAATAAGCATTTTAAGTATGTCTAGTAATCACCAATATGCCATACAAATCAACATGGCATTAAGAGATGTTTACACTTTTGTAAACAGATACAAACATCGATATCAAAATGCATGTGGATATGTACATCGACACAAAGTATAGATTCAATTTCAAGGCATCACTTTAATCATACAATTTACATGAAATATAATGGATACATCCCTCATACAATCTTTATTGCTCAAGGATATCTCTTAACCCCACCATATGAGATAGTATAGAAACAACATGAGTCCATGGTTGTGTGGACACTTGTATTGCTCCCCCTCTCTACTGATATTGCTATGAATGTATACAAATAAATGATTAACTGAAGACAAGGTAGCTTGAATGTATAGATTTAAAATAATACCGAATATGCATGAGGTCCACCATGTGTAAAATAATAATAATTATGTTGACATATATTAAATCACCAAAATGTTATCGCATTTGAGTATTGTGATTAGATCCTTGCAACAAGGTAAAAATATTGCTATTTTGCACTCAAAGACAAGCACATTCTTTCAATACTCAGCTTCTACAACCACGAGATGGATAAACTTGAGGATTAACCTTAGTTTACAAATCTTTCTCCCCCTCTCTCCCTCTCCCTCACTCTCTTTCCATATCCCTCTCTCTATCTCTCTCTATCTCTCTCTCTCTCCCCCAATATTCCTCCCTCTCTTAATCTCCCTCCCCTCCTCTCCCTCTCTCTTTTTCTATCTCCCTCTCTTTCCAGGAGGGAGAGAGAGTGAGAGAAAAATGGAACAAAAGGAGGGGGAGAGAGAGAGAAGAAAAGAGAGAGATGGAGACAGAGGGTGAGAGATAGAGAGAGAAACTCTCTCGCTCTCTCTCTCTCTCTCCATCACTCTCTCTGTCTTTCTTGATAAAATTTATGGTGGATCTAGAGTTTAATTGCTAGCTTCATAGAAAGAAATCAAATGGAGGCATTCAACCAAGTAAAGAAAGAAAATAAAACTAATATTTTATTTCATGTATTGTGCTTCCAAAAACCATCATGTCTCCATCCACTACAAATTCATATATCCAAAGATATTGCACCCACTCAATATCACAAACTATACACTTTAGCTTTTACTCAAATTTTGATCACTAGCCACAACATAGGAATCCTTCCACGATTTGGGAAACCAACCCTATGCTAAATATCCTTTGAGAAAAAGTGTATGCTAGGCTTATTCTCTCTCTCACTTTTGCAATATCTTGGTTTGACTATATGCTACCAAAGCTTACTAACCCAAATCATCTTTACCAACACAAAGAAGCCTCATGCATGAGTTGTATGATGCAAATGTTTGGGCTATGTAGATGGTATGACCCAACACAAAGTACCAACCACTTTATTCAATAATGTGTAATGAAATCTTTCCTGACCTTAGACTCCCATAATTCTCACATACACGTAGGCCTTGCATGGGTGCTAGGAGCTGCCAACCAGTTGCAATGGAGAATATAAATACAATGAACATTCAAAAGTTGTTGCATAAACAATTCTAGAGATGAGTTGTATACAAGAGAGCTTGACCATAATGAATCGTACAAAAGGTTCATTCAATAGAGGTTTACTTTCTTTCTTGTGGCTCCCCATCTTCCTACACAATGTGGATGATTTCTATAAAATAATAGTTGTACCATGAACATCATCATGCTATGTCCCTATATTCCTTGGCCAAGTCATAAATTTATATGTGCATATTAAATTTTGTTTCTTGTCATGTGAAATATATTTGATGATTCAAGGATTATGTTGGTAAGTGTCATGTGAGACATACATTATGTGTTTCGGGTCACTTTGTGACTAATCAGAGGTTAGAGTGGGCCAACATTACACTTGGTTCAAATGGAGTGGAGTTGCCTTTTAAATTTCCATGCATTATTAAGATCTTTACTCAATTAAACTTTTTTTCCATAAAACAATCATACAATGGTTAACTATCGTATTCAATTGGAAGTTGCATTCTAACAATGCTATCTAGTATTTAGGAAAGTTATTTGACTATTCAGGTCCACTAAGCCATAGACTCTTGCTTATTATGACCAAGGCCTCCCATTTTCCTCATCAGGTTTCTTTGAGTTATCTAATTAACAAAGCATGCGACCACATTCTAAGAACAAATTAAAACCATCTTTCTTTTTTTATCCTATTTCACAAGGCTCATTATACATAATTTAGACACAAGATATAAAAAATCAATTCCTTTTAGTTAGGGCTCATTACGATCCTATAAGGATCTCAACTTCCACAAAGTTGTCTTAGTCTCAACAAGGACTTTTAGCTCCTGAAGGTCATTCCACTTCTAAGATCATCAATCCCTAACTAGTGATCAGAATGGTGAAGCCTTACACTCTTATCATAGGCTGTTGATGATTTTGTTGGTTTAGAACCCCTCTAAGATTCTCCATCTAAGGTGATATAGTAATAATGTGCTTGGCCTTTTTCACCACTTAGCTCTCGACCCTAGTTACCAAAGAAATACTTGTTCAAGTTTATCTCAATCACTTCAACATTCTAGTTGGCCTTGGCGAAGTCCAAATTTTTATGGCTTCCATGGTTTTGCAGATTAAATAGCCACATATTCTCTTTCTATTGATTGTGTGGAGCTAATAGCCATATATCCTCTTACGTCCTTAATGTTCATACGCAAAATCATAAAGTGAATACACCAACGCACAGAATACAATATTTTATAATAAATAAATAAGATAGACTAAAGTAAAAATTTTACCTCAAATTAATAAAAATCAGCACATATAAAATTAACATCTCAAACTTAATTATTGTGACTTACTAGGATATGATCTACTTTCTCAATGACATCTTCTAAGTCCATCACTAGATCATCTTCCTTTCGTTCCTTAGAAGTCATTTTCTAAAAGGACCTCCTTATTTTCACAACATCTCTTGGGGGCTATCATTTGGAGTAAATTTGATAGAGTTTTTGCACAACTATGAAAAAGAGAGAAAAATCTAGGTGAATTTTAGTAGAGTTTTCATGTGGTTTTAGAGAAAAGAGAATAAGATTGGTGGATTTTTGTAGAGCTTATGTGTGATTGAGGAGAAGAGGCAAAAAACTTGGTAGATTTCAATAGAGCTTTTGTATGATTGAGGAGAAGAGAGGAATAATAATATTTCACATGCATGGGGAAAATATTGCAGTAGATTTCAAAAGAGCATTGATGCATGTGTGGGGAATAAGGGAGAAGCTCATGGTGGATTTCAATAGAGCACATCTAGAATTGTACACGGTGAAAAGTCAAGACAAAGAGTCTTCTTCTAGTTTTGGCCACATCTTTAGAGTGGTGTCTTCTCCAAGAGAGTTTTCTATGTTTGAGACAGAGGACAACAACATTCAAGATTGAGAGGCATATCTTAATTAGCATGTTGCATGTCCTTGCACTTAGTATAAGTTTGCAATTTAATGAAAATATCACTTATCTATAGAGCACATGTGACACCTTTGAGGAGTTTCAACTAGAAATCATTGATCAACTGGTCTTGGACTTTGAGTTAACGGTGATCAACGTGTGTATTGATCATTCTTTGCAATAAAAAATCTAATTGAAATAAAATTCAATAATATTAAATGTGCCCTAAAAATATCCATAGAGATGTGCTAGACCATCCCAAGCAGCGCATCTATTATGGCCCATCAGGAGAGTTAGTGGTGGTTGTATAATGAAAGGAGCAACCAAGCTAATAGACGACACTCTCCTAACTGCACCCTTGACATGAGAAGACATTGGGACCTTTCACACCTTCCTATAATATTAGAGCCTAAGTTGGAGACTATGATCGATACATTACTATCCATGGATACTAGGTCATTCGATCCATTAAGAGAGGATGCATCCATGCCATCATACAATAGATGCTGGGTATCTCTCTTAATGATGCTCCTTGCACCTCTAAGTATATAGATAAAGTATGGATGAAGCGACGCAAGTGTGACTAAGTTATTCATGTATATACTACACTCCTTGATCTTGATGCATAAATAAGAATAATTTTTAATTCCTTCAAAGGTGTTTTGATTTTTTAAAGGCTACTAAAATGTCACATACTGCCATCTAGAAACATGATGCTTGAGTCTTGTGATAATGTACAAGTATTGTAGAATCTTGGCATGGATTATAATAGCTTTTATGCATGTGTCAATGATTGTGTACTATTTCGAGTAGAATACAAGTCCATGGAACCATGTCTCAAGTGTGGTTCTCATAGGTGTCAAGAAGATCTATAGGGGAAAATTATCACTCAAAAGATGAATCTCAAACACTTCTCACTTATATCACAAATCTATCACATATTTTGCATGTCAAATATGGTAAACTTGAAAACATGGCATGTACAAAATAGGTCTATATATAGAATCTAGTGAATACCGATAAACATATGAGCATGGTGTTACATTGACTTCACCTTTTCAAGCTTTGCATGAGAGTAAAGAAATCTTCAACACGGTCTCTAGGGAGGAGTGGGAGTTCTCAAGGATATTCGGTTTCAAGCTAATCATATACTTTCTTTGTTGTTGTATCTAGAAATTGTATGTAGCAACTAATCTAAGATAGTAGTTCATGCCTAATGAGATGATCACATGACCTTGACTGCAACTTCATGCCAAGAGGTGGAAATCTCAAGGGAGGAGTGGGAACTCTCAAGGGTATGCAGTTAGAAGGTAAAAATGTGCTTTCTTTTTTGTTGTATCTAGCAATTGTATACAACAACTAACCTAGGAATTTCAATATACAATACAAAATCTATAGCATAGCGTGGTCACATGGGTAATATTTTTAAGTTGAGCACAAGGGTAAAATATACTCTATGATGGACTATGGTATCATGGCAAATTTTGAGCAATAAATTTGATGACAAACCGCAAATCCAAACATTATAGTGAATAAGATGGAGTATTTTGACAACCTACAAAGTGTTATTTTAGTAGATTATCATAGCTTGTCCGTAATCATATTCGATGTAAAATGGTTTAAAGTGGTATTACAAGGAGCACAGGCAACTGTTCCATTAGGACCCTTTGGATTCTTGAAGGTAGAATCTAAGAAATAATGGAATGATTTGCATGATATTTTTGTCTTGGTAGGTCACTATGAATAGGTGCATGACCTTATTTGTTATTTTTTACATAGCACAAAATAGCTACAAATGCTTTTTTGTTCTTTGTAGGGGTAGGCTCTCATTTGATATTATTGAACAAGTAATCTTCTACCCAAACCTATGACAAGATGATTGGTTGTATGGTGTGCTATCAATACCTTGGAGTACTCGAGTATATGATGAAAGCAATATCCCGTGTACACGAGGAGAGTATATAAGTAGAGGAGACATTGTTGGGGGGGGGGGGGGTGGAGGATGAGGAGGGCTTGCATCATGTAGAGGAGATAATCACAAGAAATATAAGTAAAGAGACTAGAGTACAAGAATACTTCAAGAATGAAATAGACTCCTCTTTTAATAGGGACCCATGCATAGAATTTCTAATGTATACTAACCTATATCAAAAGCTTGTCATATTGCCATAGGATAAGTCATATTTGCATCCACTTATCAAATTCATTGACTATTCACTTATATTAATCCTTTATTATATATTTTGTAACTAGAATCATTCTTTGTAAATATATATTATAATGTTTTATCTTTACCCTTATATTGATTATCCTAACATCGTTTCTTTGCTATGTAGGTCACTATAGATGATCAAAGAGTAGGATGAGTTGATTTATGATAGATGAGGAGCTCCAAGAGACCTTTACATGCTTCAAAGATATAGCATACTAGGAGTTGTATTGATCATCATCTAAGCATTCAACATGTTATACTTGGCACATTTTGACACATCGACCTCTAGTAGGTAGAGTTGAGGCTTTAGGATTTCCATGAAGGGAGGCTCAAAGACATGTCACTTGACCAATGAAGATGGTGGGTTGGGGTGGATATCTTGAAGAGCTATAGAATTTCCTTTCACCTTCTTCTAGGGGTGATTTTTGGGGAGTGTTGTGAAGATAGAGATACTCTGACCTCGTGGTTGGTTTTTTCTCCTCCCTCCCATACTGGTTCATGAGAGGGTGACTCAAGTGCCTAATGTAGAGACACTAATGCAATATCCCCACCTCGTCAATTGAGTGGACACTTATCTTACTCAATATTTTCTACACCTTTAGGAATGTCTACTCCTATAACTCCACGTTTTGCTTAGCCATCCACAGGTGGCACCCTTACAAGTGGTACTTTGAGAGACACCACCTCTACAAGTGAAATAGATAGACATGGTGTTAGAGGGGTTTTAGTCAGAAGGTCGTATCCACCAAGGATCAGAGAGAGAAGGAAGTAGAGAAAAGGAGATAGAAGAGAAGAAAAAGAATAGACAAGAGGTACACAAGATAAAGACAAAGCACAATGATTCAAAGCATTATGTATTGATAAAACCTGAGAAGACAAACTAATTCCTTTTCTAGCACTACTCACAAGCAATCTCCAAGCATTAGATCTCTTAGAGCTCCCTTGTAGACCAAAAACGTGCATCAAACACTAGCTTCTTCTCTGCTACTTGGACTGCAAATCTTATGGTTCCTTTGGCTCTGAAAGGGGGTGAAAATCTAGGACACGTGGTCATAATTCTTCAAGATCACTCCTTCTTCTTCACCTAGTTTGAAGTGTTGTTTTCTACCTATAAATTGCGATCACGCACCCGCAATTTCACCAATCCTTCTTTTTGCATGAAATCTCTAAAATTGGTTGAAAAAGCAACTTGATTTTTGCATGTCACTCTATTCTAGAAGTTTTCTACATCTTTTTAGGATATTTACAAGAAATCATAACCAAAATATCAAAAATAGGCTAAAAATGTCCAAAAATCTAATATTTTTAAACCATCCATACTATGGATACTGACACTAATGACTAACATGGCATGGACTCTTTAGATCAATAAGAAAGTTGGATGATGATGCATTCCATGTTTTTTTTCACATTGTCTTCGTGTAGCGATACGACATTCACCCCCTCTGAACCCACACATCCTCTAGTGGTATATGCCACCGATGCTAGTGCACAAATCGAATGTTGTATATGCATGTAGTGAATGCTAGAAGGTCCCCCCATGCCTTCAAAAGCAAAAAGAACTCTACATAAACTTCATAAAAGCAAAAAGAGAGTTTGCATGATATGAGATTAAAATACAAGGGTACAATCTTCCCCCATGCCTTGTGTGAGTGCTTCAAAAGGCATGTATTTATAAATTATTTATTAATCTTCAAGCCCAAAAATCACCCAATTCACAATTAGCATGCTTTGGCTTTTGTATTTTCTTTTGTCCAAATAAATAATAAAGTGGTTGGGCATCCCAAAAATCAGACTGTGCCCAAATACAATGTCCAATAATGAAGTGTTTAGACCGAGCGCCTATGTACATGCAAAATAATAAATGCTTGTCAAGTGCTTTAATAAATAAACACACCTAAATAAATATTAGTGCCATGCCTTTAATGATAATACACAAGTGCATTAAAAATAATAATTTCTTCAAGATAATTTGAATACATGCCATCGCCCAATGGCTCCCAATGCCACCGCTACCTGCTCTACACACATCAACTGAAGCATTCACAATTGTTAGAAAATAATAAAATTAAACAGACAAAAGTGACTAGTAGTCTTCAGCTACAAAATAATAAAATAGGTTGGAACTCTATCCTAGCCTTAATTTAATATGAGTGCGAGACTACTCATAAACGTCCATTAATTTAAATATGTATTTTGCGAAATCACCTATTATGGAATCACCCACATGTACATTAAATATGTATTTTGCGAAATCACCTATTATGGAATCTCCCACATGTCAACTTCTCGCACAAGGAATCCATCTTGTGTACAAGCCTCGATAAATAAACATAGTTTTATTGAATCCATCGTGGAATATACCTTCTGGCATCTTACCCCCGGGATGGGATAGCAATTGTCCTGAATTACTATTAGCTCAATGTGGAGCGAGCAATGAGAGGTAAGTATTTAAGTCGCGGGCATGTATCCATTGGGATTCTTTAACAGGATGATTTTTAAACTTAACCAAATATCTAGAATATCTACTACCAGTTCTAGTGGTCATAAAATTAGTGTCTAGAATAGTTTCAGGTTCAAGGATTTCAGTTTCTTCTTCTAACAAAGGAGGGTTTTCATAGATAGGGTGGACATGTAATTGGGCTCTAAAAGGTCGTAACAAATTAATATGAAAAGTATTATGAATTTTCCACTGTTGGGGTAGTTCTAATTTGAATGCATTGTCATTGATTTTGTGAATGATTTTGAAAGGTCCATAAAATCTAGGGGCTAACTTAACAATAAGGTATTTCTCAACTCTTTGCAATCTTCTCTTTTCAATGCGTAACCAAACATAATCATCAACATTGAAACTCATGGCTTTTCTTTTCTTATTAGCTTGTTTAGTGTATGATTACTAGGCTTTCACAATCATATCTTTAACTTCAGCAAAAATAGTAGCATGCGTATTGGCAATACCATCGGCAGCTTTAACTTTGTTTGACAATGATGTAACATGTGTGGGCAATTTACGTCCATAAATTATTTCAAAAGGTGGTTTTTGTTTAGCTATGTGTGGCGTATTATTGCATGCAAATTGAAGTGGATATAAATGTGTATTCCATATTTGTGGTTTTGAAATTGTGTATGCATGCAAAATATCTAAAATTGTACTGTTAGTAGCTTTTGTTTGCCCATTAGTTTTAGGATGGAATGCATATGAAAAATCAATGTTAGTACCTAAATTAGCAAACAAAGTAGTCCAAAAATTGTTACAGAATCTAGAATCATGATCACAAATAATAACTTTTGGCAAACCATGGTTAGTGAAAATAGTCTTAAAAAACAATTGTGCAGCTTGAGATGCAGTTAATATTTTCTTGCATGGTAGGAAATATGCTTGTTTGCTAAATCGATCTACTATAGTTCAAATAATATCATGATTAGCTTGTGCGTTAGGCAAACCAATTATAAAATCCATTGAAATATGTTCCCATGGTCATTCAGGAATTGGTTAAGGCACTAACAAATTATATTGCTTACCATGGTGTCGCTTGACTCTTTGACAAATTAAACACTCAGAAACAAAGTTAGAAACATTAGATTCCATTTGTGGCCAGTAAAAATCTTTAACCATTGTTCTTAAAGTAAAAATAATACCTCTATGGCCTTGATATGGGAGACAATGAAATTTGTGCAAAACACAAATGATCTAAATGGAACAGTGACACACAATCTTTTCTCATAAAATATAAATCCATCAGAATAAGACAAAGAATCAGTTGGAATCTAGTTATTAGCAACTGATTTATTTCAATCAACTTGAAAACTAGGGTCATGATCATAGGTATTCTTCATAGGAATAAGGGAATCAAAAGATAGAATGGAAATATTATGGATACTTGGTCTTCTACTTAATGCATCAGCAACAACATTCTCTTTTCCGGGTTGATATTGGATAAGTGGATAAAAAATTTGAATGAAAGCAGCACATTTGACCTGACAGTCAAAAATTTATGGCTAACTAAGAAGATGTTTGATACTTTGTTGGTCAGTTTTGATTGTAAATTCGGATCCCATTAGATAGTGTTTCCATTGACATAAGGCTTGTACTATAGCTAACAATTCTTTATCATAGGTAGAATATTTCAATTCAAAGGGTTTAGGTTTGCAACTAAAATAGGCTATGGGATGTGAATCTTGCGTAAGGACAGCTCATATTCTTGATCCGCTAGCATCAATGATGACTAATAGAAAGAATGGTCGATTAAAATCAGGTAATTGCAAAACATATGCATGTGTTAAAGCATGTTTCAAGAAATCAAAAGACTTTTGTTGGTTATTAGACCAATGATATACAATACCTTTGTTTAATAATTTTGTTAAAGATAATGCAAGCAATGAAAAATTTCTTACAAATTTTCTATAAACGCTAGTAAGACCTAAGAAAGAACGTAATTCATGCACATTTTTAGGGATTGACCAATTCAAAATTGCTTCTATCTTTTTAGGATCAACTTGAATACCATAAGAAGAAAGAATGTGACCTAAGTATTCAATTTGGGTTTGGAAAATTTCACTCTTGTCAAGGTTAGCATATAATTGATTTTTTTTCAAAAATTTGAAAACCAAAGATAGATGTTCATAATGCTCATTCTCATTCTTACTGAAAACCAATATATCATCAAAGAAAACAATTACACAATGCTGATACTTCAAAAATATTCATAATAGGATTGAATGTAGCTGGTGCATTAGTCAAATCGAAAGGCATAATAAGGAATTCATAATGACGAAATTGAGTTCTAAATGTAGTCTTGAAATGGTGTGTATTCAATCGTACTTGATGATATCTAGATATTTGAGATGCTAAAAATAGTGGCTTCTTGTAGTTTATACATGAGGTCGTCTATCCTAGGGATCGGATATCTATTCTTAACAGTGATCTTGTTTAGGGCACAATAGTCAATGCACATTCTATAGGTATTATTTTTCTTCTTAACTAATAGGACAAGTGCACCAAAAGAACTACTGGGCCCAATAAGTCCTCGAGTTAATAGTTTTTCAACTTGTGCTTGGATTTCTTTTTGCTCAATCTGATTGTGTCTATAAGGTGCTCTACATGGTGATTGAGAACCTAGGATTAATTCTATTTTATGATCTTTAGGACGTATAGGTGGCAAAACAGGGGATAAATCAACAGCAAAACAAGCTTTAAATATGAAAGAAATTGTGTGTGCTTAGGATGCATATGATATTCCATAGCTTCAATTTCATTCACCCATAGTAAATATGATTTGCTACATTTTCTCAATGCACGTTTAGCATTTGTGTGACTAAGCAATGGAAATTTATCAAAGGTGTGTGTTCCATGTAATGTAATTTATTTTCCATTAGAATAAATTTTCATGGAATGTGTGTAATAATCTATATCAGGATTATATTTGTGATACCAAGGCATTCCTAAAATAATATCACTAGCTTGTAGAAGCAAAACAATAAATTTTCTGCGCTCAACATAATCACCAATTTTAATTTCTAAATCATGAACTTCTCGTGTACCATTATATTTAGTGCTTAAGAATGCAACCTTTATGTGATAATGAGTTGGAACAATAGGTAAATTCAATTATTTTACTAACTTTGTAGAAATAAAATCATATGTGCTCCCATCATCATGCAAAATAATCTTTTCTTGACCATGGACAAAACATTTCATTGTCAACAACAAATGAGGATTTGGTATACCTAGTAAAGTACCTAAAGCACCGCCAATATCATCATCATTTTTAGTGAAGTTTGGCATATCTTCATGGTCTTCGTCTTCAATCGCTTCCAAGTAATTGATTTGAACAGCTAGCTTCTTGGATTGATAGTTCATAGCTAAGTGTCCAGGTGGATGGTACTTGTAGCAAACTATAGACTTTTCTTTGGAAATGTTATTGGTAAGGGCTGGAAATTTAGGTATGTTGGGATTTGGCTAGAGAGAAAGCTTATGGTTTGTATTTGTGTTTGATGATAAATGAGGAGGTTGAGTCTAGGGTTTACAAAAAGAAGAAGGAACAAAGTGATTTTGATTGAATCTTCGAAAGTTAGAATTGAATTGCTTTGTGCCAAAGTTACTGTTAGTCGAAAATTGTTGCGGTTGCTTTTCTTATCCAAGAATTTTGTCTTCAGAATCATGGGCCAAAGAAATTGCATCCTCCAAAGTCTTTGGCTTGAATATATTCACTTCTGCATAGAAGTGACCAAGCAAACCAGACATATACTTGCGCTTGTGGATTGCCTCAGGAACATCTTCAAGCATTCGAAGTTGTAGTAAGACAGTCCAGAAATGCTCAGTGTATTGTGATATGGATTCACAATCTCTTTATTGTAGAAGATCCCACTATTTGATTACTTTTTTATGACATTGAGGTGGAAGAAAATTCTGCAAAAATTTATTTTGAAAGGCCTCCCAAGTAGTAGGACAATCAATACTCTTGCGGACAACACTCCACCATAATGATGCTCTATCTACTAGATGGTTAGTGATGCATTTAAGTTTATCTTTTTCAGCATATAGCATGCTATTCATGGAAATAATCATCAAATTGAATGATAAAAGTGAGAACAATTTTTTCATCACGTTGCCTATTAAAAGTATGAAATTTTAAATTTCTTTTACTTATCTTGGCTTCTTTCCTGAGAGATTGTGCAATCGAGTGTCGAGTCAATCGTACGTCGAATAACATATTTTGGTTGCGCTCCATCTTGATCAATACTAGATCGTTGAAGTGTAGCCAGTTGTGCTTGCAAACTTTGACGTGCTCTTCATTCTTCTTGAAGTTGCATCATGATTAGGTCCAATTTTCACTCCATGGTTGGTTCCGGAAAATCACCTTCGGCCATAAAATCTTCCATGTTTTGATCGGACATCCTGCAAAATCTCAAACAACATCACACACTCAAAATCTTGTTAGAGGGATGAGCATGGCTCAAATTTGGGCTTACAAGGCTTGCTTTAAAAAAAAAAACCTTTTTGTGATCTTGCTTCTTTTGCTGGTACGCTAATTGATGACGGTCTTCTTCCAAGTGAATACGTCTTCTGTATAGTTTGAGTATGACAATCTCCTTGCTGGAAATCAACTCTGTCAAATTGCAAGTGTGAATAGAGGCTTGTTGAAGTTTTCGGGAGTGGTTGGGTGTGAATATCCGCTAAGCAAGAGATTTAAGCTTGAAATTTTTAAGCCTTAGTAAAGCTTAAAAACCTTAAGATTTAGATAAAAGTAACTTAACTAATCGTTTGATCTGCAACAAGACATCAAGACGTCGTCGTCAGAAATCAGTGCTATCTGGTACATTCTAGTGACATTCGTCATTGAATTGGGGAAGGTTAAGATTTTCTTAAGCTTTGTAAACCTTAAAAGCTGAAACTTAATGAAGTTTTTTTCTCTGTTTTCTCTGAAAAAAAAAAGCCTTCCAAAGGAGCTTGAAAAGTGGTCCTCCATCGCTTGGATGTGGTCCTTCGCAATCTAACAACATAGTAGGGGGTTCTTCGCTACCAGGAACACGCTGGTATTGGCGGTTCGTTGCGAGACTACTTGTAGAGCCTGTTTGTTCCAAGAGCTTCACCTTCTTGCGAGATGGTAAGCGATTGGAAGCCCTTGATCTCAGCTTTGCTCTGATACCACTGATGCACAAATTGGATGTTGTATTTCGCGCATAGTGAATGCTGGAAGGTCCCCAAGAACAAAGAACTCTACATAAACCTTATAAAAGCAAAAAGACAGTTTGCACGACATGAGACAAAAAGACAAATTGGGTACAATCTCCCCCCATGCCTTGTGTGAGCACGTCATAAGGCATGTATTTATAAATTTATTAATCTCCAAGCTAAAAATAACCCAATTTACAATTAGCATGCTTTGGCTTTTGTGTTTGCTTTTGTCCAAATAAAGAATAAGACAGTTGGGCATCCCAAAAATTGAGTTGTGCCCAAATACAATGTCCAATAATGAAATATTTAAACCAAGCACCTATGTGCATATAAAATAATAAATGCTTGTCAAGCACTTTAATAAAGAAACGTGCCTAAATAAATATTAGCACTGCATCTTTAATGATAGGACATGCGCCCATCAAAAATAACAATTTCTTCTAGATAATCTGAATTCACACCATCATCCGGTGCTTTCCAACCCCACTACTGCCTGCTCTACACATCAACCGAAGCATTCACAATTGTTAGAAAATAATTAAATTAAACAAAAAAGTGTATACCTAGCAATCTTTAGCTACAAAATAATAAAATAGGTTGGAACTTTGTTCTAACCTTAATTTAATACAAGCGCACTCTAAACTCATAAACGTCCATTAATTTAAACATGTATTTTGTGGAATCTTCCGCTGTGGAATCGCCCACATGCACATTAAATTATTCTGACCCTCGAAAAGGATAGGCGTCCCCATCAACTTCTCACACAAGGAATCCAACTTGTGTATGAGCCCCAATAAATAAATATAGTTTTACAAAATCCATTGCAAAATCTCACAGAATTCACCGTGGCATAAAAACCTCACGAAATCCAGATTGGTCTCATTGAATCTAGTGTGGAATATGGCTCCTGGCATCAGATGCACCACCCGGGTGGTCAAACACCCATAACGTCAGCTTGTTGCTTATCATGCATATAAGAAGGCATCCCCCTGGATCATAGATAAAAATACTTAGCATTTGTACAGCTCTTGATCCATACCTAGCACCCCCTCTAGGGTCATAAGGCCTTGGGTGCATATCATACATTAGAGGCTGTTGAATCTCTATATACATGCTATCATTTCACCCATCAACAAATACATAGCAACATGCCTACTCTTTCAAAGTTAAACGTATGGAAATCTGCTTAGACTAACAATTTTATACCATATCAATGAACCGGCAGGAAAATCACCAAACGTATAGCACTACCTCTTTTGTGACTTGGGAAGAGATGTTCAAATTATTGCGCCTCACTTGCATCCAACACATGCTCACCCATCACTAAAAATAGTGAAGCAATCCATCTCTTGAAGCATATTTGAATTGCCTATCAAGGCTCTTGACAAAGAATCACATCTAACATCCTCTAAAGGTATATCTTCGAGCTCATGAACTATCAAATAAATGATAATTGTATCCGGCAAATCATGTGCATCCAACACTTCACTAATCTCCCTTTAAGTCCTTGCATCGAGTAAAACATGAGCTTCATAAAGCTCTTTACATACATTAAGAAAATCTATAGATGCTCTTCCACTAGAGGATCTTCCAAGGCATCCATGACTAACTCAATATCAAACTATAGCTTATATTTGAGTTGCTTGCCCTCTTGGTTTCTATCTTGTTTTTGCTCCTCCCCAGCTCGGGAGGTGACTGATTTGCAGCTTTAGGCGGATCCATACTTCTTCTTGTCACTCTCTTAGATAACGCTACATTATCTTAATCTCTTTTTTGTTTCTCTTTCACAATTATACTCGTGTTTTTCCCTTTTGCTAAATATGCATCCATCGAATTTGCATCTATACCAGCGATTCCCAGCCAATTATGCCACGAATGTCTTGCCCAACATGATACATTTTAGTATTAATAACTTTCCTCTTTTTAGCTGCATGCAAAGCATGTGTCCATATTGCAACCTTCAAACCAACCATCACTTGTTGACCAAGATTCTATCCAACTGTAGACCAAAAGTAGAAGCATGTACAATCACATAAGCATTTTTGAACAGTCAAGTCTTTCAACAAATTTTGCATACCTCTCTTTCTAAAATTCAAAGCAAGAGGCAATCATGTTTCTTGTGTAAGGATCTTGCCATCTTTCCAAAATATGAGTTGCCATGCTAAGGCCTCTTGATAAACATCACAATCCTTCCTTTCATGCTGCAAACTATCACACCACATACATCTTTTTCATGGTTTAGGGGCTACTATTGCCTGTCCCCTTTCCTCTTGTCCTTTTTCATTCAATTTTGCAACCTTCAACTGAAGATCACACATGCCTTTGACCAATTCATCTAATACATCTTTCTCCCTAACATTGGGAACAATATGTGCAACCATAGGATTAGCCAAAAAAGTGGATGGCTTACTGATACATCAACTCTTTTGCCCGTAATAGTGGGCAAGCTAGATACATGCAATCTTTCTCTTCTTCTATGATTTTTCACAAGTGCAGTAACAATGTCCTTAACATAGCTCCACTTTATTTTAAGCCTTGTCGCTGTACTCTAATCCTCTAAAAAATCATCAAACTTCTCTTGAAGCTCAAAACCTGCTACTTGTAGAAATAATTCAATTTTTTGACTTGCAAGAGCTTATTGTTTTGCAAGATCTAACTCCTCAAATCAACTTTCAAATTCTTTTAAAAACTCTATAGCCACAAGACCCCTATTAGTTTGTAGAACCCACTCTTAGAATGTCTTGCAGGTAGTCAAACTGGTGTCTTTAATGTAAAATTCTTCCATGAGTTTTTGAAAGCTACCCAGTTAGCATCTTGCATGTTCAATTTAGTAACTTAGGCTTTTAATTCATGTACAATAACCCATACAAAATATTGGCTCCATGCAAGTTGAGCAACCCCAAATAACTCCATCTTTTGAGCCACCCCAAATAACTCCATCTTTTGAGCATAAGTACATAACCCATACAAAATATTGGCTCCATGCAAGTTGAGACACCCCAAATAACCATCTTTTGGGCATAGGTATGTAAATATGTAGATACATTCATGCCATTAAAAAACTTCATCTCACGCTCTATGATGGGACCTAAAATGGGTCAGCACTGGCTATGGCACTAGCCGAACCTCACAACAGTCAACCCCACCACACGGCCTCATGGGTTGTTAGAATATGTGGGATCTAGAGCATGGCTATGGCAGCTTGTAAGCATAGACTAAACTCATGATGACATTGACTGAAGACCACAAATGTTACACAAGTGAATTAGGTTCCAAGATGGAAGCTTGGACTCATAAACACAATCTTGTCTAGGATTGACAAGTACAAGACTGACACTAACTGATAAAGAAAAGCATCATCATGTATTCATTCATCTATCAAAAGTGGTAGTCAAGTACAATGCTTTACAGTTGTTGGATGGGTACAGTTTTCCCTTTCTGTGCATATGGGATTCGTGCAGCTTGCATGTCTTTATTCCAAACTGCCTCATACAAAGAGGCTACGTTAGGTGTGATTGCTAATATCTCAACACCCCTCCTCAATCACAACCAGAAAGTACAAAGTGTGTAGAGGCTTTAGTGAAAGTAAGACCTGCAAAGTGTGGGGACACCATAAACATGGCAAAACACTAGAGGCTGTCGTAGAAAAGGCTAAGTGTGGGTTCCACAAACATGATGGTCATCCAAAGGATGTAGCAGGGGCCTTAGCTAAAAAATTTAGTAAAAAATAGGATCAAGGACCATGAGGCCCTTGCAGTTTTTAGAATTTCTTCTGACATAGATATTCGATTCATTGCAATTCTTCTTGTCTAGCTTCTTGTACTTGTACTTCACTTTGTTTGCCACTTCAAATTCTTCATGATTTTTTTGCTTCTTCTTCTAACACCATATTGGGGAATATGGGAATTTTCCATAAGTTTGGGACATGTGGTCAAATCTTTGGATTTTCCATAACTTGAACACTATAACTCCAAATTGAGTTCTCTATAACTCAATAGATTCCATTTTTCAAGAACTTTCCAATGATAGGTCATATCATATGGTTTTGAGAAACTTATGGCCATGTTATCCAGGTGCCACCTTTTTAGTATTAAAAAATGAAAATTGGGAGATTCCCAGACTCACTAATATTGTGTTTTCTTATTCTTATTCTTTTGGTCCTCTTGATCTGCTTCTTCATTGACTTTGCTTGCAATAGTTGCAACAGTCTTTATGTCCATGTCCCCCTCAAGCAAATGTATCATTGTCTTTGAGGCAGCAGAAATGCCTTCAAAATCTTCAAATAAATTCATCGATTGCTCTTCAAAACAAGCAAATCCATCCATCCTTGCAAGCGGAATAAACGTCTTTCATGTAGTTGAATTGAGCAACAAGAGTAACGTTACTCTTCATGAGAAGCATCTTCATAAAAGACTTGATTTTGGTCATTCCCATGATGGAAATCAGCTTCAAATGACTAAGAATAACTAGCAATGAGTTGATCTTTGTATGTGTCAAAAGACACAAACAATGGTAGTGAAGTATCAAAAGATACTAGTTTGAAATTTGATGTTTGTTGCTTGAGTTTGACTTGATGATCTTCAAAAACTCTTCATAGCTTCCCCTCCTTGCTGATTTTATGGTTGAATACTTGTTGAAAACTTCAGATTAGAGTGGCCTTGGCTTGGTTTAAGTGACAGGAGAGAGAAAATGAAGGGAAAATTAGCTTGAAGGTACGTGGCTATGGCTGTCCTGCCAAAATAGGGACTGAAGACTGGTAAATGAGCTCCCACGAGCTCCATAGGTCGAATATGCTCAAACCCATTGAGGTGGGGGACCCTCACTAATGGGTCTAACTTCCCCTAAGAGGGTTTGTACCCGTTTTGCCCGAGTTGAGAGATCTAATCCTTCAAAGAGGTCGCTATCAAAACTGTACCCAGATTTGGAAAAATGCAAATGCCGGGCATGGTGTGCATCAATATCCTTGGATTTTGTACCAAGAAGTTATGCCTTGACTTGAAAAACAACTCTCGATAAGAAACTTTGAAGAGATGTGGCCTGATTGATGAGATATGGCTGCTCCAATAGAGGTAGGTAGGTGTTGTCCACAAACACAGTTATGGTAGCGACTCCGAAAAGAGACAATGTTGAAGGTATAATTGCCCAATCTCAATAATTGAGGTTCCAGAGAGGATCTCTAGAAGTAGAGAAACACTTCTCTAGAAGGAAGTTCAGAGAGATTTGGCATGTGGAGAGAGATATGAAAGCTTCAAGCTAATAGGATGTTGTTGGCTATGGCTGCCATGGAAGCTTCATTGAAGGTAGGAATGCAAATGAAGTTGGAGATAGGGTCCAATACTCAAACTGAGCTAAGCAGAGATGGAAATGAGTTGAGAGGAGTGAAAGGAGAGTTGGGCCATGCTTAGTTGAGCTCTGATACCATGTTAAAATACACGGGATCTAGAGCATGGCTATGGCGGCTTGTAAGCATAGACTAAACTCATGATGGCATTGACTAAAGACCACAAATGTTACACAAGTGAATTAGGTTCCAAGATGGAAACTTGGACTCATAAACACAATCTTGTTTAGTTAAGTATAATGCTTTATAGTTGTTGGATGGGTACAGTTTTCCCTTTCTGTGCATATGGGATTCCTGCAGCCTGCATGTCTTCATCCCAAACTACCTCATACAAATAGGCTACATTAGGTGTGATTCCTAATATCTCAACACGGGCTAGGAGTGTCTATAATAAACCGATGTATACTAGATAGACTTAATTATGCATTTGTAGCTGATATGTACCCAACGTTGACCTTCCCTTCTCCTCAAAGGGAGATCCCAAATATATAGGCATAGTGCCTTGTAACACAAATATAAGGAAGCACCCCTTGGTTGATTGCTGCAGCGGCTCCACTGCGACTCTCTTACACCTTAGGGATTGGCCCCAAGATGCGTTGCTCCAATATATGAAACGTAACACACAAACTCTAATCTTTACTTGTTTTGTACGATCCACGAATATATAGATCCTCAACCAACAGTCTCAAGGAAAGCGTACAACTGACCTATAGCAAAGGCTCATTTCTACTCAATGTATAAGTCATATCTTAGGAAGGCAATTGCTATGCAATCTAAGATTGATACCATGTCATGCGTTATGCATAGTGCATATGATCCTAGTGCACAAACAATATTCATCAAATTAGCATTTTATGATGTGGAAAAACAACCCTTTCATGATTTTCACTAAATGTATGCTTCGATGTATGGAGACTAGCATTGATTTCTTGTGCTACTAGTCTCTTAAACTGAAATATCGCAGTTGTAAATGCAATGCACAATCAAATATTTCAAAGATTCACACCTTCAGCTCTCTCAATGTCTTAACATCACCCTTTCCCTCTAATGTTTAGGTTATGCTACGTTGCATAGGTGTAGGGTATTATTTTGTATGTATTTTTCGCATAAAATGGAAAAAAACATTAACTTTGATGCATAAATAAAGCAAAACTGAAGCCAAAATTCATGCCTTAGCTTTTTTATACAGCCACAACCATGAATCATAATTTTCTAGATTTGTATAACGCAAAAATCTTATTTTTTTCCATTTTAGCTTTTTTTTTCTATTTATTTGTGCAATAAAATAATTTATGATTAGTGGCTTATTATGGCAGGCTCAAAGATGTTTTTTCTTGGAATTTTATCCCACACACATCTCTTTTCCCCTCCCGAAACCAATAAAACCTTTATTTTTACCCTAAAAATGCACTTTTCGGGCTATAATTTAATTATTCAGACTATTCATTATTATAGATCTGCATTTTTTAAATGCACAACCTCAATCATAATACAAAAAAGCTCCAAACAAATTTTTGTGTCTTATGAATTCCATTTCAACCATCAAACATCAACAAGAAGCAAAACTCATTTGAAAAAATGGTGCATATCGCTTACTTGCATGTTGCAGATTTTTCGAATATTTTTTTGGGTTGCCAATGGACCAACCAGTAGCAAATCTTAAATGCTAAATATCTCCCCTCAGCCTCCTCTTGATCTTGGAGCAATCTGGTTCATGTCCGGCAAGCATCCTTCAACCGGTCTTCATTCTTCTTCTTATGCATGAACTGCCCCTTAAGGGGAGAGAGAGGGGGGAGAGAGAAAGACTGAATTATGATCTCCCTATCTAGGCAATCATTGCTCGCGCGAAGACCAGTGATGGAGAGCATAAGAAGTTAGAAAATCATTTGTGTGATCAATAAGTATTATCATTTTTTGGCACATCTTTCCTTGTAGCCTCGGATTTTCCATACTCGGGTGTGTAAAAAGGATGGAGCTGAGCATAGTGACCTCAGGGGGGTCACTCTGTACAAATCCTATATATCATGTGCATTCATGGCATGTTTTATATATCTCTATGTGACATTTTTTATGATATTTGTTTGACCCTTCTGTGTTTTTAACCATAATTTATAAATCCCTTTCTGTAAGTTTATTTTTTTAATACAAGAATTTAAGGGACCCTTATGTAATAAATACAAAATACTAGTTTCATCGTAGAATTGATCGTGAACTAGTTGCATCAACGCCTATCTACCACATCACCTGATCAGCTACATTTTACTCCTTTGCATCATTTCTAGGCTGTCAACTCATTAGCCACTGCTATGTTCACTGTTTTTTTCCTCAACTGCTCCATCAAACATTGATCTAACCTTCTTGAGCTGTGTTTATTGTTGCATGACATCTCTGGAGATTTTTTGATGCGTTTCGGGATCTGTCAAAGTATGACACATTCTTCAACTCATACTCTTTACACTAGTCCTCAAGACACAAGAGTTCAATGTTTAATATTCACCCTACATAGTGTGTTTGTTGCATTGAGAATGATATATATATTCATCCTACAAATTGTTGAATGGGTGTTTGATGATGTCAATAGCCATATGTCCTCCAACAAGCAGGCAACTAGTAGGGCAGCATGTCTTGACAACAAACATGTACAATAGCTCCAAGTTGATGCAGTAATTGCAAATGTTGAGAGCACTAGAGGTAGTAGATAGACCATGAATTAACTAGGCAACAATTAAATAGGCATGCAAGAGCTCAAGAGTGTCCCAAACCAACCAAGCAACAATTGTATACTAGGAATAGCAGTAGATAGCTGGTAACAAGGCTGGTAATCAGGTCACCCGGCATTGTAATAGTTGTGGACAATAGGATAGTACTTCAAAAAAACTCCACAAACTGGAAATGTCCTCCCAAAGGACTGAGACTAGTAGTGGGCATCATAGGGATGGATGATAGCTAGCTAAAATAAATAAATAAACTATAAATAGATTCCTATTTATAAAGTATTTGAGATGTAATCTACTACCAAAAACAAGCCATTTAATAATAATAAAATAGCACGGATGTGCTTTTGGGACTGGTTTAAGGAGTCTTAACCATGGATTACTAGAAACCCTAAAATTAGTGGCTAAATAATTACTCCATGGCTACGACAGCTTTCCATGCCTTAGTAAGTTACCTAGATGTTGCCAAAAGGCCAACCATACAAGCAAAGTGATCTAGAGTAGGTGTCATGCTATGGTGTTTATGCATTAGCTTGAAGTACTTCACCTAAGGGGACTAAGCTAGCATGGATGCATGCAACAAACACACAGGTATGCAATGGAATCTTCCTTAACACTTTGTTGTGGCATGTGCTCAAAGCAATGTCTGAACATTTCATCCTCCTGGTTTCCACAATAGGTCTTAATCATTGTTGTCCATGCCACCACACCTTGGGAAGGCATCTTGTCAAACACTCTACAAGCTTTTCCTATCAAGCCATATTTTCGATACATGTCTATCAACATAGTATCCACAAAAAAATCATGGTCTAGAATTTCCCTGATCTTTGTTGTCATGGCATGTTTCGACAGCTGCTAAGGTGCTACAAGATTCAAGCAAAGAACATATGTGGGAGGATCTATAGACATCCCGACAAATTACATCATCTAAAACAATCAAGCACCTCCTTGGCACACCCCTGTTCAGAGTACCTTGCAACTGACAAACTATTAAACATATTTCTTTTATTGACAAACCACTGAACATAAGTGAGCCACATTGGTGAAGTGGGATTGTGTAAAAGGATGTCTTAATAATTATAATAATGGTTGGAATCTTGAATGATGGCACCAAGTTTGTGGAGTTCTTCCATCTACACTATTTTAATAAAGAAAAGAAGAAATAAGGGTCCTCTATGCTATAGAAATATTCAAGGATGTAGTATGAAATTGGCATCTTCAAGGAAACTTATGCTTATTCACAGTAAATTTGAAGCATGTAACATGCAAAAGTGCATTAAAAAGAAAACTTGGGTTACATATCATAGAAGGATGGACAAAACTATGTATGTATCTTGTAAAGATTTGGTTTCTATTGCAAGAAAATTCACAAAACTTACTCCTCCTCATCACCATCACCATCCTAATTTGTCTCATGATCACAATACCACCTGCTATTTCTTTGCTTTACTAGGTCCCTTGCTTAGCTCTCTGCAAAAGTCGATCAGTAAAATTTGAGGTGGAATCTTTTGGGTGGCTAAATGCATGGAGACCAACAATAGCTACATCAAGTACAATACATTTACTAGATTATATGATAACATCTTATACCACAGTAGCTATAGTAAGTAGGTCTACAACAACTACAACAAGTAGAATATATGATTGGAGCTAACATGACTTGACTCTTCATCTAAACTGTTCCTTTTCATGGAGAGGAGATCTTGCCCTAGTCTACATCCAAGCAATTTGAGAAACATGGACAATACCCTATTTGCATTCATGAAAGCCGGAGAGATGTACAAAGTAGCCATTATCCATGACCCTAGAAACCTTGCCACAGTACACAACAAAAGACTCTACTCTCTCCATTCTTCCAGCTTCTGTCACCATCCCAATACTCATTATTTATGTCATGGTTCCTGTGATGATATTTAGCAGTCCTATCATAACTATCATGGTGGTCATGTTTTTGATCATTCCATTCGGTATTGTCTCCATCTCTATCCCTATCCATGCACATGTCCCTCTCACTGTACCTCCCCTTGTCCCTATCCTTGTCTCTGCCTCTGTGTCTATCCCTGTCCTTGTCTTTGTCTTTGTCCCTATGCCTATCACTATAAACCTGAGTGACTACATGCATTGAGCATGCAAACAAAGCCACTTGGGTTTGGAGACATGCCCTTACATTGCATGTGTTCAAAACAGTCCAATACATCTACACTACGGGCATGAGGTTGCATACCTTGCAACTAGAGCATTCTAAGAGACCACAAGACTTCAATCTCTCGTGCATCCTCTTACATCCCAACTGTTGCATAAATATTAGCCATATAGATGTAGGCTAAAGTAGGTGTTTTATCTGTCTGAAGGAGACAATCAAAAGCCAGTCTCCCAAGCCTCACATTCTTCCACTTCTAACAAGCACCCAAGAAAGCCATCAAGACTAGAGGATAATCACTAGATGGAATCATTTCAATAACTACAAACCCTTGCTAAACTCCCCTGTATGACCAAAGAGATCAACCATACAACAATAGTACTATACATCTAGTGTGACACCAAATTTGGCACTCATCTACATAAAATACATTTGGCCCTCATCTAGTGAGCATCCAGTAGACCTGAATGACTGCATGCATTGAGCATGCAAACAAAGCTACATGGGTTTGGAGACACGCCCTTCCATTGCATTTCTTCAAAATAGTCCAACACATCTGCTTGTCAAGTAGATAGAGCTTGTCCAACACTTCATCAGAGAGGTGATTCAAGACAAGTAGATAGAGCTTGTCAAGATCTTGAAACTCAAGAGAATCTTATGTATTTTCTCAATAAAAGTCTCCCAATGGAATATTATATCTTCCTTAGGAAGATGATGGGTGTAAGATGGGATGCCATCTATTCCTCATCCTATTGTACTTCTATGTACAGTTTGTACTTTGTCACATTTTTCTTGTCTTTCTTTACTTAGACACATTTACCTTTAAGTGTGAGATTGTTAGGGATTAAAGGCTACATGTGCCTAGCAGCCTATATTTACTTGTACTTACCACCTGCTTACATATACAATGGTAACCACTCATTAGAGTTACTTTATTTTTTATTCATTACATGTATGATGACAATAGAATAAGGAAAGGTAGGATACACACCATGATTGTTGGACTTCCCACGTTACTATCATGCTCTCTCTTACTTCAATCTCCATAATTCTTGCTTCTCTTTTGCTTTCGCATGTGCTTCCACTCTTGCTCTATGTTTCAACACCTACATTGTATCCTTGTGCTCTAAACCTTTCTAGTCGTAGTGTTGAGATATCGAGCTCCACTCGTGATATGCCAGGGTGACCGTTGTATATTTATGTCACCGACTTGTCAGTTGCAGACGCGGTTGGTACACCGCCCATGAATAATAGCTACATGATAGCTATCCTTATCTACTCTAGTTCGTGGCTCAGTTAGTATGCCACCTTAGTTAGTTGAGTTTGGTTTGAGACCCATATATAGGGTTCTTCTATTTCTTTGTACTTGAGTTTTTTTGGCTTACACAACTAAGAAGAGGAAAACTGTTTTCAGCCTCCACCCTTGTGTGTCTTCCCCCATTGTGCAAGCAAGAAAGCTTCAAGCGAGACTCCTTCCTTCTCTCCCACAATCTTGACATGGTATCAGAGCCTTGTTCGTGGTAAGGAGCTCAAGAAAGCAAGCCAAGCTCGCGGTGGTCTGGTAAGAGGAGCAGTGTTGCTTTCATTTCCTGTTTTGGGAGCAGATCTCTGCAGGTAGCACAGCCGGAAATTGCAGGAGTGCATTGTCTCAGGTTGAGACGTCCTTCGCGGTGAAGCAAGAGGGCAGTATATGCTGCGGGATAGGGCTTTAGCCCTAGGCGACCTTGTTTTTTTGATTTGAGGTCATTTCGGGGCCTGTTTTGCAGACGGAAGTTTTCTGCACGCACTCAAGAAAAGACTCAGTTTTATGCTGTGCGACCACTGTTCTACAGGTCGGTGAAAAGTTACTGTAGAAATTGCATCGTATGCTTGTGCGCAGAGACATTGGGAGTTTCAGAATCATCCTTGGTTCCTGTTTATGCAAAATCGTCACTAGGAAGTGACTGTGTGGTCAAATACCACTTTCGCCAGTTTTGCAGATTTGCCCTTGTGAGGGTGAAGCTGTGTTTTTTGCAGTGACAGAATTTCTTGCAGTATTCTGTAATGGCGTCTGATTCTCTTTCACAGATTGTCACTGAAAAGCTTGACAAGAACAACTTCCAGGCATGGAAGTTTAGAATGACGAATTTCCTTATGGGAAAAGGATATTGGGAATTTGTTGCAGGAAATGAAGAAGAACCAGTTCTTCCTGATGTTCCCAATCAACAACAAATGCAGGCATTTAAAACATGGCATGAGAGAGCCAGGAAAGTTATGTATTGGCTGTCTATCAGTATTTCAGACTCTATGATTGTGCATATTCAGGATGCAAGTACGCCAAAGGAGGCATGGGATACTTTGTCAAAAATGTATAGCACAAATATGCAAGCCAGGAAAATGCAGCTCAAGCAAGAGTTGCATAATGTGCAAAGAGAAAGTATGAGCATCAACGACTACCACATGAAGGTGAAGAAGATTGCAGATGCACTTGCTTCCATTGGGTCGCCAGTGGAAGATGATGATTTAGTTTCCGTGACCTTGAATGGTCTAGGAAAGGATTATGCACAGTTTCGGACATCCATTTCAGTTCGTGAAAGATTTCCTGAATTTGAGGAGTTGATTGCTCTTCTAATTTCTGAGGAACAGAGAAATGGTGGTGCATCTTCTTCAGGAGGAACTTAAAAAGAAGCTGTCTTCTACTCAAATGCTGGAAGAGGTAGAGGCAGAGGTAGAGGAGGCCGATTTGGAGGCCGTGGCAGAAATCAGAATATGCAGCAAACTCAAGAAAACCAGTCCTATGGAGGAGGACGTGGTAACTCTAGAGGCAGGGGGAGCCAAAGAGGTCGTGGTGGATGGCAAAGAGGCCAAAATGCAAACAGTAATGTTGAATGCTACTACTGTGGTAAAATGGGTCATATGGCTAAAGACTGCTATAAAAAGCAGAATGACATCATGAATGGAAAACTGCAACAAGGGAATTATGCATCTTCTAGTAGACAGGGTGATGACAGAAATGAGTATTTGTTCATGGTGCAGCACATGAACAATTCTATGACAAGTGCAGAAGAAAGCAATGATGTATGGTATGTTGACTCAGGTGCATCAAACCACATGACAGGTCATGCAGAATGGATGGAGGATGCAAGGAAAATGGAAAAACCAGGATTTGTGGAGACTGGTGATGATACTGCACATCCTATTGTGCAGATTGGAAAAATTCCCTTGTCTATGCAGGGTGGGAAAAAGAAATACCTGTCCGATGTATTTCATGTCCCGAATATCACCAAGAATCTGGTTTCAGTTGGTCAAATGGTTGAACAGGGCTTGCAGGTCAGATTTAATCCTCATGGATGCTTTGTTGAGGATATGAAAAATAAAGGTCGCTTGATAGCAAAAGGAAAGAAGAAGGGCAGAATGTTTACATTGGATGCAGACATGTCTGAATTGAGTGCAGCAATGTTTGCACATGGGACCGGTGTAGTTGCAGATATTGATATCTGGCATAAACGCATTGGTCATGTTAATGTACAGCGACTTAAATCAATGCAGGCCCAAAATATTGTTGCAGGATTGCCCAAATTCAAGGTTGCAGAAATGCATAAGGTATGTGAAGCCTGTCAGTTTGGAAAACAGGCAAGGAAACCATTTCCTAGACATGTTCAAGAGAGTGAGAAGCCATTGGAATTAATTCACTCTGATGTGTGGACAACTAAAGCTGCATCTCTTGGAGGCTGTCATTATTTTGTCAGTTTTATTGATGACTATAGCAGAAAAGTTTGGGTGTATTTTATGAAAAAGAAAAGTGAAGTTTTTGGGCATTTCAAAACTCTTAAAGCTATGGTTGAAAAAGAAACAGGCTTGCAGATAAAATGCCTAAGGTCAGATGGAGGGGGAGAGTACCTCTCAAATGAGTTTGCAAAGTTCTTGCAGGAGCATGGCATAAAGCAGCAATATTCATGCAGTTATACCCCACAACAAAATGGAATTGCAGAAAGGAAAAACAGGCATATTGGAGAGGTATCTCGTGCCATGCTCAATGAAAAAGACTTGCCAGATTTTTATTGGGCTGAAGCAGTTGCTACAGCAGTCTACATAATGAACAGGACTCCCACTGCAGCAATACATGGAATGACTCCAGAGGAGAGGTATACTGGTAGGAAACCAGATATTTCTCATTTGAAAATTTTTGGTTGCATTGCCTATGTACATGTGCCAGATGAGCTGAGATCCAAGTTGGATCCAAAAGCTGAGAAGTGCATCTTTATTGGTTACTCTCTGCAGCAAAAAGGGTATAGATGCTATAACCCTTCTACTCGTAAGTTTACAGTGAGCAGAGATGTTGTTTTTGATGAGATGAGTAGCTAGTATAAACCAGTAAATGTGGTTGATGATGAAGATGCACAAAATGGTAATGCTACACAGAATTCACAGCAGCAGTCACAAAATATTAGTGGACCTGGAGCGTCCTCTAGCAGTGGTTCACATTCTTCGCCATGGACAGGCAGATTGAGATCAGGAGAATCTTCTCAAAGCAATGCAGATAGTGGTATGCAGGTATCACGAAAAGGAAAAGAGAAGGTTGATCAGCCCATGTTTGATGTGAATGCAGGTCACTCTTATGTGGATGGTGAATCCAGTGGCTCAGAACAGAGCATTGATGATGAGTTGGGTATTCCTTCTATTGTTACACCTGGAGTAAGGAAGACCAGGGATGTTTTGAGAGCACCTGGGAGTGAACCTACTTTGCGCAGGTCTACAAGAGCTAGGTATCCTGTGGATAGGCTGAAATATGATGGATTTACAGCCATTCACTATGCATATATGGTCAAAGTGATACAGGAACCAGAACCCACATCTTTTGAGCAAGCCATGGGAAAAGAAAAATGGGAGAAAGCCATGGATGAAGAAATGGATGCCTTGGAAGCAAATGCTACATGGGAGTTAGTACCTTTGCCTAAAGGTAAGAATGCAATTGGCTGTAAGTGGGTTTATAAGGTGAAGCACAATGCTGATGGTTCTGTGAACAGATACAAGGCAAGATTAGTAGTCAAGGGGTATGCACAAACATATGGCATTGACTATGAAGAAACATTTAGTCCGGTTGCAAGGATGGCAACCGTAAGAGCAGTCATTGCTATGGCTGCATCAAAGGGATGGTCTTTACATCAGATGGATGTAAAGAATGCCTTCTTGCATGGTGATTTGCAAGAAGAGGTCTATATGGAGCAGCCACCAGGTTATGTGCATGCTGTTCATCCTGAGTTTGTTTGCAGGTTGAAGAAAGCCTTGTATGGCTTGAAGCAAGCACCTAGAGCATGGTCTGACAAGATAGGACAGTATCTTGTCACTATTGGCTTTCAGATTTCCAAGGCAGATTTCTCACTTTATGTGAGAAAAACAGAGAAAGGTATTATGCTGCTTGTCATTTATGTTGATGATTTGATTATGACAGGTGACAGTGATGAAGATATCCTTCATGTGAAAATGCTATTGAAGCAGAAGTTTGAGATGAAGGATTTGGGAGAGCTGCGTTATTTCTTGGGCATTGAGGTGATTAGATCACCAAGTGGGATACAGCTCTTGCAGAGGCAGTATGGATTGGACATGCTGTCCAAATATGGGATGACAGGCTGTAAGCCTATTTCAGTTCCTTTGGAGCAAAATGTGAAGCTGAGCACAGATGCAGGTGAGCTTCTAGAAGACCCTACTATGTACAGACGCATAGTAGGAAGTTTGATTTATATGACTATTACGAGGCCAGATTTGAGCTATGCTGTTGGATTGGTAAGTCAGTTTATGCAGGCTCCAAGGAAACCACATTTGGATGCGGCTAGACGCATACTTAGGTATGTGAAGTCCACATTGCAGTATGGACTATTTTATGAGACTGGGGTTCAGATACAGTTTCATGGATACACTGATGCTGATTGGGCTGGTAGTATTTCTGATAGACGATCTACCAGTGGATATGTATTCTCTTTTGGGAGTGCTGCAGTCACTTGGAGCAGCAAGAAACAGCCTACAGTTGCCTTGTCGAGCACAGAGGCTGAGTACAGGGGTGCAGCAATGGCTGCATGTGAGGTAGCTTGGTTGCATAAGCTACTTTATGATATGCATCAGTCTACAGATGGGCCAGTTGTCATTTATTGTGACAACATGAGTAGTATACACTTGGCAAATAACCCAGTCTATCATGCTAGAACAAAGCACATTGAGGTGCATTATCACTATGTGCGAGAGAGGGTTTTACTAGGTCTTATTGATCTAGTTTATGTCAACACAGAGGATCAGGTAGCTGATATATTCACGAAGGCATTGGGCGCAGAGAAGCTGCGCAAGTTCAGAGACCTGCTTGGTGTGCAGGAATTGGGATTGAGCTCGAGGGGGAGTGTTGAGATATCGAGCTCCACTCGTGATACGCCAGGGTGACCGTTGTATATTTATGTCACCGACTTGTCAGTTGCAGACGCGGTTGGTACACCGCCCATGAATAATAGCTACATGATAGCTATCCTTATCTACTCTAGTTCGTGGCTCAGTTAGTATGCCACCTTAGTTAGTTGAGTTTGGTTTGAGACCCATATATAGGGTTCTTCTATTTCTTTGTACTTGAGTTTTTTTGGCTTACACAACTAAGAAGAGGAAAACTGTTTTCAGCCTCCACCCTTGTGTGTCTTCCCCCATTGTGCAAGCAAGAAAGCTTCAAGCGAGACTCCTTCCTTCTCTCCCACAATCTTGACACGTAGTACCCATACTCACCTATAACATGATGCTTAGGCTGCATTAGTCTACCCTTAGTACAAATACCCAACTTAATGCACCTACTAGTACTAGTACTAATGTAATCCTCTTGCACACATCCTAGTGTGCAAATTTGCCTAAATTTAGTTCATTGCACACATATTACACTTATGTATTGTGCCTAGTACACAGATGCACTAGTAAATCTATCCAAATCATTCTAGCACTCTTATCCTTGTGCACCTTCATACTGTATATAATAGAAAACTTTGTATATCCTCTGGCACTAAGACTTCATTATATAGTAGGACATGAGAGTTTAATCATAGTGGACATTGGGTAACTATTAGTGCGCATGTGCACTAACTAGCACTTGTGCATTGTGTACACTAGTGGGTACCCACTCTATACCATCTCTTAGGAAAATTGCATTCACAACACCATGGTGATATATTCAAGCAAGATTCACTCATAGTCCGTATGTTTAGGATTTTCCATTATGCTAACACACTTATTTTCCTTCACTAGAAAACTTGAGAGTTTGCAAGTTATGAAGATGGTGCTTAATGTTGCAAAAGCATTGCACATCTACTTGTTGCAAGCTATATTGACTAGTATGTCGACTAGTATGGAGGAGTAGATATCATTCATAAATAGCAATGAAATCACCCTTGTGAACTTCTACAACAAGGCATGTGCAACAATGTACACACCATAGTAGGAGAAAGTTCTTCCACACGATTGTGGTTGATGCAGTTTTGGATGTTGAGAATAATTTACATCTTTTCCACACCATGTTGAAAAATGTGCCTAACATGTTGGAGGATCTCAAGGAGCTAGTGCTAGTGCCAACTTTGAGCAAGAAGTTGACATTGTGGAAAAAAAGTGGAAAGAAAAGGTGGCATGTGCAAAATGGGAGAAAGACCTATCATGCAAAATCTATCTCCCTAAGCTATTGAAGCCACCATATAGGTGGAGCTACTAGCTTGGGTGCTATCACATAGTCATTGATTTGTCAGGGATGGGTGCAATTATATGGACATTGCAAAATCACCAATGTACAACAACAATTGGTAATCCATTCGATGTCCTCAAGATGGCAAGATATTAGGCCATGATGCATTTGGATGTGTAATAATGATGTGAACATTAATAGATTTTATACCTTAAGAATATGCATAGATACAAATAAACATGCAATAATATCTTAACATCCATAGCTTTTATACCACACAAATATTCGTAGACACATGCATATATATTGTGTACATATACTTATTGTAATACTACATAATTAATTCATAAGCAATTCGTATACACAACTTACCAACATTAATAATAATATTAAAGAACTTGTTTAAACTAATGACAAAAAAACTTTAATGAACTAATTTTGCTAGTTAGGGACAACATAGTCCACATAGCATCAAAGTATAATCATACCATGAACTAATATTGGCCAAACTAGTATGTTAGCCCATTAAAAAATTTCACACATATTTAATTGCTATTGTCTAACCGAATGCTTCATATCTAGGATACCTACGGCCCATAAGAGAACCAAATACCAAAGATATGAAGCACTTTGTGATTGCCCTAACGTTTGTTCAAAAACATTAGGGCAATCACGAAGTGCTTGCCCACAAAACATTAGTCTTGATTCTTGTTCAAACACAAGAACCAAGACTAGCAAACAATCATGGGTTACCTGTTGCTCTCGCTAGAACAAGTAACTCGATCTTATTTGCATATATTTTGGTTTCTCATTTTTGAGTATCTCTATACAAAGAATGAAACTTGGCTGAGCAAAAGATTCTCATAACCATCCATTCAATGCATGAGATACTCTTGGGTTTGTCCCTTAGAGATATTTTCACCCAACAAGGATGCACTCATCAAGAGACTCACATGAAATTTAGAAAAGCAAAATATAGTTAGGGCCCTCTATATATAAAGAATTTGTAATATTTCCACGTCTTCTTCCCCCCCCCCCCCCCCCAAAGCCCCCACGTGAACCAACACTTGGGAGGTGGGGAGTTTAAAAGTTATTATCTTTGATCTTTTGTTTGAAAGAAGATGATGAAATCAATCCAATTGTCAAAATTGAGCCACCACTCCTCCCCCTTGTAATCATCAACCTTAGGTTCATTGTCATTGCATTGATGGCATCAAAGCCATCTATGCATCACACAAATGGACATCACCAAATCTACCTTCGCATCACTACTATGAGAGGGAGGAAGCTTGCGATGATGGTGATGAGGGAGAACAAAGGATCAATAGCCTTTATAAAGGCTACATAAGACTTAGCATCGAAGCATAATAGAATAGCATTTGTTTTTCTAAAGACTCTCAATATGTTGAAGAAGAGAAAGGAGAGAGAGCATGTGTGTAGTGGGCGGAGAATGGAAGAGGGGGAGGAGAAGAAGGGATAAAGAAAGGGAGAAGTAGAAGTAAGAAAGAAGAAGAAGAGAAGAAAGAGAGAGTTATATATATATATATATATATAGAGAGAGAGAGAGAGAGAGAGAGAAAGAGAGAGAGAAAAAGAAAGAAAGAAAGAAAGTTATATTAACGTCTTCTAAAGACCAAAACTGGCCTATGAGACAAACTGTGATACAACTGATGAGGTCCAGCTATCCAAAAATAAAAGTGCTGAATGAAAAGCTAAAAACTGGAAACTGAAAATACGGTGCTGTGAGTGTGATAAGTGTCGTGTATGTGTATGTGCGTATGTAGCTCTGGTACTCCAGATAATGGCTACAAAAGGGGAACAAATGTCGGCTGTGATAGGGGAACAACTGTCGGCTGTGATAAAGTGGTGCGATGTGTATATGTAACAGATGTAGGGAGATATACTATCCTGGGATGTAGTAGCAGTCGTCGAAGTCGCTAATAGCAGGTGATCCCTCCTGGATGCATGATGTGGTACATCGGCAGTGGAGAAAGAGCAAACTGGAGATCTGAGATCCAATGTGTCGAGTGTCATCGGATCTCAGTCTGCTGTCGATGTAGATCAAGAATCCTCCGGATCTCCTGTCGGTGTGGCTGTGGGGTCCGAAACCCACGAATCCTCGTGCGGCGTCGGGTACGCTAGTCCTCAGCCTGCTGTAGTGTGAGCCCAGAGGTCTGGCTAGAGGCTGGTACAGTAGCTCTCACTCTGTCTGTCTGAAAGAACTGTGTAATAGTCGTCTGGGTGGGCCCCTCTCTGACTGGGACCCACTGTGTGCTCTGCTCTCTGATGTGCCATGCCTCTCCTAGAAAACGACCAAATGATCTCTAATCCATATCAGTCATACATCCCTGAAGTGAGCTGCTCAATGTGTATCTAGATCTCAACTCTGAGTATGTCGAGCATCTGAGAACAAAATGCTCCTCACTCTCCACCTCTGATCTGCAAAGGGGGCATATCCTCTCCTCCCATGGGATGCCAGTGGCTCTGCCACTCTCAATCATAAGCTGATGTGATGATACCCTGAGCTGTCCAATAAGAACTCTCAATCAATGTGGCATATAGATCTGCATATATCTCGGAATCTCTATGAATCCCTGCTCTGATATGCTCAAGAACTGTGTATAATAATGTGCCATCTTCGATGGCAGTGGCTGTGCAGGGCTGACCCATGTTCTCTATATATAAATATGCCATATCTCCTGTCTGATGACTCTGTTCCTCTCAGAGAGAGAGAGGGTGTAAGTGGGAGCCTGAGTATCATATAGAAGAGGTGGGAGTCTATCAATGTCCAGTCCATGTCTATCAAACCAAGCTCTAGTCTGTGCATACCATGATGTGGTATCCCCCGCTTGAGCCATCTCCTGAGATGCCATATATGCTCTATATGCAATGCGATCTCTGTCCATATCCTGAAACCTGTGTAGGAAGCAGATTGTCTGAAATAATGCCTCGACTAGCATGGGTGGTGTGGCAAGCTCTGCTTGCACAATGTCATGTGGAACTAAGGCCTTGCTGCGAATCAATCTAGATATCATGATCACGTGAGGTCTCTCCATCAATGTCCATACATAATCAACAAGGCCTGGCCCCCATATAGCTGCTCCATACATCAGTGCTGGAGTGACTAGAGTATCAAAGAGCCACCCCTTAGTGCGGGGCTCCTGGAAATGTGCCTGATGACACTGTCGCTCCATAAGAGCCAATGCTGAGTATCCTCTAGTGAGGCGGTCACGAGCTGCCTGTGTCATCGAGAAAGTCCCTGAAGCTGCTGTAAAGGTGACTCCCAAATATACATATGATCCAGTGACCTCAATACTCCCTCTTGTTGCCATGAAAATACTCTATCTGTGTATCTGAGCTGATGTATGGAATATAAGAACCTTGGTTTTACCAAGGTTCACTGTCATGCCTCTCTGTATGCAAAAATCATCCAATGCTAATAAATGCTGCTGTAATCCCTGAGCTGAATCTGAGACCAACACAATGTCATCTGCATATAGTAAGATATGAACTATGGCTCCACTGAGATCTATACCTCCACCAGCTCGCTGTTGAATAACCTTTGCTATCTCATCAATGTATAGCCCAAATAGAGTCGATGAGAGTGGGCATCCTTGTTTCACACCAATGGTGCTCACAAGGGGATTTGATATACCTCCCGGACATCTGACTCTGCCAGTAACCCGCTCATATAGTGCATTGGTGGGAAAGAAAGAAAGAGTCATTATGGATTACATCTTCTTTTGGTGAAGTATCCAAAGGATATAGTTTTGGTTCGCTAAATTTGCATTTCTAAGAAAAGGTTGATTGTTTTGGAAAGAGGTAGCCTTGCTAGCCAAGATACGTCATTTGATAGAATATTCAAAGTGATTCACTAAATTTGTATTTCTAAGAAAAGGTTGATTGTATTGGAAAGAGGTAGCCTTGCTAGCCAAGATAAGTCGTTTGATAGAATATTCAAAGTGATTGATTGGTTGATATCATGGAAAAGGGATGTTTTCCTAGTTGTTGATGATAAGCTAATTGCTTGATTGTGTAATTGCAAAAAATTACTTGTGCCCTCGTGGTAGATTTCTAATTATGCACTAAACCTTATCCAAGGTTAGTGGTGAGAGCCCTTTAAGAAACTATTTGACAATGCTAGAGGTTAGAACTAACCCCATATGCGAGAGGTCTCTTCATAGAGAGGACATTGGGCTAGGAGGCGATAAGGGTGCTAGAGGGGCTCTAGTTGTAAATCCCTTGGGTTTGTCGAGGATCGGCCTAACCCCTATGAGCCCATAAGGATGGAGTGTGGAAGACCTTGATGCTAGATAAGGGTGAATTGGTAGATCCTATGCCTAAGATTTGGACATGAGTCTTAGATTAAGGGATAAAATGTTACATTGGCATTGCACCTTAGAGAAGCTGCAAGATAAATATGTTGTTTTGTAACTCCTTTCAAAGTATTGTTTAAGAAGTATTTGTATCAGTGAGACCACAATTTACTTAAGGGGACTAGTTTTTAATGGATAATTAAGGAAGCTATCTTTGCATGTCAAACATAAATGTGTTAGGATAATTAGATAACTAAAACACACCCTTGAGAAAATTGAGAGGGAGAGATCTTACACGAGTCTATCCTACGATGGGTGATCTTGATGAGTTGAGAGTTTTTCTTCAAGGAAATAGAACTAGAAAAGGGCTAAATGCTTGACTACTTAATGTGTCTTAAATCCCCATCAATGTTAGTTTAGGGGATTGGAGTTGAGAATATAACCTATGAGTAGAGGGGTCAATGTGTATCACTCTTCCTCATTTCTCACTTAGTATGAACCAAGTGCATCATTGAACTTCTTTGGTTTGGGTTGAGTTGCGAATGTAGTGGCTCAAGGATCATAAGCTAATAGGTGACCTCAGCAGCATTGAATTAGGAATCCACATTCAGATTGATCCTTATGGGTTGTCAAAACATTCTGTTGTTGTGAAGTGGACTCAAGAGAGCTTAGGTGACAAACTTTATGTTATTCTAAGAAGTACCAAGCGATGTTGCTTAGGATAATATCTTGATGGGCTACTAAATGGTGTTATTTAGGGATACTCAATCGGGCATGTTGCAGGATTTTTAAGGGTTTGAAGCCCATCAGGGTTTTTCATACCTTGATGAGCACAATAGGCTACCAAACAAACACTAGTGAGCCTACTAGCATATAGAAAAACCCCTCTGGATTGACCAACATAGCAAGTTTCACTCAGTTAAAATTATTTTTAATGTTACTAATATAAAATTTTAAAGTTAAGGATGCGTTATTATTACGAGTTCACAAAAAACATAATCACATCATTGGGGTCCATACTTATACCCCATCCAATTAGGCACTTAGGTTATATAAATACTAAAGGACCTAGTGTATGAGGGAATGGTAAGTTCAACATGATCACCGTTCATCGTCATAGCTTGCAATACTATAACACTAAATAAGTACATCTCTCACTTAGAGTCACACCTTGTGCACCTAGTCAAGTACATCTCTTTTGCACTTGGTAAGCCGTAGGCACTTAGACACCCTTAAACCCTAGGCCCACTATCCCTTAGATTTTTTTTATTATCATCACTTACCAATGGCACATAACCCCATAGGTTAGCCATGGCCCCATACACACACATGCCTAACTTCATGAGCCCTTTCAAAATAGAAGCACACTAGGTTCTAATTTGGACACATACCTTATTCTTGCATTAGGAAAAGGCATCACATATTTAGCCTTTTTGAGACCCAATGACAAGGATGTTTTTATTAGGGTTAGACTTACATTGCTCATTTGGATTCTCACTTTATGCACCTAGTTCAAGTACATCTCTTTTGGATTTGATAGGCCATAAGCACTTAGCCACCCTTAAAACCTAGGCCAATTATCCCTTATATTGTTGTTGTTAGAATTTAGGCTACAAGTGCACCTCTATTAGGCTCTTACCCTTAAGATATGATGTGTATACTTGCACCTTATATATAGGCGTATAACACATTCCATTTTGTGATGCTTTATCCATGTCTCATAGGAACTCCACCACAAACACATCAACCCTATAATAGATCCATAGCACCTCTTGTATGTCAAACCTTTTACACATACCAACATACAAACACATATCAAATTAAACCACTTGAACCTAGGCAAGACATACCCATTCTAGTCAAGGCTACTAGAACCTACTTAGGCACAAGGATTGCAAATGCACATAGTGTATCTCTAAGGAAAAAACTACTTGATCATAACAAAATGTGTAAAAAACTTACACTACATTAAGGGCCAATAAGAAAACAAATGAGAATTACATATAAACCCAACCAACCAAGACAAGGAACAAACCTCAACTAGTAACAAAACATTGAGAACCTAAACTTGCCACATCATATCTAGCCAATCAAGATTCTAGAGAAACACAGAATTGCATACATTGAGTGGAGTGGTATCAAACTCCCGATTCCCATTAAAAACATTTCAAATAAGTGTTTCTTTCCAACAATGAAATGTGAATCCTTCACACATTTTCATGCTTACACATTGTTAAATGCGAGAATAAGTAATAAAAATTAATCCATGTGTCAAAATATGTAGAACCCGCACATTTTAAATCAAGCCGTTTAACCAAATGTTGAAAAAATTAATTGTGTGGATACATTTGTTTCAAAAAATTTATCACTCTATAATTTTACAACATATTATTGGTGTGGTAATTCTCATAGTTGGAGGGGCAAGAATAAAGGATAATTCTAAGCAGGATGGCTAGATAGAAAAATGAATTGGATGGCTACAACAGATTCTTGACAATCTCGTAGGTGCCTCTAGAATAATTCTACCATGGCTAATCACCTAATGTATCTCAAGATTATGTTTCTAGAAAGTTTAGGGAAAAGAGAGTCTATCCAAACCCCTACAATTGTATGGATTGGCATAAAATGTATCCAAGGAAGTGTGACCCAAGATAGCTTACCTAGATAAGCTATCAAAGAAACTCATATGGGAGCTAAGAGTACTCAATGTAGTATGAGTTGGCATGGTAGATTTGAATTGATCTAGCCACCTCAATCTAAGAGATCAATACTACTTATAATTCATGGCACTATATCCATAAAAGGAAACAAAGAAAATGTTGAATTGACAAATATATGCATAAAGGGATCAATATATAAACAAAGCATGGAAAGAAATCGACATTACTCAATTAAGAGTGGGCTTCATTTGCAAAACTAGAAAAAAATGACTAGGTTATATTTCAAATTATGATGGCTCCTAAGAATACTAGAAAACTAAGGATTTGTATAAGACTTTGAAAACCTTGATGAGTAGATAATAAAAGGTCCATTCCCAAGGTTTTACATATGTGATACTAGATAAGATGGTTAGACATAAAAAGAATTTTGATGGCTATAATAGATTATTAACAATCTTTGTAAATACTAGATCTCACCTCTTTAGTTGGGAAGAATCGTGAGATTTAAATATGCATCCACAAATAGGCCTTTGTATCCACAACTAGCTAGTTGGCACTGAAAGAATGAGTGATTCATGGAGGGTCATAGATGAAGATATCCATAAGTTTGAAAAGATAAAGAAAATCACAAACATCTATTGCATGAGCTTGCCTCTTAAATGGGCACAAGAGTACATTGGTGGGGATACATTGCATTGGGTCATGTTTGACTTACCACCTCATATTCTTAGCCTTCCAACTCATCATCCTCATCTTTGCACACTCTAAAGACTAGTTCATATCACATTTGCATACAAGGAAGAAACTTGTCTTATATGTGTTCCAAAAAAAAATAAACACATCCTTGTTGCCTTATTCAGCTAGCAAGGTGATCAAGTGGTTACATGATTGATGATTGATTGTCCCCCCTAACTAGGTGCATTCTATGGCTACCATGAGTGGGTTAGTGGTCAAGTTATTTCTTTTTCTTCTTTTTCCACATCTTCTTAATCCTCTTGTGTGAGTATTCTTCCATGTTGCCGCTTTGCTTCGCCATTTTCTTTGGACTTTTGAACTTGGACTTTGGCTCTAACTTTGATCTTCCTTTGCTTTACTTTTGTCATTTTGGCTTCCTTGCCTGGTCTTTAACATGCTTTGGTAGGCTTTAGAGTGTCCTTGCCCTTCTTGATTTCCTAGTTTCATTTTTCTTCTTCATTTGCTTTGTCTAGACTTTTTCTTCATGGCCTTCATTTTTGCTTGATTGATAATTTTTTATTAATGAAGAATAAGCATTAAAAGTTCTCATACTTGCTCAACGACAATGTCTAATCCTAGTTACAAGATATTTGGGAAATCACACAAATTTGATATGATGAGAGGAATACTTTTATTGGCAAGAGGAATTTAAGGCTTGCATAGAACCAACCCTTCATAAAAATAATTAGTTTAGTTCCACATAAGGTTCAAAGTAACCTTGATTGGTCTAAATTCAATTCAGGTTTAACTAGTTGAGAACATCCAAAATGTGAAAGTGGTTTAACCATGAACTAGTTCTGAGAGCTCAATGTGAATAGGCTCATGTGTAAACCAATTTAGAGAGAGGAAGGCGTGAACATATGATATTTGGAAGAGAGTTTTTAAGCTTGAATAACTAAGGTTATTGAAAGATAAGATAAGAAGTGCATGCCTTTCTTTAGGGAGCAAGGAAATGTTGATTGATGGTAGGGAAACTAATGGTCTTGCTACATGGTAGAACAATTGCATATGCTAGCTAATGGCATTGATGTTGTTGAAGAGGATTGCAAATTGAGAAGAGGAAGGGTAGAGGAAGAGATCTTGGAGCAACTTGTTTGATTGCTACTAGGGAGTCTTGGATCACAAAAGAGGAAGCTTATCTCTAGATGCTAATATTGCCAAACATAGACCCTTGTGCCAAAAAAGATGAAGATATTGGGGATACCAACATAAACACCAACATAGAGTTAGCACAACACCGTGATGGGTTCCCAAAGCATTGCCATGTGGTCAAGAGTATTATGTAAGAAATTGATGGATTTGGTTACCCAAACCACCTATGTCACCACCTCTGCTAATCATATCCCAAAAGGAACAAAGGAAACAACCTAAAATTAGACCTCAGCCTAGGACACAAACCACTTGAAAAATTGAGCAAGATAAGATAGATACCAAAAGGCAAACTTCACCTATCAAAAAAAGGAGATAGAGCCTAACATTGAGGTACAATGATGTAATGCAGTTGTCAAATCCAAGGAGATGATGAGAACACCTCATAAGACAACAAACCCAAAAGAGGAATCAAAGTGTCCACTCCATGGTAATATGATTATTGGACAATAATGTTTACAAGACGCAGGAGTCATGCTATCAACAAGCAATGAGCAGCCACTAGAGGCACCAACTAGCCCGCTTAGGAGGCCCAAATCTCCTTAAACCTCGAATGTGCCTGCTACCTCAGAAAAGAGTACTTCTAGGGCAAACCCAAAAATCTCCAAGGATTTAGTAGTTCTCAAGTCAAGATCAATGTGCCAAGAACCTCTAGCCCAATTGAAGCCTACCTTATAACTAAGAAGATTAAAAATATATTACAACAAAAGTTATCCACAATGAAAATAAACTAATCACTATTCTCTTTCACAAATTGTGTGATAAAATCATGTTCCTTGCTTGTGTTTATACCCAATCTAACATTGGAATCCTCCTCGAAGAATTCAAGGATTACTTAGCATTGCCACTATCTTGGAAATATCACGAATATCTTAGTGAGCAATACAATGATGAGCTAGATAACCTTATGCGACTCATTCCAAAAGAGGAAGCTGAGGAACATTGTTTGGTCCCAAAATTCCACAATCCATTATGCCCCCCAACCATCAAGTAATTATTAGCATTAGAAGAGAACGTAGAGAATGGTAGCCCATATTCGAGAAATTCTAGTATACAATGAGAACCTCAATGACTGAAGTTGAAAGTCATCTCATGACCATTTCAGAGCAACAACGAAACATCTTGAAGTCCCAAATTGACCCAACATATGTAGCTCCAACTTTCATTCTAGTACTTGCCATTGTATGAGTAGTCATGCTAACTAGACCTCTCTTATACCTTCCCTTACTTGACAAAATCCTCACAAAAGAAGAGCTCCATGTCACGAGGAGATTAAATCAAGGAGGTGTCATACTTGATGTTGTTGCATATTTGACCCTAATGGCATAATTACTACAACTTCTTGATAAATAACTGCACTCCAACATAATCATGAGTTTGATCAATGGCCAGTTCTTTGCAGAGCAACCCTATACCATAAAACCTGGTACATTACAATTTTATAGACAAAAAAATTTGTAAAAAAAACAAGAACCAAAAAATATGAAAACATAAAAAAATCTATGCACACCATGCTATTAGTATCCCTGCAATGCTTGGAAGCATTGCAACATTTTTTGTGGAGGGAGGGAGCAAGCACAAGGAATTGAAGATTAACAACATGAACATGTAAGTAATATTAACAACAATTTTCAAATTTTATCTTAGTCCTTGTGGAACTTAGCTACATATGCTCTCAAGCCTTATCAAGTGAATGCAAACAACAGGTGGTGAACGATATGCTCAATGTAGCAACAAAGAAGTAGCAAGTCAATGAGCTATGGAAGTTCTAAAAGACATAAGAGCAAGATTGAAGACTTGGACATGTATATTTCTCAAAAAATTTCAAAGAAATGCAAGAATAAAGCTAATGCTAAGGAGCTGATTTCGTTGAACACATTCCAACATGAAGAGCAATGTCCACCCAAGAATTTCAACCATTTCTTAAACTTTCCACTCTTCAACAATAAAGGTTCTTCAAAGCCTCAAATCATAGCTTAAATATCTAACAAATCTACTTTCTCAAGGACTTATCATTTTTAGCGTTTTGAACCCTAAAAATCTCTCTATCTCTTTTGCAATGCTGAAAGCCTCACTGTATAGCATTGATTATATTATTCAAAAAAACAGAGAAAATAAAAACAAACAAATTCATGCACCATCATTGCACTACATATATGGGGGCCCTCAAATTAGGTACACTAGTGGCCTTGGTTGGCTGGATCCATCCCTATTCCCATAGCCCTTTTATTCATTCCCCCATACACACTCAAGGCACATCAAGAGTAGGACATACCTAAAAAGCATGTTGCCTACTATTACCTTGGGTCACTTGCACATTTCCTTTCTTAAATGATATCAATGCTGCAACAAGAAAGGTGGAAAAGCATTGGAAGAAGAGGCCATTCAATTATTGAAGACCCTTATTTACAAGCCATCCAGCTATGCCTATCTTATCCAACTAGTAATGACCTCTTCACATACAATTTCCACTAGACACAACACTTTTTCCACCCCTTTGTTAACAATATGGCCAGAAGGAACTAGAATAGCTATCTTCTAACTAAGTAATACCTAAGTATTCATGTGCACTCACGTAATATTTGCATTATAAACTATGCATGGTTTGGGTCCTCAAGTGCAGGACAACAATGTAGTTCACTTGGAGGTCGACTTGTATCCCAAACCAACAAATATGTCACACACACGATAAGTAGACTAACACTATCCCCTAGGGAGAGACTGCACGAAAGGTTTTCAAATGTAGGATGACCTACTGAAGTTTCCAAGGATCAACACACAATCAATTGTTCTTCAAGATCTTCCATTCCTATATTTCTGACTTTAGACTCACCATGTCAGCTTACTAGGAGAATGATCACCATCAAATCCACTAAGAGAATTCCAAAGAATCCCACGAGCTTCAACAACTGGGACACCTACCACCACTTCAACATCTTGCCTTACAACCAGAAGCTTCTATGTCATCAGCAATCGGAAGAACTCCTCCAGGGCCAACACACGATAGTCTGTAGGATCCACACCTTTGGTGCAAGTTGAAGCATGCCACCTATGACAGAGAGTGCCATGGGATTGGCACTCATGTAGAAGGGGGATAATGTTAACTACAAGAAGTACGTGGCATGCAGTAAGCATGAGAAGGAGCCTAAATTTTTTGAAATAGTATTCAAATTATTAACCAAAATTTAATGTGCATGAAGTACATACACATTCAAATTGCTAATTGGTTGCAATAGTTGTATCAATTTATTATATAAGTCTGCAAGTTGAGCATGAGCCCATGCAAGTTGTAATGATAGCCTAGTCTCCTATAGAAAAATTGCAAAGGTTCTAGTTCATTCTCACTGTAGGAAAAGCTTGCAATGAGAGATGACTGGTCTTGAGGGCCTAAGGTGAGATGGATGCCTAAGAGGGATGGGGAAACCCTAGCCCTAGAAATCACATATAAAAAGTATGAGAATGAATAGAACAAGTTATTCATACATGTGGAAACTTTATGCACTTCCCTTCCTACTTCATTGTGAGAGAGGGAGTGAGGATGAGAGTGAGAGATTGAGAGCAAGAGAGTGAGGATGAGGAACCAAGAGGGTGAATCTATACTCTTCTTCTCTTCAAGCACTCTCTCTTGCCATGCCCATGATTCTCTTTTGCATGTGGAGGTTGTAGAGGGTTGAGAGTCGAGGGAGCACTTACTTGGATCATGGAGTGAGCAAAGCACATCCTTCATGGGATTGAAGGATGGCCATGCTACTCACTACAAACGAATGCTTGCACTTATGTGCTAGAGACTATGTGAGAGATGGTCGTTTGGTTCTTGTGTGTCAAAGCTTTTGAAGGAATAAGAGTATGTCCAATGTCCCACTACATTGAGTTCGTGTAGCACAACATCTTTGATAGAATTGCACTGGACCAAATATTCTGAAATTGGAACTCCCATTGAAATGTGTCCCAATTGTTGTGGCAATTATTATTAAGTTTATTGATTAGTTTAAAATCAGGGTTTTATTGGTTTGGGTTTGGAAGAAGAGCATCCTCGCTATCTGATGTGATTGCTCTAATGTTGAATTGTTCTTTGATTTGGATGGGTTTGCCCAATCCATTAGGCCATTTTTCCATCCTTTGGTCCAAGAGAGCTAAGCCTTACCTTTTGAGTCTATACTTAGCTTTTAGGGAGTTTAGTTCTTGCCATTGGTCCTTCACTGCATGGGCGTGTTTGAGATTCATAGGGTAAGGTCGTTGCTTTGTTCCCACCACATCTGGAACCATTGGGATATTATGGGTCACAACCCTAGGATCGACTCCTTTAAGTTCCTTCAAGGACTAGGCAAACACGTCGACATATTCTCATAGGAGAGCAACAATTTTAGCCTCCTCATCCTTGGTCAAGTCGTCAGCAATGAACACAGGTCGAGCCTTCTCGCCTTCCCCTACCAAGTTGACTTCCTTGACCTTGGCGGGTCCCTCAATTGGCTCATTGGTTTGCCCTTGTTTCTTTGCTCCTAGCAGAATCACCACTTTATCACCCTTCTTAAACTTTGTGAAGCATTTGGGGAGATCCTGCTGCTTCTTTTGCCTCTCTACTTCTGAGTCCTTAGTTCACCTCCTGGCCTCCTCCTTTAGCCATCTGTGCCTTAGGTGGACTCGCAAGTCCCCCTTGGTGCATCTGATCTTAGAGGGTTGGGGTATTTTGGGATCACTCTCTGTACTGACTTTAGACACCGAGTCAAACTCACATCCCTCGCTTGAGGAAGGAGTTTTGCCAGGGGGTTGTAATTCAGTAGGTGTATACATCTTAAGCACTGGAACTACCAATGGTCGCGCCACCCCTGCCTGCTCGTAATCAATGGCTCTTATGTGCTCCAACTAGGATCTATCGCACTCCATTCGCATGACTCCTCTTTCATTCCAGCCTACCCTTTCCCTTCTAGGCCTAGAGTGTAATATTTCCGCGTACCCCGTACCGCAAATATTAACTTCCCGCACGCCGTGTAAACCCTGTGCAAGGGTATTCCCTACTTCGTGATTATTGGTAACCTAACCCACACCATGCACGCTCGAAAATGAGGTCTCCACGTCGAGAATTAAAGGCCGGGGTTGAAGACCGTAAAACCGCGGGGAAACGACCGCTTGGGAAGGGCAATTGGATAAATTCAAGGCAAATTTTTTTATTATTATCCCTTCCCCCAGCCGATGCATGGCTGGAGGAGAGGGAGTGTGGGGGAGGAATGGCCAAAGAGGAGAAGGTCAGTTTGCATGAGGAGGTCCTCCACGTGTGTGGAGGCCCCCTTTCCCCACCCCTCCCAAGGCCTATATAAACACCCCCCTAGCTAGAGGGGGGGAGGCTAGAGGGTGTGCAGGACGGGCCGTAAGGAGAGGGAGTGTGAAGGGAGAAGCTGTGAGAGAGGAGTTGAAGGGAGGGCCGTGAGGGAGGGTGTGCTGGACGAGCTGGAGGAGGACGCCGTCGCCGTCACCGTGCTGAGGAAGCCGACGGCCGCCACAGTCCGCCGCCCTGCAGGAAGCCGCCGGCCACTTCCGTCTGCCGCCGTCGCCATGACCATGACCCCACCCCTGATGTGGCCGCTGCTGCCCCAGGAAGCTTCTTAGAAGCTTCTTTAAGAAGCTTCTAAGGGGGCTTCTTAAGCCCCCTTCCCACTACATTGCCCATAGGTCTATCCACACACCCCCGGGTCTTTGAAGAGAAGGAGGCGACGAACCTTCTCACCGATTTTCCATAAGGCCTTTAGGCCCAGATCTTGTAGAGAAGAAGAGGGGATCTCTTAACACCTTTCCCCAATATCTTTAACCCCCGAGATTTTGAAGAGTAAAAGAGGAAGCCTATAAAGGCCCTCCCACTAATCACTTACAAGGCCGGTCCTAGGATTTTTGGGAAGGAGAAGAAGAACTCTAAAGCCCATTCTTGCAAGGCCCATTCGCAAGAGCCCTTTTCCGCGAACATCATCGTAAGGCCCACACAATCCTTCCTAAACCCGGAATTTCAAGGTGGATTAAAGCTCTCAAATCTCCATTGTCCAAGGGATCTCATAAGAACCCTAAGGCCTTTCCAAGGCAAATTCCGCAAGTCGGAACTTCGGTCAAGGAAGCCATATATCAAAGAGAGTTGCGCATACAAGGGAGACGGACCAAGGTCATAAGACTGCAAGCCAAGAACAAAAGTTGAAACCCACAAAGGCTAACTAGAGATTGAATTCGCGATGGCCTCTAAAAATATCACAAGGTGCGATGCGGAAGGTTCACCCCGAGCATACGTGGACATTTCCCGGAATTCACAAGTCCAGGTTTGATCTATTTGGATTCCACACAAAAGTATTGAATTAATCACGATAACTTCACGGATTAGGAAGCACTCATGCATGCTCGAATTCAACTAGTCAAGTTAAGTGCAATTGGAAAATGAATTGGCTATTTGAACATTTATTAGAGATAGCCTAAGATATGGAAATTGATCATTGGTACGTTCAATGGAGTTAATGAAAAGAGCATAAGGTGTCTATGCATTCGCAGGACCTTATTAGTAAGTTCCTTTTGTGCATTCAAAAGTGACGAACCTAGGACATCTGGTGCCTCATTACAAGGTTGAAATTATTGAGGTACACCTTTTTAATAGGCATGGAAAGATTAATGGCATGTCCCGTTTTTGGATAAATCTTCCTTGTAATAAGTTAACACCCATAAGATGTTATTCGAAAAGGAATAGAAGGCACGAAAATGATCTATGGACTTGCAAGTGGCATGATTATTTGACATAAATCCTAGTAGGACCTAGGAAAGTTAGTGTCCAGATTATCAAGCATTTTTACTTTGCCAAGAAAGGATAGGGTTATTGTGAACCATGTGATGCGTAGAAGCAGTGAATCGCATGTTTACACGTATTGGTGTAGTTGTAACTATTGATCTAGTTTATCACCTTTGGGAAAGGTTCATCCTTGTCGCAAGACAAGTATATTGTGTTGTCTAAATCACATAAACCACAAGGGATTCATTTGGGCATGGTTCAGTCGATATGATAAGTATCCCAAGTGCTAACTAGGGGTTTGGTGCGGCAAGAATTGACCTAGTTTTACATTTGTTGCCAAGTTAGAACCGCAAACCCTAAGATCTTACACACATTCAGAATGTCGAGTCAATTGGGTGCTTATGCATAAAATGATCTAAGGTTTTATCCTAAGGATCATTCGTTCAAAATGATGGAACCCCGACGGAGTTGCCTATCTTTAGTACCATGGGCCACATAACTAGGAATGGTTTGGAGAATACCCTAAAACCCTGAAGGTAAATTCCGTGACCGGAAAACGCTAAGCAATGGATGGAATGATCCTGTGGAATTAGATGCAATACATGTGCAAAAAGCTGCAACATTGTATAGACTTGAGATTTGTCCACAAGAGAGTTTTGTCATCTCTCGAAATGAGGTTGGCAAGTTAATTTACAAGAGGATGAGTAATCATCCTGTTACTCACTTTTCTTGGGGAATAATTGCCAAGGAAAAGGAAAGTTAGGTATTTGCAAATGACCCGACAATAAACTAAGGCGACATGGTCGCTGGATCCTGCCACAACAGAACCTTAAGCATTGGTAGGGTATGACCCTAACCCAAGAATGATAGGAATCTTGCCAAGTTGCAATTGATTCCGGATCGAATGCGGGTTGCATTCGGAGGAAAGGAGTCACTCCTTAACAGTTTGCCAACCAAACGACCATTGGAATTTGATTGTGCTTATAACAGTTTAGAAAGGACTGTTTGCATTGTTTGCTCAATGAACTAAAGGATGAAAATATATCTAAAGCTTCAGGTTGGTGCCTGAAGGGAGAGGCAGCTTCAGTTACCCCCGACTGCCTGCCTGACCCTAACCAAGGGGGTTGTTAACCGCGCCGGGAACGTGGACCGAACCCGCCGTGAGAGGTCTCTCCGTTGAGTTCTACTTGGAGCAGGAGGACGCTTGGGTGCTAGGGGGGGCTCTGGCTGTAAATCCCTCGCCTTCCTGGCCCTGCACAAGAGACTAACGTGACTCGGGATTGGATCTCGAGGCCCGCATACCAGTCTACGGGCGGAAACTTGGATTAGTGATCCCTGGTGGATTACTGGATAGCCTTTGGGCAGATTATGAATACGCCTACAGGCAGGAACTCCTTGTATTTCAAAGATAAAAGGATATAATGATAACAAAGGAGTTGTTTGACATTGTTTTCTTTATGTCCTGTGATAAGATTACGTGAAGGAACCAGTGCTTAACAGGGTTAATCAAGGAAGCTATTTGTTATATGTCAAACTAATGTGGTAGGTAATTACATAACTAAAACAAGCCGAGGAAAGTGCGGAGGATGGACCATGGGTCCGTCCTATGGATGGGTGGTCCCGGTTAGCCGGGAACTTTTCTCAAAGTCTTCGACGAGCAGTAGGTTAATCTTCAGCATCAAAGAGAATAACGAGGATGATGACCTAGACTTACATCCTACCCGATTTACAGTGTTTTAGGGGAACGGAATGGGACTATGCCTTATGGCAGAGAGGTCGAGCCTTGCATCCCTCTCGTTTCCCATTCTCCTTGAACCAAGTGCAGCGCGAATCCGCTTCGGACCTAGCGTTTCTGCGTAAAGTAGTTCGCTCGGGTCTGACGCTAATTGTTGCTAGCTAATGACCAAACAGGGAAACCCAAATTCAGGTCGATCCTAAGTGGGAACGGCCAGGATACTTCCGCTACGTGGCAGACTCGGGAAGACCTAGATTGCAAAACCCGTAACATTCCATGGGAGTGCCGGGCGGAGTTTTCTAGACATCCTTTCCGATAGACTGCTAAGACGTGTCCTGAATGGTTCTAGTGGAACGTTACAGTTGGTATCAGAGCAAACCAACAAAGGACTTGTTTTTAGGAAATTTTAATAAGAAGAAGTAAAGCAAATGTTGTGTCCCAAACATTTCCTTACTTTGAATACTGTCTTCCAGAATTATGAAGCATGGAACAGGTTCTTAGTGTTCCAAGTCATGTTTATGACCGCGATGCATTCCACGGGTTATCGACAGAGGGTTGAGATGATGAACATCCTAGACCGCATTTACAATCCATCGCCTGTGTACATGGAACAGAGATGGATGGGTGTTTCAGGGATCTATTACATAACTGCCTATCGACCTGCGTACCTTCAAATTAACTTGAAGAGAATCAAGTGGATGGAGGATTTGAAGATCGTAAAGCTGTTCGTCTTTATTGAGGCTCACGCAAAAGCAAACCCTACAGGTTGGAGGTCGAAGGGTTAACCAGAATAAGTATGTATACGGAGAAGTGATTCAAAGAATCCCTGCCGACCGAATCAAGGTTTTGGGACGTCATGAGAAGAATGGATATCAAAGGAAAAGATACCCTAATCTTCCGATGATCTATCGATTCCTGAAAATCGATGACCCCAATCCGTACTACTACTCAGTTCCTGTAGCTGAATGCAATAATATCTTATTCTCCTCGAATTAATGTATTAACTTGTTCCATCGGCCCAAGAAATAATTATACCACGAAAGGGCTATACTGATATGAATGGAATAAAACTTTTTCCCGATTGTCTTGACTATGAATATTGATAAAGAGGTAAAGTGAATTGGTCACTTGGCTGAAGGAATACGTGGACGTAGTTTCTGAAGAGTTAACAGAACTCCCACTTCAAAGAGAAGTAGATCATGAGATCAAGCTAGTAATTGGAGCTGTGCCAATTGTGAAGAGGACCTATAGAATGTCTATATCGGAAGCTATTGAGTTGGAGGAACAACTCAAGCAACTGTTAAACCAAGGCTACATCCGGCCTAGCAACTCACCATGGGGAGCTCCAGTCCTATTCCAGAAAAAGAAAGATGGGACACTTCGGCTATGTATTGATTACCGTGGGTTGAATCAATCATCAGTCAAGAACAAGTACCCTATTCCTAGAATTGATGAGCTTCTTGATCGCCTTCAAGGTGCAAAGATCTTCTCCAAAATTGATCTCAGGTCAGGCTACTATCAAATCAGGATCAAGGATGAGGATATTCCAAAAACGGCCTTCAATACAAGATATGGGCACTTTGAATTCTTGGCTATGTCATTCGGCCTTACAAATGCACCTGCCACCTTCAATAGATTAATGCAGGATATTTTTAGACCATATCTTGATGATTTCGTGCTTGTCTTCTTCAACGATACTTTAGTCTATTCTAAACAGGAAGGAGATCATCAATCCCAACTTCGGATTTTTTTTTCTGAGACAAGGAGGTCACACAAGTTGTATGCTAAGGTGACGAAATTATGCATTCCTCAAACATCAGAATGATCATCTAGAATTCATCATATCGGAAAAAGGAATCTCAGTGGAGCCAGCCTAAGTTAGAAATGTTCTAGGATGGCCAAATACCAACAACTGTCAAAGAAATACTCAGCTTTCTTGGATTGACAGGATGGTATGGGGTCTTCATCAAAAACTATGCTTTGCTTGCAGCACTTTTGACGGACTTACTGAAGAAGCAAACATTGCTTGGTCAACTGATGAATAAACTAGCTCTGATAGGTTGAAGCAAAGTTTCGTGTCAGCACCGATCCTGAACTTCTAGACCACAGTAAGGAGTAGAGGTAGTAACTGATACTAGCATGCTTGCCTTAAAGATATGTGCTCATCATCCAGTAGCATATTCCTCAAGGAAATTGAAGAGTCACGAAAAGAATTATGCCACGCATGATCTGGAGTTACTAGCTGTCATCCACGCTCTAAAGCTTTGGAGACACTACCTGTTGGGTAACAAGTTTACTCTAGTAACCGATCATAAGAGGCTCAAATGGATTTTTACCCAGAACAAGCTCAACATGAGGCAACGTCGATGGATTAAAGTATTGGAGAATATGATTTTAAGATCAATTACCGACCTGGAAAGGAGAATGTAGTTGTTGATGCACTCAATCGCAAGGCATTCCTTAATTCACTAATCTTGCAAAATCTATCAATAGCCAGATCTCTAGCTACAGAGGTGTCCATGCCAAACGACCTAATACTTGAGCTAGCTAGAGAGGAAGGATGCCATGATCTAGCCTATCAAAGGATGCTAAGGGAAGTCTCTATCAAGGACCAGGAACAAAAGCTAGAGGCTAAGTATCGTGAATTCTCTGTCAATAATGGACATGTCTACTATAGAATGAGAGCATGTATACGAGCAAGCCAGTTATTTAAATAGAAGATATTGTGCGAAGCTTATGATTTCACTCTATCGGGACATCAAAGCTGCGAAGGATAGACAGAAGGCATACACGAAATTGAAGTGTCAAGATAGAATATTTGAGGAAGGAGACATGGTCTTCATTCACGTATGCCCAAAGAAGAGTTCTCTATCCTTAGGAGATTGCAGGAAGCTAAGGTATTGTGGACCATACAAGATCCTCAAGTGCTTAAGACCTAATGTTTATAGACTGCAACTCCCTGAAAACCTAAAGGTTCATAATATATTCCATAACAGTCTATTGAAGAATGAAGTATGTACCTAGCCCTAATCATGTACTTGATGACCAACAAAATTGTAATGCCTAGTCAAGGAGTCCTTGAACTAAGGACGGAAAAGATTTTAGATGTCAGGGAGAGACAGTTGAGATCTAGAACCTTGAGAGAATGCCTCGTCCAGTGGAAAGATTATTCCGAAGAGGATGCTACCTGGATGGATGAAAGCTCTCTCAATCTTCAATATCCCCAGTTTATCTCGAGATGAGGACATCTCGATTCTTCTAAGGGGGAGAGAATGTAATATTTCCGCGTACCCCGTACCGCAAATATTAACTTCCCGCACACCGTGTAAACCCTGTGCAAGGGTATTCCCTACTTCGTGATTATTGGTAACCTAACCCACACCATGCATGCTCAAAAATGAGGTCTCCACGTCGAGAATTAAAGGCCGGGGTTGAAGACCATAAAACCGCGGGGAAACGACCGCTTGGGAAGGGCAATTGGATAAATTCAAGGCAATTTCTTTTATTATTATCCCTTCCCCCAGCCGATGCATGGCTGGAGGAGAGGGAGTGTGGGGGAGGAATGGCCAAAGAGGAGAAGGTCAGTTTGCATGAGGAGGTCCTCCACGTGTGTGGAGGCCCCCTTTCCCCACCCCTCCCAAGGCCTATATAAACACCCCCCTAGCTAGAGGGGGGGAGGCTAGAGGGTGTGCAGGACGGGCCGTAAGGAGAGGGAGTGTGAAGGGAGAAGCTGTGAGAGAGGAGTTGAAGGGAGGGCCGTGAGGGAGGGTGTGCTGGACGAGCTGGAGGAGGACGCCGTCGCCGTCACCGTGCTGAGGAAGCCGACAGCCGCCACAGTCCGCCGCCCTGCAGGAAGCCGCCGGCCACTTCCGTCTGCCGCCATCGCCATGACCATGACCCCACCCCTGACGTGTCCGCTGCTGCCCCAGGAAGCTTCTTAGAAGCTTCTTTAAGAAGCTTCTAAGGGGGCTTCTTAAGCCCCCTTCCCACTACATTGCCCATAGGTCTATCCACACACCCCCGGGTCTTTGAAGAGAAGGAGGCGACGAACCTTCTCACCGATTTTCCATAAGGCCTTTAGGCCCAGATCTTGTAGAGAAGAAGAGGGGATCTCTTAACACCTTTCCCCAATATCTTTAACCCCCGAGATTTTGAAGAGTAAAAGAGGAAGCCTATAAAGGCCCTCCCACTAATCACTTACAAGGCCGCTCCTAGGATTTTTGGGAAGGAGAAGAAGAACTCTAAAGCCCATTCTTGCAAGGCCCATTCGCAAGAGCCCTTTTCCGTGAACATCATCGTAAGGCCCACACAATCCTTCCTAAACCCGGAATTTCAAGGTGGATTAAAGCTCTCAAATCTCCATTGTCCAAGGGATCTCATAAGAACCCTAAGGCCTTCCCAAGGCAAATTCCGCAAGTTGGAACTTCGGTCAAGGAAGCCATATATCAAAGAGAGTTGCGCATACAAGGGAGACGGACCAAGGTCATAAGACTGCAAGCCAAGGCCAAAAGTTGAAACCCACAAAGGCTAACTGGAGATCGAATTCGCGATGGCCTCTAAAAAGATCACAAGGTGCGATGCGGAAGGTTCACCCCGAGCATACGTGGACATTTCCCGGAATTCACAAGTCCAGGTTTGATCTATTTGGATTCCACACAAAAGTATTGAATTAATCACGATAACTTCACGGATTAGGAAGCACTCATGCATGCTCGAATTCAACTAGTCAAGTTAAGTGCAATTGGAAAATGAATTGGCTATTTGAACATTTATTAGAGATAGCCTAAGATATGGAAATTGATCATTGGTACGTTCAATGGAGTTAATGAAAAGAGCATAAGGTGTCTATGCATTCGCAGGACCTTATTAGTAAGTTCCTTTTGTGCATTCAAAAGTGACGAACCTAGGACATCTGGTGCCTCATTACAAGGTTGAAATTATTGAGGTACACCTTTTTAATAGGCATGGAAAGATTAATGGCATGTCCCGTTTTTGGATAAATCTTCCTTGTAATAAGTTAACACCCATAAGATGTTATTCGAAAAGGAATAGAAGGCACGAAAATGATCTATGGACTTGCAAGTGGCATGATTATTTGACATAAATCCTAGTAGGACCTAGGAAAGTTAGTGTCCAGATTATCAAGCATTTTTACTTTGCCAAGAAAGGATAGGGTTATTGTGAACCATGTGATGCGTAGAAGCAGTGAATCGCATGTTTACACATATTGGTGTAGTTGTAACTATTGATCTAGTTTATCACCTTTGGGAAAGGTTCATCCTTGTCGCAAGACAAGTATATTGTGTTGTCTAAATCACATAAACCACAAGGGATTCATTTGGGCATGGTTCAGTCGATATGATAAGTATCCCAAGTGCTAACTAGGGGTTTGGTGCGGCAAGAATTGACCTAGTCTTACATTTGTTGCCAAGTTAGAACCGCAAACCCTAAGATCTTACACACATTCAGAATGTCGAGTCAATTGGGTGCTTATGCATAAAATGATCTAAGGTTTTATCCTAAGGATCATTCGTTCAAAATGATGGAACCCCGACGGAGTTGCCTATCTTTAGTACCATGGGCCACATAACTAGGAATAGTTTGGAGAATACCCTAAAACCCTGAAGGTAAATTCCGTGACCGGAAAACGCTAAGCAATGGATGGAATGATCCCGTGGAATTAGATGCAATACATGTGCAAAAAGCTGCAACATTGTATAGACTTGAGATTTGTCCACAAGAGAGTTTTGTCATCTCTCGAAATGAGGTTGGCAAGTTAATTTACAAGAGGATGAGTAATCATCCTGTTACTCACTTTTCTTGGGGAATAATTGCCAAGGAAAAGGAAAGTTAGGTATTTGCGAATGACCCGACAATAAACTAAGGCGACATGGTCGCTGGATCCTGCCACAACAGAACCTTAAGCATTGGTAGGGTATGACCCTAACCCAAGAATGATAGGAATCTTGCCAAGTTGCAATTGATTCCGGATCGAATGCGGGTTGCATTCTGAGGAAAGGAGTCACTCCTTAACAGTTTTCCAACCAAACGACCATTGGAATTTGATTGTGCTTGTAACAGTTTAGAAAGGACTGTTTGCATTGTTTGATCAATGAACTAAAGGATGAAAATATATCTAAAGCTTCAGGTTGGTGCCTGAAGGGAGAGGCAGCTTCAGTTACCCCCGACTGCCTGCCTGACCCTAACCAAAGGGGTTGTTAACCGCGCCGGGAACGTGGACCGAACCCGCCGTGAGAGGTCTCTCCGTTGAGTTCTACTTGGAGTAGGAGGACGCTTGGGTGCCAGGGGGGGCTCTGGCTGTAAATCCCTCGCCTTCCTGGCCCTGCACAAGAGACTAACGTGACTCGGGATTGGATCTCGAGGCCCGCATACTAGTCTACGGGCGGAAACTTGGATTAGTGATCCCTGGTGGATTACTGGATAGCCTTCGGGCGGATTATGAATACGCCTACAGGCGGGAACTCCTTGTATTTCAAAGATAAAAGGATATAATGATAACAAAGGAGTTGTTTGACATTGTTTTCTTTATGTCCTGTGATAAGATTACGTGAAGGAACCAGTGCTTAACAGGGTTAATCAAGGAAGCTGTTTGTTATATGTCAAACTAATGTGGTAGGTAATTACATAACTAAAACAAGCCGAGGAAAGTGCGGAGGATGGACCATGGGTCCGTCCTATGGATGGGTGGTCCCGGTTAGCCGGGAACTTTTCTCAAAGTCTTCGACGAGCAGCAGGTTAATCTTCAGCATCAAAGCGAATAACGAGGATGATGACCTAGACTTACATCCTACCCGATTTACGCTGTTTTAGAGGAACGGAATGGGACTATGCCTTATGGCAGAGAGGTCGAGCCTTGCATCCCTCTCGTTTCCCATTCTCCTTGAACCAAGTGCAGCGCGAATCCGCTTCGGACCTGGCGTTTCTGCGTAAAGTAGTTCGCTCGGGTCTGACGCTAATTGTTGCTAGCTAATGACCAAACAGGGAAACCCAAATTCAGGTCGATCCTAAGTGGGAACGGCCAGGATACTTTCGCTACGTGGCAGACTCGGGAAGACCTAGATTGCAAAACCCGTAACATTCCATGGGAGTGCCGGGCGGAGTTTTCTAGACATCCTTTCCGATGGACTGCTAAGACGTGTCCTGAATGGTTCTAGTGGACACGTTACATAGAGTCTGCCTTGATCTATTCGATTGCTCTCCCTTCAGTGTCATATTCTATCGTGTCTAACTCTTCTTCACTCTCGTCTCTAATAGAGCGGCAGTCCTCGTACTCCTCATCATCAGAATCTTGCGCCTCTTAACTGCTCGTCATCCCCCAGGTTTTCCTCTCCAATCTCCTCTTCGACAGTGACTAAAGCCCAATTGTATAACAGGTTAAGATCGTGAATTTTGGTCCATTTCCACTTAGGCCTAGCCAAGAGATTGATTAGGGGTTTTAGATTAGCAGCCATGTTGCCCTTCAGTTTATCGGTCAGGCACTCTATGATTTCCTGAAGCTTGAGCTTGTTGGTGGGGACATGGAATGAGACCGTTTTCCCTGGGTTACATGATCTTCCTGCCATCATGCAGAGTGGCATGATGGGCTCCGTTGCTGGCCTGCTTGGTGATTTAGCAGCTTGCCTATATAGCTCTTCTTCATCTGAGAACGCAGGTCAATCGTTGCCAAGACATGCATCCAATCCCACTCATCCTCAGGGCAAGGGATGTACTTGGTCAATGACTCATAGGGTTTTCTTGCATGTGCATCACCTTTTAGCATGGTTGAGATAGCATCTAGGTCGGCTGGGGTAGTCTTGGAGGTATCCATCTCAACCCTCACCGCTTCTGTTCTATTCCCCAAGAAGATGAGATTGTTTCCCCAATCTTCAATAACTCACGCATTCCTCATCCAGGGTCAGCCTAGCAGTATGTCATAGTCCACTCCCTTCATGACAGTGAAGTTCACAGAAAAGTGCACCCCTACGACCTTCACTGGCCAGTTCTTTAGGACCTCAAATGGTCTGACCTTCATTCTGTTGGCTAATGTGACATTGAACCTAGCTATTTCCACTGGCGGGTTTCCCCAGGCCTGTAGAACTCTGTGACTCAAGACACTGACACTGGCACCTGTGTCTACGATTCCTTTTCGTGTTGCATCCCCCAAGGCTAAGATATGTAAGACTGCATGCATCTCAGTACCTTCCTAGAAAGCATTGACGTACAGTGACCTTGGAACTAAGTGTAGCGTTAGGCTTGGAATTTGCATGACTACGTCTTGTTCTTGCAAGTCAGCGACAGTATGCTCCCCTTTTCCCTCCGCCCAGTGCTTTAATTCTTGCCATAAGGGAGGGTGCTGTCGTAGCACATCTCCTAGGCTCACGATTACTAGGGTGGTTACTAAAGTGGTGAGGAGGTTACTGGGTGATTGCATTTCTCCTTGATCAGCATTCTTTGGCCATATGTCTTGGTTAGCTTGCTGACATGCTTCTTCTTGGTCTTGCCTCTGTGGCATCTCACGTGATGTGGGTACGTTCCCCAATTGAGGTCGCGATGGTGAAACGGGTGTACTCACACTAGAGAGGTCTTCCATTCGGTCTTCGAGTATGGGCTCTACGTCTTTTAGGTGTTCCTGGGTGTCCTTGACCCACTCCTTGACTTTGGCTATAGCCTCGAGTTGCCGTCTGGGGTGGGGGTATTCCCCTACCTTGGCACTCCCCAGTTTTGCTATCTTAGGTTTGAGGTCTCTACCTTAGCATTAGTGACCCTCTTTCCCGTCACTAGTGTTGTAGCTTCTTCAGTCTTAAGGGCAATCTTTGCGTCCGTTCTCTTTCTCCTTCTCCCTTGGCTTTTCTTTCCCAACGAGGTTGCATCCAAGTTACTTGGCCCAGGTAATGAGGTGCCTGTCTATTTTGTCTGTGCTCTTGTCATGCCATGTACTGGGATGGCTGTATCCTCATTGCCATGTTAGAAGTCAAGCTCATTTCAGTTCGTCTTTATGAGTGATCGACATTTGTGACATCTAGTGTGTGTGTACAGTTGTCTCCATGTGACTACATTGAATAAGTCGGGTGTGTGTTAGTCAGTGACCTGACTAGAGTTAGTCAATTAGGTCTACACCTAGTCTAGTCTACTTTTACATTGTATTGTGTGCTTCTCAGTTAGTTCTTGAATAAAAAAGAAAACACAATGAGAGCCTAAAGGCTCATGGATATGAAGTATTCCCTATCTCTCTCTCCCATCTTTGAACATGGTATCAAAGCTTTGCCAGGTTGAGCTCTCTGGAGCAAGAGGGAGTCAAGAAGACTTGAAGAAGCTGAAGAATAAGGTTTTTTGAAAACAAAACAGGCTGCCATTACTCTGTCAAGGTATGCATTTGCTCATTTGGACTCTATGCTTTATCATAGTGGTTGAGGCCTTTCTGGGAGCCTTGGTGGGCATCTTTGAGCATATGTAAGTGCTCATTGAGCCTCATGATGAGGAGGACCGGCTATCAAACCAGATCAGGAAATTAGCGTGAGTGCACCTGCTAGACTATTGATCACAGATCTCTGCAAACTATGAACTACATCATTTACTAAGTGATATGGAGCTTGTCTACACCTTCTGAAGGTACTTGAAGACTACAGGAAGCCATTGCTTGTGCTGGAGCTCTGTTATGAGCTGGGAACAGAGTACACAGATCTGTGAACAGTCTTGAACTATTGGGAAAGTGAAAGGAAAGCTTGCATTTGATTATCATTGAGCTACAGAAGCTCTTGGTTATGCCCAGAAGCATCAACAAGGCATAGACATTTGCTTGGAGGCCGTATGTATATGTTCTCATGTGTTGGAGCTGGTTTTTTATGACTAAAATATTCAAATCTGGAAATATTTTAATGGCTGGAAACTATCATACACAGTGAATAGCAAGCATTGTATCTTGCTGAAGCAATACATGTCACTTTGGAGCTTCTATCACCTATATGAATTGACATATGCATGTTGAATGTATGGAGGATTGTGGAAAGCATTGGATGCTACTGAATACTCAAATCTAGACCTGAAATAATTTCCTTGATAGTGCTTGGGCTGGTTATGAATGGTCATGGTTATGAACAATCATGTATTCCTTGATAGTGATTAATGAAGACAGGTTGCCTATGCCTACCCAAATGCTCATGTATTGAACCTATCACTTCAAAGTGAATGTATGACATGTCTTGAAGATTTTTGGAGCTGAAATACATCTTGGTTACCAGAGTATTGGTTGTTGTAATCTGTGAGCAGATTTATGTCACTTGTACTTGCTGGATATGCACTACTTTGTGCTCGAATGGTTATGTTTGGACTGCCACATGTACTAGCAGATACTCTAGAGTTTTTGGGACATGTATGACATGTATACACATTGATTTTGGCCTTGAAATTGCTCCTGGTTACTCACAGTTTACAGTTTTCAGACTGCATGTAATCACCTTGGCAGTGAGGTTGTAGGAGTTTAAGCTGAAGCAACTACAAAGTATATGTATTGACTGCTATACCTACGGGTTAGACCACTTGTTTGTGAACTGTTTTGGGCTGTCATTGGGCTGAAATAGCTTGGTTTTTTTACTGCAATTAATTGTAGAAAACTATCATAAACAGTTAAGGACTGAACTTGGTCAGTCATACTTGTTGGCTTGCAGGTAGTCAAGCATCTGGCAGACATAGTCTATTGTATCATGGCTAATGCACATGGGACTGATAATATCACTCAAATAGTTGGAGAGAAGTTAGACAATAGGAACTTTGCATTATGGAAATTCAGAATGAAGAACTTTCTAGTTGGCAGGGGTTATTGGGATCTATGTACAGGAGATGAGGCTGCTCCTAAGTTGCTTGCAACGAATCCAACTAATGAACAGAAAAGAGCTTATAGGCTATGGAATGAGAGAGCATGCAAGGTGCTGCATTGGTTTTCTCTATGTATATATGATGCTATGGTAATTCAAATCACTGGATGTGAGACTCCGAAGGATGCTTGGGACATATTGATGAAAAATTATGGAACCATGACATATGCACGAAAGATCCAGTTGAAACAGCAGTTCAACAATATGTCTAGGAATAGCAGGAGCATCCAAGTGTATACCATGGAGATTAAGACCATAGCTGATCAACTTGCTACCATTGGCTCAAGTGTATCAGAAGATGATATGATTGTTGTTGCCTTGAATGGATTAGGGAAAGAGTACAAAGCTTTTGACACATCCATTTCTGTTAGAGAAGAGCCCCCTACCTGGGAAGAGCTAGTTGCTTTGTTGCTGCATGAGGAGGTCAAACTTGGTTTGAATACAGGTTCCAGTGCATCTCAGAATAGAGACACTATGTTATACTCTAGCCAACATGGCAGAGGATTTAGAGGTCATGGTTTATTTCGAGGTCGTAGTGACACTCGTAATGCTTATGGATAGCCGCAAGAGCAGGGTAATTGGCATGGTGCAAATACACAAGGCCAGCGTGGATCTAGCGGGTTTAGAGACAGTGGGAGATCACCCCGAGGTAGAGGTGGTGGATCTGGTTCATGGCAGTCATCTGATCAGTCCAACAGGGACAAAGATTGCCATTATTGCGGCAGGTATGGGCACATTGCAAAGGATTGCTACAAGAAGCAGGGAGATATGAAGGAAAAGGGTAGACATCATGGGCACTATGCATCTTTCAGTGGTGCTCATGATGAGCAAGTTGATAGACTCTTTGCCATGCAGCATGTATCCAAAAATGCATCGAGACATAATAGAGTTGATAGATGGTACATTGACTCTAGAGCATCAAACCACATGACACCGCATGGAGAGTGGTTTAATGACATGGTTACAAGTACACATGGTCATGTATGTACTGGGGATGACACCCAACATGACATAAATCATAAAGGGATTGTTCCTCTCATGATGCGTGATGGCAAGAAGAAAGACCTGCATGATGTATTACATGTACCGACCATAACAAAGAATCTTTTGTCTGTGGGTCAAATGGTAGAACAGAATCTGCAAGTGAGATTTAACAAAGATGGATGTTTCATTGAGGATTATGGAAATGGCTACAAGTTAATTGCCAAGGGTAGAAGGGATGGCAGGATGTTTACATTGGATGCGACCATTCCGAGACTTAAGGCAGCCATGTTTGCTCATGATGAGAGTGCCATTTGGGATATAGAGATTTGGCACAAGCAGATTGGGCATGTCAATGTACAAAAGCTGAAATCTATGCAGCAGAAGGAAGTAGTACTTGGATTACCCAAATTCAAGTATAATGACTTTGGTCATGTATGCCCTGCATGTCAGTTTGGGAAGTAGGCACGGTTTCCTTTCATGAGACATGTAAAAAACAGCACTAGGCCTTTACAGTTGGTGCACTCTGATGTCTGGGGTCCTTCACATAATGCTTCTTTTGGAGGTGCACAGTATTATGTATCATTTATTGATGATTTCAGCAGGTACACTTGGCTTTATATTTTGAAGCATAAAGATGATGTGTTTGATGCATTCAAAGACTTCAAGAAGCATGCAGAAAATGAGGTGGGCAGCTACATATCCTGTTTGAGATTAGATGGAGGAGGTGAATATGTCTCTAATTACTTTGACATGTATCTTGCTAAATATGGGATCAGAAGAGATCTCACATGTAGCTATACACCGCAGCAAAACAGTGTTGCAGAGAGAAAAAACAGGGTACTGATGGAATCAGCTAGAGCTATGCTGAATGAGAAATGTCTGCCAAATGGTTATTGGGCTGAAGCAGTGATGACTGCTGTCTATGTGCTGAATCGAACCCCTACAGCAGAAAATTCATGATGTCACTCCATATGAGAGGTTATATGGTCATGAATCTGATATTTTGCACTTGAAGGTATTTGGCAGCATTGCATATGTGCATATACTGGATGAGAAGAGGAAGAAACTGGACCCTAAGGCAGTGAAGAGTGTGTTTGTGGGATATGCACAGGAACGGAAAGCTTATAAGTGTTATGTACCTTCTACGCATGAGACACTTATAAGCAAAGATGTGGTATTTGATGAGTTAGCATCCTGGTATGGGAATCTTGTTGTAGTGCCTACTGATGGCTCACCCACTATGAGTCATGCTGAAAATACTCCTACAGAGAGTACTTCCATGAGTGGTCAAACAGGTGATGTATCATCTACAGTGAGTCCTTGGACAGGATGATTGTGTAGTCACACTACTGCATCCACTAACATGAATATGTTAGTGAGGGGGAGAACAGATAAGGGAAAAGAAAAGGTTTTTGAAGATGTAACAGGTCTACTCACTGTAGGTTATGAGTCATCTAGCAGTGACAGCTTAGACAGTGAATTGGGGATTCCATCTGTTATGACGCCAAGTGCTAGGTAGAGTTGTTATGTGCCGCCTCATGAGAGGCAAGCTCACAGTGAGCCACAGCTCAGGAGATCAGAGAGGGTCAAATGACCTGTTGATAGATACACTTACACTGGATATTCAGCCCGTCATTATGCTTATATGACGAAAGTAATAGGTTTTAGAGAACCAAGTAAGTTTGATGAGGCAGTTACACATGAGGATTGGCGTGCTGCTATGGATGAGGAATATTCATCTTTGGGTAAAAATGGAACATGGGATTTGGTACAGTTGCCTAAGGGCAAAACACCTATTGGTTGCAAGTGGGTGTATAAGGTATAATGTAAATCAAATGGATCATTGGAAAGATACAAGGCTAGGCTGGTTGCAAAAGGGTATACGCAGCAGTATGATCTTGATTATGAGGAGACTTTTAGCCCTGTAGCAAAGATGGCTATAGTTAGAACTGTGATTGGTTTGGCAGCAGCTAGAGGATGGAAACTATGGCATATGGATGTAAAGAATGCCTTTCTCAATGGAGAGTTACAGGAAGAAGTTTACATGGAACAGCTTGAAGGCTATGTGCATCCAGAATTTCCAGCACATGTATGCTGGCTGAAAAAGGCATTATATGGGCTGAAATAGACACCCAGAGCATGGAATGCTCGCATCGGCAGTTATTTGACGCAACATGGTTTCCGATTGGGTGATGCTGATCATAGTTTGTTTGTGAAGAAGACAGATCGTGGCTATGTATTCCTAGTTGTCTATGTTGATGACTTGATCATTACAGGAGATGATGAAAGTGGGATTGCTGAAGTAAAGACATGTTTACAGGCTGAGTTTAAGGTCAAGGACCTAGGAGAGTTGAAATATTTTTTGGGGATTGAGGTTTTCTCTACACCTCAAGGCATATGGCTGCTACAGAAGCAGTATGCTCAGGACATGTTATAGAAATATGGTATGGCTGATTGCAAGCCTATGGATACGCCTTTAGAGCAGAATGTCAAGCTATAGATTGATGTTGGGACAAATATTGAGAATGTTATCATGTACAGACAAATGGTAGGCAGCTTGATCTATCTCACAATCACTAGACCTGACTTCAGTTATGATGTGGGGCTGATCAGTCAGTTCATGCAGAAGCCTTGCAAACCACACTTGGATGTAGTCAGGAGAATTCTGAGATATGTAAAGAGTACCACAAATCATGGGATGTTTTATGCATATGGGAAACCCCTTGACTTGATGGGGTATACTGATGCTGACTGTGCTCGTTGCACTTATGACAGGAGGTCAACCAATGGCTATGCATTTGGATTGGGTAGTAGCATGATCAGTTGGCAGAGTAAGAAATAGCCTATAGTTGCACTGTCCATTACGGAAGTAGAGTATCGTGGTGCGGCCTTAGTGGCCTGTTAAGCTATGTGGTTATAGAAGTTGCTGAATGACTTGGGAGTACACTTGGACAACAAAGTAAGGCTGTACTGTGACAATTTAAGCAGTGTCAATGTTAGCAAGCAATCCTGTTTATCATGAAAGATCAAAACACGTTGAGGTTCACTACCATTTCATCAGGGAAATGGTTTTAGCAGATCAGATTGACTTGGAGCATGTGAAGACTGAAGACCAGGTAGCAGGCATCTTTACCAAATCACTTGGTAAAGATAAGTTCATTCACTTTAGACAGCTACTTGGAGTGATGCAGATGATTTGAGTTTTGTTTTGAGCTTGAGGGAGAGTGTTAGAAGTCAAGCTCACTTCAGTTTGTCTTTATGAGTGACCAACATCTGTGACAGCTAGTGTGTGTGTACAGTTGTCTCCATGTGACTACATTGAATAAGTCGGGTGTGTGTGTTAGTCAGTGACCTGACTACATTGAATAAGTCGGGTGTGTGTGTTAGTCAGTGACCTGACTAGAGTTAGTCAGTTAGGTCTACACCTAGTCTAGTTTACTTTTACATTGTATTGTGTGCTTCTTAGTTAGTTCTTGAATAATGAAGAAAACACAATGAGAGCCTAAAGGCTCATGGATATGAAGTATTCCCTATCTCTCTCTCCCATCTTTGAACATGCCAAAGGTCTCCACACTGAACAGCACCAAGGGTACTAAAGGCATGTTGGAAGAACTAGTTGGTGGCTTCCATCTAGGGCAATCGGGAAATAAGTGTGTGATTCCACATTCGGTGCATCGAAGGTCAGCTTTGTCCTTGTTTGCCTGTTTCCTTTCTAGGCAATGTGATGTAATATGGCCTGGATGACCACAAGTCCAAAATGAGATTGGATCTTGGCTTGATCCTCCAAAGCCTCTGCCTCTTCCTCTACCTAGCACCATTACCAGTACTGGTCGGTAGTCCATCAAGATTGGATTTCCTTCCTCATCATAGGATATGTATGGGTTCACGTAGGTCTCCTCTTCACTAGGTTCTTCCACATAGTGAACGGGAGCGTCACTTGGTGGTTGGGTTATATAGGGCCCTGGTGGTCTAGGTATGCCCGTTCGGTTCATCTCTAGCCTAGGAATGGCCAGTCTTGCGTCATTTGGTGTTTGAAGTGCCAACTGGGCTTCCCTGCCAAAGAGGTTAGGTGGCCTGTTTCCCAAGTATGAGGGTTGTATTGCTGCACGTATGGGAATCTCCTTGGCAATCTGCAATGTAATGTGTCATGACCAAACCTACCGCAGTTCGAGCATGGCCTAGATCTAGGATCTTGGCAATCGGTTGGGAGGTGGTTTCCACCATAGTATATACACTGCACATGCGACCGCACAGGCTTCCTCATCCGTTCTTGCAATCGTGCAAGCTCCATTCTTACCTCAGCCAGCTCCTAGCTGTGGTCAACACCCTTTTCCTTATCCCATATGCTAGAGTTCTCTCTCTCTCCTAAAGCTGTTGTCTGCTCTGGATCTCTCTGACTTGTATTGTCTCGACTGGTGTTCCTCATGCTTTGCTCCCTAAGCTGATCGTCTACCCTTATTGCCTCTTCAAAGACTCTAGCTAACACGTCTCGGTGTTGAGTGGAGTTACTAGCCAAAGCCTTGTAGAGATCCTCACTTCAAATTCCATTTATAAACACCCTGTCGTACTGCTACGCATCCGAGGTGTGGAATCCACCAAAAAGTTGTGTGTGTGACATTTGTTACTTTGTACATACTTAGTCGTTGTGCTTGCATTTTTTTCTGTGTGGGCAGTATAGTGGAGAGGGGTTTGGAGCAAGAGGAACTTATCTGTAATGCTCTAGTTGGCATGCATGCCAAATATGGAAACCTACTTTCAATCAAGAGAGAGGATTTTGGATCGCCTAATTCAGAAGTTCAGGCTAAGTATGTGATCTGGGAAGCTCTTATCCCATTTCTCATGAAGCTGCACAGATTTCAACCACCACATGATATCAAGAGCATCGACATTGCAATCAATGTGCTCCTGTCATTTCTAGATCAAGATAGTGCCCAAAACTACATCTGTCAAATTTTGGATGGGCTTGCATATGGATGAAGAACAACTCCTGTCATTCTTGTGGAATGCCCGTTTACAAGTTCATATCCCTATTTGGCTCTGGCTTGCTACTTTTTTCATAGGCAGGACATTTTAATGCATTGGTGCAGTTCAGATGGATTTGAGTTGTGCATAGAAGGGCTCCTTTCAAGGAAGGGACCAAACAAGTATGACCTTGAAGGATTGATGCCAACTGTTTGGTGGCTAGGCCTAGTGAGGATTTTTGTGCCAAAAATAACATGAGGCAGACTGCTTTGGCTCTATCAAAAGCAATTGGCAAGGTTGAAGAGTTGCAGTGGGAGCTCTGCCAGCATCCGCTTGAATTTGTCCCTTTTTCAACAGATAAAGACGTGGGTCTGTTTGCATCTGAGAGAGTGCACACATTAGGATCTATGTTTATGTTATTCTTGAGACACCTTGTGGCTAAGAATAAGGGTGTTGCAAGAAATATGCCACCCCCTGGCTTGTCAGACAATTTTGTGCTGGTCACTGCATACACTATTCTACTACAATTTTTGTCAGAAGGATTTGGTCCAAGAGGCTTAGGAAATATAGGAAAGGAACAAGATGCATCCATTGGCTTCCTACACAGAGGAGGCAATAGAGGCTTTAATGTACATTTGTTTCTAAATTTGGATTTGTATGCAAATGATTTTGCAAGGCTTGGGGGAACCTTTAGTCATCTTCTCAAGACAATTTTCCTAACTCCTGAGGATTATGAAGTTGATGTGAAACAAGGTAGAAGGCTTTCAAGCAGGGCATTGTGAGCAGGAATGAAGTGGTTGTTTGCTCAAAGGCAGGGTTTCTTGCATTTGATTACAGGGAATCTATCGATCCTTACACATACATAGATGAGACATACATCAAGACCAAGCTTTTTGAACATGATGAGTTTGTTGGTGGATGCCACTACCTCACACCTGCATATCTGAAGAATCATCTAGAATTGAGTAGGAGGAACATGGGACTGGATTGACCATGGGGATAAACTTCATTGACTGTGCATCAACCTTCCGCACTATGCGCAGCGATTGGCCAGTGTTTGGAGAACGCCACTTTTCTAGTCAAAAAGGGGGGTTGTGGTAGGCCGCTTGGGGGAAGAAAAAGCAGGGAGCTCGACCTAGTATGAGGGGGAGCCATATTAAGGGGGAGAAGCTTTTTGAATTAGGGTGGGGGGAGAAGCTTTTTGAATTACTGTGAGAGAAGCTTTTTGGGGGGATTATGGTGTGGGAATGATGACTCATTTTTATCCACGCTTCTGAAGCTCTCTAATAAAGCAGAAGAATGCTTATCGGTTGAATTTCTTTGTCTGAGACAAGCTCGTCCTCATGACGGCATCTGACTGCTCGTATTTTACCGATCTATGTACATTTGTCTACAAAGTTCTTGTATCAGCACGAGGAATGCTGAATGTCTCGATTTTGAAATACCTGTATGACCATGAGCCAAATTCTACACAGCGAGGTGATTGCTGGACTTATTATGGCAGTTCATCTTAAGCCAATTTCTACACGGCCCTTCATCGAGACTTAAGTCAAATTCTCCACAGCATGGCAACGCCCGGTGCTAGAAATGGATGATGGGAGCATCACATTGTTTTAAATGCTCATTTGGCTCTGAAGGGTCCAAGTTGAAGCTTCGAACACTTCCTGACCATCATGTGGGTAGTGAACATTGCCTGGTATCGTTAACTGTCTGGCACTATAATGCCCCATGAACTTTCATGCTCAGATTGCTATGGGTGTTTCTAGTCTCCATGTTCAGATTGGTATAGGCATTATACGATATGTGCGTACGCGTCTGGCCACATCATGAAATTTTGGAATCTCTGAAGGTAAGGGCCAAGGACTATGAATATACTGGAATTTTAGGGAGGGTTTTGCTAGAGCAATAAGCACAATCAAAAGTTCCATGGTATGAATGTTGGTATCCGAGAAGGAGGTGGCTTACATCATGGAAGTTGAAAGAGAGAGATGAATCAATCTTATAAGGCCTAAGCCCCTTGGAGCAAAACTGCAGATGGGCCTGTTCATCCTCTTATAACTAGAGTCTCAGATTGGCTAGTTAAGCAGAGTCAAGTTAAAGAACTGGCTGACTGAATGCAGAGATTGGGATATTTTCTTCCCTCATAGGCACCAACAAAGATAATGCATTGAATAATAATGTGGAATGTGTATGCTGGGAATGCCCGTCCTCTTCACATATCTGGTAATGCTATCAACAACAATTATGGCTATATCTATAGCTGATTGAATAGTGGATTTTGCAGATTTTTCTGGCACAGTATTAGTGCTTTTGCTGCTCACAAATCCTCTCATCTTGCTTATTTGTACGATTGATCTTCTATCCTAAAATTAGTCAAGGTCCTCTGTGGCTGTGACTTTGCTTTCGAAACCATTCGACAATGGTAGACACAGTCTTTGCATTAGGTCGCTCATTGGCAGGGATCCTCTTGAAGAGGCTACACACATGAGTGAGATAGTCTCTTATGTCTTTCTTTTCCCTCTGACTGACATTCATCAACTAGACAATGAGATTGTCAGAGTACCCTGCCTCAGAGAATCTCTTGATAAAGAGTTCTTTAAGATGGGTAAAGTTCGTGCACTCAGCTGTATCTAGACTAGGGTACCAAATTGTGCCCTTATAACCTAAACATAGCCTGAAAGCTTGAGAGCGTTGTGCAAGGTCCATGAGACCATTTGCTTTGCAAACTTGTTCAAATTGCTCCATAAAACTATATGGGTCATTGCTAGGTTCATACTTGTCTAGCTGCTTTGCTACGATAGGGATCCTAATTGCTCTTTTGCCCCTTGTGTGACCCCTAATCCCGAGAGTAATGTTGTGGCTAAGGCTGTTGTGCTCTGCTCAACGGGCGTGTTATCCATGAGCCACTTGGCTACAAGTTCACTCAATGTCAAGTCAACCTCTACTACTCACTCTCTCTCTGCATTTGGTCCTGCTTTAGCTGCACGAGCCAAGGCTAGTAGGCCTCGTACATGTCTACCTCTTGTTAGAGTTTTCTAGCCTTTTGCTCGTGGTTGTAGGCAATTATGCTCTCTAGAGCCTTTCTAATCACCTTTCTTTCCTCTTCTAGGTTTGCTACCACTTCCTCTATTGGTCTGCCCTGAACTACCATCCTAGTCAACAAGTCGTACTCATTGACTAACTCTTGCACTAAGACTGGGAGTTCTCCCAAGTCCAGTCGGTCCTCTCCTTTTGTCCGCCTCGTGATCCTGACATTGCTCCCACTTCCAGCTCCACAAGGTCGTCGATCAACTTGAGCAGCTCCGACAGCGTCCGATCCTCTATGTTGTCACCTTCTGGATCTTCATGTCCTCTTAGGGTCCTACTGATGGGGCTCTCAAGTAGCCAACTATGTTTTGGGATCTTCTCCTAGTAGTGGTTTCTTTGATGTTATTATATCTCCTGATGAGTTCCTTGTTATTGAAAGCAGTTGTCAATCTTATTCACAAGTTGTGCTTCATGCTTTCTAGTGCTCAGTGTGAAAACAGGCTTCTCCTTTTCTTGTAGTGCACCTTGGTGATGAAATCAAAAAGTGAGGTGAGGATGCAAGAAATACTCAATGCAAAATCCACTCTTCCCCTCACGTTTGTAGCCTAATATTGCTCCAAGCATAGGTTCTGGCTGATCTAAGGTTTTACTGAAAGTCCATGCTGCGTTCTCTATTCTGCCTCAGGGTTGGTTGGTTAGTCACCGAAAGTCAAGTTAAAATCTAAATTTGGTCTGCTCAGTGTCTAGTTGATCGGGGTGAATCCTCGATTATCCTGTCTGGCATCTGGCTTCTAAGGGCTAAATTGGGTTTCTTGGGGGATCAGAGATGTGAACAGGGTGGCCAGGATTGTAGGGCAGGTTTGAAAACCCTTTATTTAAAGTTTTGGAGAAGTGGTTCGATTCTGGGAGTCGGATGGGCTGGTCCAATCCTGGGAATCGGACAGGCTGGTCCGAGTTTCATGCTAGGAGTGGTGGTCCGATTTGAGACTCGCACAAGGTGGTCAAATTCTACTTTGGTCCGATTTTCCTAGTCGGACAGGGGAGGTCCAACTACTGCAATGGGTCGAGTGGTCCAAATCTGGGACTAGGACACGTGTTTCGATTTTGACAGTGGGTCCGATTATAGCAGTTGGGCAGGGTGGTCCAATTTTCGGAGTGGTCCGATTCTAGGAGTTGGATCGGAAAAGTGGTCCGATTCTGGGCGTCGGACACATTGGTCGACAATGCAAATGGCGGTCCGCGGGTTGCGCGTGATGAATGCCTACTTCTTGGAATCATCCCGTGCTTTCCAAATAGGTGCAAAACAATGCAAGGAACTACTAGGCACACTTGGAAATGATGTGGCACTTGAATCGATTAGCACTTCAACAATCTCCCCGTAGCTCTCTCTCTCTCTCTCTCGCTCTCTCCCTAGCTCTCAAGCTTACTCTCTTCTCAGAAGGCAGAATGTCAAATGTGGTGTTTCCTGGTTCCCTAGGCCTCTTATTGCCCCATCCCAACCTGTTGTACCCCCAAAAATTAATCCCTCATACTCTTCCAGCCAGAAATCTGAATCTGTGCCCCTATTTCCCTGTTTTTAGTAGCAGAGTAGAACCCTTCTGTTTTCCTTATTTTTCCTATCCTAATCTTAACCTAATGCAACAAAAATCAAAAATAGAGATGGGGATGGATGGTCCTACTCTAATATTCAACAACAAATCAAAATACTTGCTCCAAGGATTAAAACCTCCTAAATCTCCTAACTATCTCAAGCATCAGTTCGGGCTGCAAACCCTACTTCTATGCTCGATTCAATGCGCGCGGCGCTCAAGGCTCGATTCCGTCGGTCCTGGCAACGGAATCAAAATGAAGGGGAGCTACGGAGCTCTACCTCGAGACCTATGGAGTGCTTAATGGTCAAGCATTTCAAGCCGAGCGGCCATGGCTACCTCTCACATAGTCGACACGCAATGCCTACCTTATGGGCGTAGTGAGCTTACCTTGATGCTCGATCGATTTTCCTCCTCTCTCTTTCACTTCGATAGCTTCACGATCCTTGCGGCAAGCTCAAGAAACCTCAAGCCCTCTCTGCTAAGCTCCATTCTCCATAGCTGCGTGAGAGAAGGGAAGAGAAGAGAGGAAGAGAAGATGAAGAGAGAATATGGGGAGCTTCTTCTCCATGATCCCTCACTCTCACACACTCACTCCCTCACACTCCCTCAATCCATCACTCAAGCACAAGCAAGAAGGTAATGAAATAAGAGAAGAAGAAGAAGAAGCTTTGGCCACATACAAGAATGAGCTTCTCATTCACTTTTGAACTTTATATACATGCCCTACTTTTTGGGTGGTCATCCCCACTTTTTACATGGCCGGCCATCAGCCTAGGCCCTCTTTTCCTATTTCCCACCATTCTAACTTATCCTATTCCCAATTAATGCATACAATTTGCACAGGAGTGAGCCCGACACTCTTTTACAAGGATTCAGGAGTGCCTTCACATTTAATGGCACGCTTTTACTCCTTTTGGAGAGGTCATCATTCAAAATTTTCAGGGTTTGACCTCCATCTGGGGTGCCTTTTTCTTCCTTTGTCGTGTGCCCTTTCGGTTATCTCCTTTCATTCTTCACGCTTCTCTGTACTGCGGTAAACATTACCCCCCTCCAAGCTGAGTGCCACTCCCATGGCACTGGGGTGGGGAGCGGTGGGGTAGTTGGGGTTGTTGCTAATTGAAACTCATGGGTAGATGACCACAATCAAAAGATGTTATTGTGAATGAGAGGTGATGGATTTTGATTCATGATGACCGGGAGAGATTCCAGCGTGCTTTAGGCTTCATGAAGATGCGCAGCATTTGTCACAGAGTGGTAGCTTCCATTCTGCGATGGTGGCTGTTGAACCTGGGGATCTCTAATCATTTTGAGAATATGAGGTTCCAAGATCTACGCCAATGGTGTGTCCATCACTGAGTTTTCCCTCTGCTTGGTTCGGTTCAGTCATGGTAGCCATCAATAGGTATATGGTTGGCTACCTTGAGTATGTTGGTCCATCCAACCATCGGGAGATGCTGAAGTTTTTCCTGAAGCTGTTGTAGTGGTGTTCTGTCCGACACAGAGAAAAATTCTTGGGTATTGGGAGATGTCGCGGGTGATCTTCTTTAGCAGGGTAGCCATTCACTGAGTCACGATCATATCCTGCAAGAGAAGGTTGTGTACTCCCTAAGGGGTGTGTCTATCTCACAGTGTGGTGTAAGTGCATGTGTAGTGGAACTGGAAGATGGGTCTAACCTTGGATAAGCCCTTGGTAGTGTCCCACAATTCAGGACCTAGTTCGTGTGTCATTGAAAGTGCAATGCAAAACTTAGGGTGACAGGTCTGGGAGTCCTGCCCTTGATGTGCCCTAAGCGTGAAGTGGGGAAGGGGCTAGGGGTGAACCCTAGGTGTAGTGAGCAAAGTGAGCCCTCGTGCTTTTTGTTTTGGAGAATCACATACAAGGAAGGCATTCTAGCTAATGCCTATCACCTTTAGCCGGATTATGAGGTGGTCGCACGCATTGGGATAGGAATGCACGACTTTGTAGATATTAAGGAGGGAAGCAGGGTTGCCCTCATCATTAATCTAGTCATGGCCCTACTATCTATCCCTAGGTTGATGTCAAAAAAGAGTGGAGGGAGGTGGGCTTCCTCGGTTGTAGGTCTCTGCATTAATAGGAATTTGATAAGCCTAAGATAATTACAGGTGGTTAAGAAGGCTGGATCTGGGCAAGAAGAAAAATCCGCGAGGAAGCGGTTGATGGAGGGGAGGAGATCCTCTAATCTAAAGACTAGGCATTCCTCGGGGCTCCGAGCATTTACGTTATATATCCTAGGAAAGTCAAAATCCCCATGAATGTTTCAGTCATAGTCCACTCCATGCCTACGGGGGTAGGGCATGTAGATGGGGTCGTTGCATTCTTCAGGAAGTGACCTTCAAAAGGCGGTCCAGGCGTCAAAATTGGCATCCCAAATCCTCCTCCGCCACTTCGGTTGTGCCTCATAGCCTTGGATGGTTTTGGGAACCCTGTTTACCTTGTCCAGCCAATAATCTGCAGGCTCTTGCCTCCACCTGGCTATTATGAGGCTCCTTTCTTCTATCCACCTGTTTGCAAGATCATTGGCCAGGTCTTTGATCTTGGCTAGAATGCCTAGAGGCAACACACGGTCCAGAGAGCGTGGATAAGAAAATGAAAGCTCAAATGGTATCATCTGGAACTCCCGGTCATGCCATATGATCAATTCCTGAGGCCAATCGATAGGGTTGGGATCGCCTCGTAGTGGCACCGGCTCTTCAAGGAATTGTCTAGGCAGTGACCATGCTCTACGTTGGGCTTCCTCTGCCAGTTCTTATCTTCTTCTTCTGGCTATCACAATGCGCTCGGGCATGTGGGCATCTTCGGGCTCTTCAAGCGGGAGGTCTGGTAGAGGCGGACTAGGCATTCTTTGTTGTTATTCTTCAGCATCTTGCTCCAAGTCCAGACCCTCTTCGACATTTTGCTCGGCCATTGTTGGGGCCAGTTGTGGTGGTGGTGTTGGCTGCTCCTGTTCTTCGAACCCAAGTTCCTTGAGCTCAACAGTGGAGATGCTGGCACGGGGCATGTAGTGAAATTGCTGCTCTTTCATGATTCATGTGCTTGTTGGAAGCTCCCGTTCTTGAAGGCCATACCTTAGCGCTCGAGTAGTCAGTTCTAGCTTCCTTCTTACCTTCTCCGCTAAATCATTGCCCTCCGCTTGGGTGACATGTAGTACTGTGCTGAGAAAGTCTTGCCTTTGTGCGTTGGCGCATAGATCGGGTACTTTTGCCCTGGATTCGGCAAGCACTCTCTCACACTCAGCCACCACCAAGCATTCCGTTAATTGCGTAACCCTTTCCAATTTGTTCTTTTCCCACTCGTTGGCTCTCTTGTCCATCTTCTTTCTTCCTTCTTCTAGCTCACTTGCCAAGGTGGTTACCACCTGCTGTTTGATGTTCATTTCTTAAGACCTAGAGTTTGTTCCACTCCTTGGATTTCCGAGCCAGCTATTCTTCAGCAATTTCTTTTGCTTGATTTGCAATGCTGAATCTCTATTCTACCTCAGCAATTAGTTCTGACTTTTCTTGCGCTAGCTGCTCATGGCTTTGTATCTCTGCAAGGTGCACTCTTAGTTATGTGAAGGCCATGGCCATGAGGGCCTCTGTGTCTCCCTTGGCAATCTCCAATGCACCTTGTAGTCATTGTGCCTCATATTGCAGCCTTTGTGCTTCTACTGTGGGGATTTCTGACCTTTCCTATGCTAGGAACTCTATCTTTCTCCAGTCTGTCTTGTTCCTCAAGTCCATACCATAGCTGAAAAGATATGGTATCCTCTTGCTGCTTGCTTGGCTTGCCTTCTTGAGCTGCTATCTGTCCATACCTTTCTAGTTTGGTAGTTCTCTGTTCCAGGTCAACATACTGCTGCACTAGTAACTTTAAGCTCCACTGCTCTGCCACCAGGTTTTGCTCTTCGTCTTCTAGCCTTTGTCTTAGGTAGCTCTCATTGTCATGGGCTTCCTTCGTTTTTGCTTCCAGTTGATCTTGTAGCGCTTTCACCTCCCTTTTTTAGTTGGCTCCTTGCTTTTAAACTTCCAGCCTCAAGGCTGTCGAAGTTTCCTTTTCTTTCTCTAGCTCCACCAGGGCCACCTTCTTTTCTTCTTTTGCCTTGTCCAACTATGCCAGGAGCTCAACCACATAAGCGTTGTAGTCTGCACCAGGTGGCATGGGAGTAGGGGCTGTAGTGGTTGAAGTCTCTAGCTTTTGCCATTTTGGATCTTTCCTAGACTCAGCATCTGCAGTAGCGGGTCTTTTCGCTCCGATTTTTTGTACAATCTCATCCACTTTACTCACAAGAATTTGCATCATGCTCATCAATTGGGCCGTGTCCAGAGAGGGCATTGGTTGCGGGGCGGTTGTGTTGGTTGGCATCGACACGAAGGAGGAAGGTAGGGGGTGCAATAGGGACTTGCCCTTGCCTATAGCCACTGGGGATGCTTCCACACTGCCACTTGCTTCGGCCTCATGGTGGGGACTCAAAGAGTTGATCTCTTCTCCCCCATGGGTTTCTTCAACAGATCTGCGAGTGGCCTCTGCCAACTCAGCCAATTCTTTCATCCTTAGCTCGTCCGCTTCCTCCTCTACCTTTCCTTGCCTCTCTTCTTCTGCCCTTTTTGACTATTCTCTAACTCTTTTGAGTTCTTCCTCTTCCTTTTTGCTTCATTGCTCCTCCACCCTCCTCGACTCTCATTGAGCCCTCTTCACCTCGGCCCGCTCCTCTTTGCTCAATCTTTCCTCCTTCTTCCTCTGGCTCTTTTCGGTCTTCATTTGCTTATGTGGTTTGGCCGTTTGAGTGGGTGGTATTTCTGGATCTCCTTTGTCACTTATTGTCTTTTCACTCAAGCCTTCTTCCTCGCAGTGAGGTGATCTTTGGTGCATAGGCGGCTCTTCATCTATGTAGTGGCATCCTTGATAGCCTCGTCGATGATTCCCGTTAGGACACCTTCGTATTGGATTGTAGAGGCCTTTGTGGCAGGCTTTTTTCTTGTGGATCGTGCGGTAGAGGCCGGAGATTCCCCACCAGTTGGTGCCGTGGTAGCTGGAGCCAGGAGCGCGGCTGAACTCCTGATAGTTTTATGAACAAAGCCATTTCAATCCACCTCCTCTGGAACTCCTACCACGATGCTTTCCAGCAATGGCACCCCGATCCTATTCATCAATGCGTTGTATCTGTGGCTTGAGAAAAGGGCGCGGACCATTTTAGCTTGCATCCTTGTCGCACGGTTTGGAATGTCAGCCAAATTGATTCCATCCACTATGTGCACGTCCTCCTTTTTGACTCCCATCATGGCATACACATCTCTTTTTGGGCACCTCTCCTTCCTGGACACAAGCCCCAGGGCTTTCTTGACAATATCTACATTAAGGGGCACTTGCACCCTTCTTTCCTGGTCACCAGTCGTTACTGTGACCATGCCACAGCTCCTCCCTTCATCAAAGCTCCTTAAGAAGTCAGCACACATACTGTAGTCTACAACCTATCCGACCTTTTCCATGTAATTTTGGAGGTTACATTTGTCCACCAACTCCCTCCACGGCCGGCTCTTCTAGGATGGCTTCATCTAAATTCATGGTATGCTTGAACGTGAATTGGCTAAATCCATGTGTCTCAACGCTGATTCTATACTTTGTCAGCTCCACTCTAGTGAATGCGAGTTTACTCTGTCCTGCTATGGTAGGTGCCTGTCATCACATCAAGCCAACATTAGTGTTATAAATTGAGTCATCACTAACAACAATCCTAGAAACAATGCATGTGACAATTTGCCATGCTGATTCAGAGGCATGAAACTCGGAAGTAATTCACAAGAAACGTCTAATTTCTCCTTGCATTCGTTCCTATTTGGATTCGGTTGATCATTTTCATCCATTATATATTTTGCTACATCCCTTGGCTCTCACTTTGCTCCCCCCCCCTTTTCCTTAAGTTTTAAGGGAATCCTTCCTAGGATTAGCAAGGGGAGAAAGAGGACTCGCATGGATTGTTTGGGGCTAGTTACTTGGCCAACAGTCAAGTATAAAGGTTAGGGTTATATTCAAGCTGGGCATGACGATCAAGCTCGCATGGTCGTATGGAAGCTTGGGTGATGTAGGTCAAGTCATTATGAAAGATGTCCCCAAAATTGAGGCAACTAGCAATGTGCAACTCCTCTTCCGTGAGGAATTGCTCAATGTAAGGGTGGGCCAACACCTAGTCATCTAAGTGTATGTTTCGTGTAATGGCCAAAACCCTAAATGAAAGAGGTGCCACATAAGTAGGGTCGTGTTCAATTGTTTTGATTGCCCTCCTTTGCTTAGCATTGGTCATTATATGGCAGCCTTTTTTCTCCCATTGGAGTCTAAGGCATACCACAGTTGTAAGAACGAAGAAGCAGAGCTAGCAAGCTGCGTGAGCTCCTCCAGTTCTTGTTCAAGTGTAGAGCAAGCAAGCTTGCGGTAAGAGGTGATTAGTAAAACATAGCTTGCTCCTTTGAGTTTTGTCCATTAGCAATTAATTCGGCGGCAATTTTGGGAAATTTGGTGGTCATAAACTCGTAGTCTTCCCAAGTGCATGGCAACACACGAACATCAGAAGCAAGGGGTTCGTCAAGAAGTCCTAGGTCAAGGCTCTCATAGCTCCTAGCGAATGTGGTGAAGGTGTTATCCAACTCCTTGATGCATGTCACTATGTCATCTCCTGAGGTCTCAGCGAGATCCTTGGCCACTAAAAGGAAAGATTGTCTTTTGTACAAAGGCCTAAGACCTGCTGGTGGTGATGGTGCAATTGGGTTGGACAGTGGTGACTCCATTGCTGGCGTCACAGATGGGACTTTGCACTCTTGAGCACTTTGAGATGTTGTAGTGGGCTTCAATGGCATAGGAGGTGTGCTGCATTCTATTTGAGCCGGCATGGGGATGCGCAACTCCTCTCACTTGGATGATGTTGGGGCATCCAGCTTGGGATGATAAATGTGTTGGGGTTCATTAATCGCAATCGGTGCTAGTTCAGCTTTCTTTGCAATTTGTGCTTTGTATGTGCCAGCCTATCTAGCTGGAGTGGGGTTGCTCAGAGTTGAGCCTCTTGAATGTCCACTCTTAGGCACCCATATCCAGGGGTTTCCCTCATAGTATCCTTGTGCTCACAAGAGATATTTGGGGATCCATCGTGGCGTGGTAGTGCGCCTATGTCGATAGCATTTGAGCTGCCTCTTAGGCTGCGACTGATAGTTTGTGCGTTTAGAAGCACGTTTTGGCAGTTTACAAGGAGGTGGCCCTTGTCGTTTTGGCACCCATATAAGCGTAGACTCTTTGGCCTTGTGAGTGGCTTGGGTGGGCTTGGTTCTAGTAGTTTGAGCATGGGGTGAGATATCACTGCCCTTCTCCTTATGCTTTGTCATAGGCATGGCCATGGGGGTCTCTATCAGTGGCTCTACAATTGTAGGAGGTGCAAGATAACCCTTGCTGAAAGTAGTCACTATGCACACATTGCCTACAACAAGATGGATGCGATCTAGGTTGTAGTCCACATTGCAGTTTGTCTGGTTTTTTAAAGTGCGACCTAGTAGTGACTTATTACCGACCCCTTTAGTGTTTGGCAAGACATAAAAGAAGACTGGGATACTTTCAAACTCGATGGAGATAGCCACTTTGCACTTTCCTAAGAGTGAATAAGTGTTGCCCCCAAATGGTTTGAATTTAGTGTTTGTGGGCTGTAATTTAGGTTGACCAATGCGTGTCCAATGGGCATGTGTCAAGACATTATAGTTGGCACCTTCGTCGATCAAGGCATCAAAAGAATATGCCTATTTTGCAGTGACTATGATTCGTAGGTAGGTGGGTGCCACTACTTCCTCATCTTGATCTATCAGTTCGGTAATTGTGGCCATGCAGATGTTGACAGGGGCTTCAAGCATAGGTAGCTCGTGCAATGGGTGGGAAGGAGGATAGTACTTTTTCATGCAATTGCCATTGAAGAAGCCTATTCCTTCACCTTTGAGCATCTCCAACTCAACATTGCCTGTTCTACTAATTGCACGTACTCGGAAAGGTCCTAGTCCTTGAAATTTCATTTTCTGTTTGTGACCCTTCATAGAGTATAGTAGAACGAGATCCCCCTGATCAAAGTTGCGCTGTTTGACATGCTTGTCAAACCACATATTTCATCGTGCCTTCTTGCAAATTAGAGCGTGGGAAGAGTCGAGTCTCCGTGAGACGCTCTAACTCCACTAAGCAGTTGGTCCAAGCTTCTCTTCCCTCCCAATGCTTCTGAGTTACTATCCTTAAGCTAGGGACAAAGAACTCTAAGGGTAGAATGGCCTCCATTCCATAAGTCAGCCTAAAGGGCGTTTGTCCTACAGCCATCTTATAGGCTATACGATAGGCCCACAAGGCCACCATCAATTTATTATCCGAGTCTCTTCGTGATGTGGATACTATTTTAGTAAGCATGTTGATTAGGATTTTATTCGTTGATTCTGCTTGGCCATTTGCTTGAAGGTAGTAAGGCAAGGACCTTCTATGAATGATTAGGAAGATCAAGAGCAGGTGGGATATCACTTCATTAATGAAGTGCGTACCATGATCACTCTCTAATTCAATTGGATAACCAAACCGTGAAAAGACCTACTCCCACAAAAACTTCGCAGTGGTTCTAGCATCGTTCTTCCTAGTGGCTCTTGCCTCTGCCCACTTCATCAGGTAACCAATTGCCACAATGATATAGCATGCCTGGGAGTACTGTGCCACACGACTGATAGGTCCAACGAAGTCAATGCCCCATTTTTCGAAGGGCTGTCGTGCTATTAGGGGGTCAACTCCATCTTATCCTTGCACACAGGCACCTTAGTCCTCTGGCACTCATCGCAATGTTTTACAAATTTAGCAGCATCACAGAATAGGGTGAGCCACCATAGTTGGGATTGTAGCACCTTACGGGCTGTTGTGTCCCCACTAAAGTGTCCTCCAGCTATTCCACCATGCGCTTCTCTCAATACATTATGCATCTCGTGCTCACACACACATCTACGCAACAAACTGTCTTGTCCTAACCTATAGAGTTGGCTAGCGATCAGTTGGTACGGCTGGATTTTTAAGATAAGCCTCCTTAGCCTGGCTTTCTCAGTAGGTCTCTTAGGCAGACCGTTCTCTAACATTTAAACTACATCATTGGCCCAATATGGCATCAAATCAACCCTAAACAAGTCTCTTTCGCTAGACAGGCCAAAGAGATGAGTGTCCGATAGGTCGTCAGGTATGCCTTGTCTAGCAGCCTCTCCTGTGGGCATGCGGGACATGTGATTAGCCATGTAGTGCTGCTTTCCCTTACGTACAACCACAGAAAAATCAAATTTCAAAATGAGAAGTAACCATCTCGCTATGTGACCTGTAGTGCATGGCTTGTTCACAAGATAAAGCAAGGCTTGATGGTCAATGAAAAAGATGAAGGGTATGGCCAACAGATAATGCCTAAATTTCTTTATAGCAAACACCATGGCTAACCCTTCCCTTTCTATAGTGGAATAGTTCATCTATGTTTTTGTGAGCTGCCTGTCGGCAAAACTCATGGGGTAATCAAGGTTATGTTCACCAGGCTGGCATAGAACAGCTCCAATAGCAAACTTAGAGGCATCTATGTGTACATGGAATGTTATGCTCCAGTCTGGGGCTCGTAAGATTGGTGCACTGATGAAAGCCTTCTTCAATTGTTTGTATGCACACTGGCATTCCTCAGTCCATTTGAATACAATTAGTAGCTTGTACAATGGTCTAGCAATCAGCGTGTAATTCAGTACAAAGCGTCGGTAGTATCCCGTGTGGCCTAAGGAACACTGAACGCCCTTGTAGTTAATGGGTGGTGGTAGGTCGACAATGACCTTGGCTTTTGAGAAGTCGGTGGCAATGCCATTCCTTGACACTACGTGCCCTAGGATACATCTGTGCTTCACCTAGAACTAGCACTTTAAGGGGTTCAATGAGAGGTTGTATAACTGACACCGTTCAAAGATGGCTCTCAAATTTTCTAAGTGTTCGGTCCAACTAGAGTGTATGCATAAGTTGTCTATGAACACCTCTAACTCACACCTAAGCATATCTTTGAAGATGGTGCACATTAATCATTGGAAGGTTGCAGGCGCATCCATCAGCCCAAAAGGCATAACGATGTAGGCGAATACACCCCACTCCGTGGTGAAGGCAATCTTGTGCCTGTCATCAGGGTGCACTTGCACTTGATTATAGCTAGAGAAGCCATCCAAGAAGTTGTAGCCTTCTTTGCCTGCCACCCTCTCCAGCATGTGCTCAGTATATGGTAAGGGGTAGTTGTCCCTCTTCCTAGCAGCATTAACTTTCTTGTAATTCATGCACACTCAAATTTTACCATTCTTTTTCATAACAATCACTATGGGTGGTACCCAATCCGTGTGCTCAATCTCATATATAAATCCCGCCTTCATGAGCTTATCGATTTCTTCCTTCACTGCATGGGTGTGTTTGGGATTCATAGGGTATGGTTGTTGGTTTGTTGGCACCGCATTTGGAACCATTGGGATATTATGGGTCACAACCCTAGGATCGACTCCTTTAAGTTCCTTCAAGGACCAGGCAAACACGTCGACATACTCTCATAGGAGAGCAACAAGTTTAGCCTCCTCATCCTTGGTCAAGTCGTTAGCAATGAGCAGAGGTCGAGGCTTCTTGCCTTCCCCTGCCAAGTTGACTTCCTTGACCTTGGCGGGTCCCCCAATTGGCTCTCTGGTTTGCCCTTGTCTCTTTGCTCCTATCAGAATCACCACTTTATCACCCTTCTTAAACTTTGTGAAGCGTTTGGGGAGATCCTGCGGCTTCTTTTGCCTCTCTACTTATGAGTCCTTAGTTTGCCTCCTAGCCTCCTCCTTTAGCCGTCTGTGCCTTAGGTGGACTGGCAAGTCCCCCTTAGTGCGTGTGATCTTAGAGGGTTGGGGTATTTTGGGATCACTCTCTGTACTAACTTCAGACTCTGAGTTAAACTCACATCCCTCGCTTGAGGAAGGAGTTTCACTAGGGGGTCATATTTAGTAGATGTATCTGTCTTAAGCACTGGAACTACCAATGGTCGTGCCACCCCTGCCTGCTCGTAATCCATGGCTCTTATGTGCTCCAACTAGGATCTATCGCACTCCATCCGCATGACTTCTCTTTCATTCTAGCCTGACCTTTCCCTTCTATGCCTAGAGTCTGCCTTGATCTATTCGGTTGCTCTCCCTTCAGTGTTATATTCTATCATGTCTAACTCTTTTTCACTCTCGTCTCCAATAGAGTGGCAGTCCTCGTACTCCTCATCATCAGAATCTTGTGCCTCTGACTGCTTGTTATCCCCCAGGTTTTCCTCTCCAATCTCCTCTTCATCAGTGACTAAAGCCCAATTGTATAACTAGTTAATATCATGAATTCTGGTCCATTTCCACTTAGACCTAGCCAAGAGATTGCTTAGGGGTTTTAGATTAGCAGCCATGTTGCCCTTTAGTTTATCGGTCAGACACTCTATGATTTCCTGAAGCTCAAGCTTGTTGGTGGGGACATGAAACGAGACCGTTTTCCCTGGGTTACATGAGCTTCCTACCATCATCTAGAGTGGCATGATGGGCTCCCTTGCTAGCCTGCTTGGTGATTTAGTAGCTTGCCTATATAGCTCTTCTTCATCTGAGAACGGTAGGTCAACCATTGCCAAGACATGCATCCAATCTCGCTCATCTTCAGGGCAAGGGATGTACTTGGTCAATGACCCATAGGGTTTGCTTGCTTGTGCATCGCCTTTTAGCATGGTTGAGATAGCATCTAGGTCGGCTAGGGTAGTCTTCCAGGTATCCATCTCAACCATCACCGCTTCTATTCAATTCCCCAACAAGAAGATGAGATTATTCTCCCAATCTTCAATAACTCACGCGTTCCTCATCCAGGGTTGGCCTAGCAGTATGTCATAGTCCACTCCCTTCATGACAATGAAGTTCACAGAAAACTGCACCCCTGCGACCTTCACTGGCTAATTCTTTAAGACCCCGGATGGTTTGATATTCATTCCATTGGCCAATGTGACGTTGAACCTAGCCGTTTCCACAGGTGGGTTTCCCAGGCCTGTAGAAATGTGTGACTCAAGACACTGACACCAACGCCTGTGTCTACGCTTCCTTTTGTGTTGCATCCCCCAAGGCAAAGATAGGTAAGACTGCATGCATCTTTGTGCCTTCCCGGAAAGCATTGATGTGTAGTGACCTTGGAACTGAGTATAGCGTTAGGCTTGGAATCTGCGTGACTGCGTCCTGCTCTTGCAAGTCAGCGGCAGTATGCTCTCCTTTTCCCTCTACCCCCAATGCTTTAATTATTGCCATAAGGAAGGGTGTTGCCAGAGCAGATCTCCTAGGCTCACGATTACTAGGATGGTTACTAAAGTGGTGAGGAGGTTACTGGGTGGTTGCCTTTCTCCTTGGTTAGCATTCTTTGGCCATATGTCTTGGTTAGCTTGCTGACATGCTTCTTCTTGGTCTTGCCTTTGTGGCATCTCACGTGGTGTGGCTACGCTCCCCGATTGAGGTCGCGATGGTGAAACGGGTGTACTTACACTAGAGAGGTTGAGAGCGGAATTTTGGTGCCGGGAATTGCTTAAAAATAGCTAAAAATTATGAATATCAAGGGAAAAATATTCACCGTCAAAGGCGGCGGCTCGATCTAGGACGATTTTAAGCGCCAAAGTGCTTTAAAGGTGCCCAAGCGACACTTGTTGATTTTTCATAATTTTTTAGAAAGTCGTGCGGGTTGACACGAGCTACTGGCCAATGGGTGATGCTAAGCCGGACGCCTAGGATTTTTCAGAGCTCAATTCCGAGTCCGAACGGGAAAATGGCCAAGAAGTTGGGCAAGATGCGAAGAGGTGGACATTAGAGTGGCCAAAGTGGGCATGACTTTTGGGAGCCCAAGAAATTTAAATGTCACATGAAAAGTTTGATGCAAGAGAACCAACAAATCGTGGAGAGAGGAGGCGCCAGGATGCGCCCGAAAAATGCGCCTCCTTCTCCTTCATCATGGCATGGAGGTTGTATACAACCTATCAAGCAGATCATTGGCCCTCATTCCCCTCTGTATGCTGATCTTATCGCAGCCCTTCGCTCCTCAATTGATGGCCTGAATGCTAAGATAGAAATCTAGACTTTCTCTCTCCTCCCTCTCTCTCTTCTAAAGGCAAGTTCATGTGGGAAGAAGAAGGAAGAAGAAAGAATGATGGAGGCTTGTTCGGCACGGATCGGATTGCTCCACGGGCTGGAAATGGTGATTTGTGATCGTCATGAGCATGAAGTGCTGCTGATTTTCAGATTTGCAACCATGGACACGAAACCCGAAACACGCAAATAAGCGGTAATTCAATTTTTTCAAAGGAAATTTGAGATTTCATGGCTTTTGATTGATGAAATGTTGTTCATGTGGGCTGAAAATTATTTATGTTACTGTTTTCCATGAGTACTTGCTTATCATAATCAGAAAATCAGAAAAATATGCATCTTGTGGCTCAAAATAATACACTAAAACACGTAAAATATGGAAAATCAAGGGAAAATGATGTTTTTGGGCATAAAAATGGAAAAATGAATAGGAACACTAACTAAATTTTCATTTTTGCTGCATGAAGGAACTAAGGGCCACAGCCCATAACCTATCTTGAATTTTTAGTAATTAAATAATGCAGAAAATAAGGAAAAATATAATGAAAATAGAGAAAAATCACTAAAAATAGGGGAAAAATGCATTTTGGGTGCGGAAAATTAATGATAATTAAGAAAAATATTTGTGAATGTTTGGGGGGATTGAAGCATGAGGATTTGCCTTAGTTCAACCCCACCTTCTTGTTCTAGTGTGTCTTTTTCCATTTTTTACACATAAAATGATGGCAAAATGCCCTATAAATCTATACCACAATGCAACATTTGATCGATGGGAGGGTAGAGTGGTGAAAGTGTCTCTAAATGTGGAGTAACATGATGAAAAGATTGCTGTTTTTGTTTGCATGCCATATAGGTCGGTGAATAATTATAAAATAAGAGCCTAGTAGCACGAGGGTTTCCTTGGTGCTAGGTTTGTGCAACGCCGCATAAGAACGGTAGTTGAAAATCATTGAAAGGATGTTTTCCACATGTGCACAATATTGATTTCATAATTGATTGAGCACTTAGCATCCACACTATGCATAAATCATGGAAATATTTAAAGGTATCCGAAATCCTGGATGCACAGCAATTGCTTTCATTAGGACCTTGACCCACGTTGAGTGAGAGACAGGACACCCTAAGCCATAGGCTGGTCGTGGGGTCTGGGTGAAAGAGAAGTAAGGACAATGGTACATTCCTGTATACGAATAAATGGTACCTTGAGTGGATTTTGTGCGAAATGTTTATATGTTGAGCGACGCATCGAGGGGCCAATCCCCAAGGTGTAGGAGAGTTGTAGAGGGGTGCCGGCACTCAGCCGTTGGAGGACCCCCTATGTCTGTGCTTCGTGCCATTAGGCAATGTGTAAGGGACTCCCTCTGAGGAGTAGTGGGTGAGAGAAGAGTGGACTACAAAGGACATAATACAAACGCAAGACATTTAGGAAGGCAATGTATGTGTCATCAACGCTCCTGGCCGCGAGGCCATGGGGTTGTTGAGCACGTGAGATAGAGGTCCGGCTAGTGCACGAGCCAGTGCTGGCCCGTTCTAGGTTCCATCAGTGGTGCGTCTACCGGGAGCCGCTTAAAAGTGGCGGTCTGCGAATCCTGGTTATCTAGGAACCAACTTGCAGTTTATGCCAAAGAATACTGAGATTGATCCGTTATTTATCGATAAGCATCGTCTAACAGAAATCCAAAAGCAAGAGAGAGACGAAAGAGCTAGGCGACGTGCTGAAATTTTTAGGAGATATTCTCCTAAGCGGAGCGGTGGTGAATCCTTACGAGGGAGTGGATCTAGTGGTCTTGGGGCCACAAGCAGTAAGTTAGGAGAAGGTGGAAGCTCTAGTGCTCCCCTTTCTTCCATAAGCCAGTCTACATCAAGTGCGGGAGGTGCAACCCCACCTTCCCTTATTTCTAGTGCAAATCCAATCCTTGTCATGGCGCAGCCTATTGCAATTCCTGCAGGAATGACGGATTTTACGGCTCTAGGTTACCCGCTACCCATTTTTAATGGGCTAGTTGAGGAAGATGCGGAACTGCACATTAGGGAGTTTCAAAAGCTGATGTTTAACTGTCGCATTTAAGAAGAAGGACATTTAATGATGTTCTTCAATATGACTCTCAAAGGAAGAGCTGCCATATGGTATCATGGTTTAGAAGCCGGAACCATACTGAATATTGATTCATTTTATGGAGCTTTTCCAAGGGAGTTTGCCCCTGAAAGGGGTGGGCAATATTGGTTGCGTGTACTCAACGTGACCTGCCAAGAACCACACGAGGATATTCGTGCTTATGTGAAGAAAATAAAAGAGGTTTTCCGTAAGTTGGACACCTCTATTCCTATCCCCGCAGCTGCCCAATTGCAATATTTCCTACATGGTTTGGACTTTAATATCCAATTTCAGTTGAGTAGTGTCCCCTTGGGGGATATAGATACTGCCATTACATGAGCACAAGAGGTGGAATCCCGATTACAAGAAGCCTATGCTTCTCGAGGCAATTCAAATATGGGTTTAGTATTGGGAAACAATATGGCGATGGCCAATGGCAGTAGTGGCCAAGGGATAGCGATGGCTAACCCTAATGGGAGAGGGAACATGATGCAGAATGTCCCTTTATTACCAGCTCCCCCTAGCATGTCGATGCCTATGGGCAGTCAAATGGCTCCAAATGGTGGAGGCCAGGCGGTCAATTCTAACACCATGCCTGTGGCTCAACAACCAGCGCCTAATCGAATAGTTAGGCCAATGGAACGACATGGTAATGACCAAGGCTATGAGTCGAGCGCTTCCAATGTTCTTGGTGAGGTTAAGGACATGATGAAGCATTATACCGACATGATTATGAAGCAGTATCAGCAAATAGCCGTTGATGTCAACTTCCTTAAAAAACAACAAAATTTGATAGGAAGTAGATACCCAGATGAGGGTGCACCGTCGAGGTTTAGTTGCAAATGGTGTGGTGGGTAGCACTATCCAAGAAATTGCCCAAATGTTAAGTACGACATTTGTGGAAAATCCGGCCATTTAGCAGCTACTTGCTAGAGTAAGATTAGTTCCCTCCAGCGAGGAAGTCGGCAACCAGGGCTTGTTAATCATCGTGCCCAAGGAAATGATTCCCAACAAGAAGATGGGCCTAAACAAATACTTCAACGACCAAAGACTACAATGGAGGAGCTACCCAGTGGTAGTGGGGTTAGTTTGATTGAGGCTATACGCGTTAATGATGCTGAAACCTCTAATCTGCGAGCTGTTCTTACAAGAGGTCAAAAGGGTAGAGAGTCCAACAAGGTTAAGCCTGTCGACGGAAACCCTAAACAAGGTGACAAAGGAAGGCAAGTTTTGGATCCTGCCATGGAAGGGGGACCTTTGAAGCCCGTGGAAAGTAAAGCCGATAAGGAACCACCAAAGAAGAAGGTGAAAGTTAAAAAAGAGGCAATAAAGCCGGTTCAGCGACCTAAAGAGCGGATGGTTTGGTGTGAAAAGCGAACTCTATCGAACTATCATGAATTCGATTTGGCGAGCTCTCTTTGCGAAGTCAAGCCGGATGTGAATCTTTTACATCTTATTAAGCTTTCCCTAGGAGTACGCAAGGAATTTAGAAAGATCCTACGTACCGGGTATATCGTAGAACCTTTGGGTATTGCGCGAGTTGGTGATGATTGGTTTGAGCATGCTGAGAAGCATTGCCCAAGGGTTGCAGCCTATGTCGATGGGATATTAATAGATTATGCCATTGTCAACACCGGATCATCTGTTAACATTATGAGTTCTGAACTGATGGAAAGGTTGGGTCTTGCGATCCAGAAAGATACCTCCACAATTCTCAGAATGGCAGATGATAGTTTGAGACAGTCGGAAGGCTGCATTACTAAGGTCCATGTCACTGTTGCAAATGTAGAATGCCTGTTGGACTTTAGGGTGATTCGTTTTGCAGGCCGTCTAAGTTACCAAGTATTACTCAGACGACCTTGGATCTTGCAAGCGGACTGCCAAGTGGATATACCCGCCGGTCAACTAATATTTGGTAGAGGTGTCCAGCGTGTGGTGGTTGATGCTTATCCTGAGTCTCCGCAGAGTGAGAGAGCTTCTCTATCTTCTACAGAATTGGAGACATTAGAAGATTTATCTGCCAGTGAGACATCATCGAGTGATGAGTCCAAAGAGGGATCCACCACGAAAGACATCTATCAGATTACTTTGAATGAGCCGATAGAGGGCCAAGATCGTATAAGAGATGCAGATGTTATCGAGCTAGACCTTGGTACGCCTGATGATTCGCGGCCAATCAAATTAGGTTCTATGCTCAGCACAACAGAAAGGGAGGACTATGTGGCCTTGATTCAGGAATTCCGTGATATCTTTGCTTGGAGTTATGATGAGTTGAGGGGCATTCTCCTAGTCTTGCTGTTCATACAATTCCGTTGAAAGAGGGCAGTCGTCCTATAGGACAGAAAGTAAGGCGTATGCCTTTTGAACTGAGAGACGGGTTGTTTGAAGAGTTACAGAAGCTTTGAAAAGCAGGTTTGATTTTTCCTGTGCAACACATGGAATAGTGTTCGCCGGTTGTGATCAGAAAGAAGAAGAATAATCAAATCCGATTATGTGTAGACTTTAGGGAGCTGAATAAGTAGATAGTTAAGGATTACTACCCGTTGCCATTTATTGACCAGATTTTGGATCAATTAGCGGGTAGGGAAATCTATTCGTTTATGGATTGTTTTGCAGGATACAATCAGATGGCAATTGCAGAAGAGGACAAGTTGAAAACAACTTTTATTACTGTATTTGGTACTTTTGCGTACCATGTGATGGCCTTTGGTTTATGCAATGCGCCTGGTTCGTGACAACAAACAACAGATAAGACATTCGGTGACATATCCCCTGAAGAGTTGAAGGTGTTTATTGATGACTTAGGGGACGCCACCATGAGAGGAAGGTAGTTGATCATTTTAAGAAAATGCTTTGAGCGCTGTAGACAATTTTGCATCGCCCTTAACCCACGAAGTGTGTTTTTGGAGTACCTTATGGGCTATTGTTGGGTCATGTGGTCAGTTCGGTAGGAATTGCGACAGACCCTAAGAAGGTCAAAGTTATAGTTGCCATGGGTCCACCACGCACTCCGAAAGAAGTTCATAGCTTTCTGTCTTTGGTTGGTTATTACCGTAGATTCATAAACGCCTTGGTAGAAAGAATGTTGCCGCTTACAAATTTATTGTCCTTTAGCTGTTTGTTTGTGTGGAGCGACCCTTGTAAGGTAGCATTCGAGGATGTGAAACAGGAGCTAGCAAGAGCTCCCGTTTTAAAAGCACCTAAAAGACGTGAGGTGTTCTATATATTTTCAGCGGCCACCATGTATAGTATCAGCTGCTGTTTAGCCCAAATTTGGGAAGAGAAGTGGTACCACCCGATTGCTTTTGCTAGCCGGAAGCTGGGGGTATCCGAAATCAATTATACCTACATGGAGAAGTTGTGTCTGGCGATGGTCTTTGGGACCAAGAAATTCAGGCATTATGTTCTCTATGAGAAAGTCGTGCTTTATACGAAGGCGGAGGGGCTTCGATTATTGATGAATAAGCTACAGCCGCCTGATCATCTGGCGAAGTGGTTAATCACTTTGTAGGAATTTGATTATGAAATCAGGAGTAAGCCACCAAGGTTGCAAGGCATCGTGGAATGTCTAGTGGACTTTGGGGAGCCGAAGGAATCTGTGGTTGAAGGTAGTGACATGGAGTTGTTATTTAAAATAGATACGGCATCTATTCCCTCCTGGTATGCTGCAATAACACATTATTTATCAATGGAAGAGGCAGGATCCAAATTATTTAAAGCTGAGAGAAGGAAAATTAAGCAGCAAGCGTTAAAGTTTACCTTGATCGCAGGTACATTATATCGGCAAGGGGTTGATGCCATCTATCGCCGATGTGTCATGCCTGATGAGGTGCCATTCATTTTGGAAGAGTGCCATGATTCTGCTTGCGGCGGCCATTTTGCTGGACGGCTTACAGCACAAAAGGCTTTAAGAGCAGGTTATTGGTGGCCTGCCATCTTCCAGGATGCGTTTGCGTATGTTAAGAGATGTGATATTTGTCAACGACATGATAGTCAAGAGAATAGGAAACGATCACTCACCCCTATTATGTCGATACTTCCATTTGAGAAGTGGGGAATAGACTTTGTGGGTCCTATTACTCCATCGTCGACTACCCAAAAGAGGTACATCATTATAGCAATTGACTACTTCACAAAGTGGTCAAAAGCACGTGCAACAAGGAAAGATGATGCTAAAGAAACTGCTAGTTTCCTTTTAGAGCAGATAATATGCCGTTTTGGTCCGCCGAAAGAATTAGTGTCAGACCGCGGAACCCATTTCCTGAATAAGGTGATCAAAGGTTTGATAGAAATTTGGCAAATCAAGCATAACAAGACAATCCCATATAACTCGCAAGCCAATGGGCAAGTTGAAAGCACCAATAAGCAGCTTGTGGGCATTTAGTCCAAAATTGTGTCGGAAAAGAAACGAGATTGGGATAAAAAGTTATACGTGGCAATGTGGGCCTATAATATGACCTTCAAACGAGCCACTGGACATACCCCGTTCAAGTTAGTATATGGGGAGGAGTGTGTCTTGCCTTTAGAGATTGAGCTGCCAACTATTCGGTTTGCCATCAATCATTCTTTGAGTGATGAAGATGCACTTTTTGAGCGCTTGACGACACTGGCACATTTAGATGAGCTTAAGCTGCAGAGCTTATTGCATCAAGAAGTGTCGAAGCGCCGAATGAAGCAGCTACATGACCTCAAAGCCAAGAAATACACCTTCAAGAAAGGACAGCTTGTTCTGTATTATGACGCACGACGTGAATTATTTCCAGGCAAGCTAGAGCCCAAATGGGATGGGCCCTATAGGATCGTTAGAATAGGAAAGAATAAATCCACAGTCTTGTTAGCTGACCTTGAGGGGATAGAATTTAAAAATAAGTTTAATCTTAATAAGATTAAACCTTATTATTTCTGATTGCACTAATACTATGACTGCCTTGTAGGTCTAGGAGAGATCGATCAAACATCTGCAAGGAAATCGTGATAGAGGTTGATGGGTCGTCTGATCCCTTATTTAGAACACCCATATTTAGAATAGAGATATCATCATGGAAAGCTCATTTGGTGGAGCAAAGGATACAAAAAGTGATTGAGCAAGAAGGCGGGACATTTATTTGGGAGATCAAGGTCTTCTGCCATCACTGCCTACAAATGTTGACGAGCATCCCTGTTGAATTCAATGATGATAGAGGGATGGAGCCTATAGTCCACCCGTTGAATATGCTGAATTTCGATTACCATAATTACGAGTAGAGTTCAGGATGGCGGGATATGTAAACCCTTTATGGACGTACACCTTGTACTTTGATGGGGCGTCCAGGGGTGCATGCAAAAAAGGAAGTGTAGGAGTTGTCATCCGAGACCCCCGACGACGCATTGTCATGAAGTTAGCTGCTTATCTCGGGGTGAATTTTACCAATAATATGGCAGAATACAAAGCCCTGATTATGGGTTTGAATATTGCAAAGAAGGGTGGTATCCGCCAATTATTGGTGAAAGGGAACTCTCAGCTGGTTTTAAATCAACTCAATGGGACGTACATGGTACGAAACCCCATCCTTTGCATGTACCATCATACTGCCATAGCCCTGCTAGACGAATTTGAAAGAGTGTCTTTTCAGCTGATTCCACGACATTGGAATCAGTTTGCCGATTCATTGGCTAATTTTGCGTATGAAAAAGACCTCTTCTTTAATTGTGGCCCTTAACCTGATATATCTATTGATGGTGAGACAGGACCTGGTCGTTCGTGGGGTATGCTTTGTGAACATGCCCTCTTTGGCAGACGATGGTTGATCTGGGTGATGCAGAGGGTAGGCGAGACTCATCTGCCTTTATTAACTTGGACGTACAGACTGATTAGATGATATGTGATGCGAACACCTCTTGCGATATACGCAGGAGGGATGGGTCATAATTTAAAGCACCTAGTTTAGGGCTACGAGCCTCTGTTCCCCTGGGAATGGTATGCTTTGATGTCTATCATAGTTGTTTCCAGGAGGATGTTATGAGTAGAATGTTTCATTTCGTTAGGCCAAGAGGGCCATTTCCTTGTCTAGTGCGGGTGCGTTTAATTGGGGGTTTCTGTTTTAAGTGTTATGCTGGTGGACAGGTTTTGTGATTCGTGCAATTTGGTGGAGCCTAGAGGAGCCTTTGCTGCGATGGAAGCTTCTTGTGGCCAATCCAGGTGATATCTCTCCTTTACGAGTACCTTTCTTTCCTATTATATGTGTATTTGTACTTGTCGAGGGGAGACATTTTTGTTGGGGACCGGCAACCAAGGCATGAAGTCCCAGGTTCCGGCTAAGTATGTTTGAGGGAGGTGGGAGTAGTCATTGCCTCTTGTAAAGACATTGTCAGGCATTGAAAGACCTGTTTTAGAAGGAAGTCTTAGTAGCCCTGTTCTGTTAGCCTGCTAGGCAGCCGTTCTAGGAGTTCTTGTTAGTAGTGAGGCAGTTAACAAAGCCTGCCAGAAGATAATAATGATGATGCCAAGAAACCCTGGACATCCTAAAAGATGAATATAAATACGAAGGTGTGTAAAAAGGGGTTCTAACCCTTATCAAAGAAAATAAAAGAACTGAAAATATATAAGCAATTGATCATTGCCTTGCGGAGGCCTGGTAGGTTCCTGGGGATGAGTCAGACCCGGTGCCGATACCTTATCTTCCTAGGGGTAGCTTCTTGCTGAAAATAATAACAAAACAAGGAAGGTTGGAGCGAAAATAAAAGTGAGTGTTAGAAAAGGATTAAGTGTTGCCTTGCGAGGGCTTGGTAGGTTCTTGGGTGCCGAGACAGGTCCTGAGGCCAATGCCCTGTTCTCCTTGGGTCACTATGCTCAGCTCCCTCCTTTTTACATGTCCAAGTATGTTGATCAAATAAAAACCCTAAAAGAAGAGATGTATTGAAAGAAAATACTCCTTGATCAGGCTATAGGAGTCCTCGCCTTGTAGGAGCTCCTAGTCGTGTTGTCTTTAGTTGGTAAGTAGTTCAGACTACCATTTAGGGCAACCTCTTTGATAGGTTTTTTAGTTTGGTTGTGTTGGCGCAGTTGGTTAGTGACTCGCTTCGGATCTTCTATTAGATGATGCTAGGCCTACTCCTTGTGGATGTCATGCCTTGGTTCTGTCCAGGGGTAGGGGGAGCATTGTGTTGAGTTTTATTATATATTTGTTTTGTATCAGCTTGATGCTTCTTTGGTTGTTTATGTGTAGATATGTTCGTGGATTCGCCGGGCTGAGTCACCCTATCCCGTGGTCGCCAATGAGAGCGGAATTTTCCTGCCGGGAATTGCTTAAAAATAGCTAAAAATTACGAATATCAAGGGAAACATATTCACCGTCAAAGGCGGCGCCTCGATCTAGGACGATTTTAAGCGCCAAAGTGCTTTAAAGGTGCCCGAGCGACACTTGTTGATTTTTCATAATTTTTTAGACAGTCGTGCGGGTTGACACGAGCTACTGGCCAATGCGTGATGCTAAGCAGGACGCCCAGGATTTTTCAGAGCTCAATTCCGAGTCCGGACGGAAAAATGGCCAAGAAGTTGGGCATGATGCGAAGAGGTGGACATTAGAGTGGCCAAAGTGGGCATGACTTTTGGGAGCCCAAGAAATTTAAATGTCACATGAAAAGTTTGATGCAAGAGAAGCAACCAATCATGGAGAGAGGAGGCGCTAGGATGTGCCCGAAAAATGCGCCTTCTCCTTCTTCATCATGACATGGAGGTTGTATACAACCTATCAAGCAGATCTTTGGCCCTCATTCCCCTCTATATGCTGATCTTATCGCCGCCCTTCACTCCCCAATTGATGGCCTGAATGCTGAGATAGAAATCTAGTCTTTCTCTCTCCTCCCTCTCTCTCTTCTAAAGGCAAGTTCATGTGGGAAGAAGAAAGAATGATGGAGGCTTGTCCGGCATGGATCGGATTGCTCCAGGGGCTGGAAATGGTGATTTGTGATCGTCATGAACATGAAGTGCTGCTGATTTTCAGATTTGCAGCCATGGACAGGAAACCCGAAACACGCAAATAAGCGGTAATTCAATTTTTTCAAAGGAAATTTGAGATTTCATGGCTTTTGATTGATAAAATGTTGTTCATGTGGGCTAAAAATTATTTATGTTGCTGTTTTCCATGAGTACTTGTTGATCATAATCAGAAAATCAGAAAAACATGCATCTTGTGACTCAAAATAATACACTAAAACACGTAAGATATGGAAAATCAAGGGAAAATAATGTTTTTGGACATAAAAATGGAAAAATGAATAGGAACACCAACTAAATTTTCATTTTTACTGCACGAAGGAACTAAGGGCCACAGCCCATAACCTATCTTGAATTTTTAGTAATTAAATAATGCAGAAAATAAGGAAAAATACAAGGAAAATAGAGAAAAATCACTAAAAATAGAGAAAAAATGCATTTTGGATGCGAAAAATTAATGAAAATTAAGAACAATGTTTGTGAATGTTTGGGGGGATTGAAGCATGAGTATTTACCTCAGTTCAACCCCACCTTCTTGTTCTAGTGTGTCTTTTTCCATTTTTTACACATAAAATGATGGCAAAATGCCCTATAAATCCATACAACAATGCAACATTTGATCGATGGAAGGGTAGAGTGGTCAAAATGTGTCTAAATGTGGAGTAAAATGATGAAAATATTGTTGTTTTTGTTTGCATGCCATATAGGTTGGTGAATAATTATAAAATAAGAGCCTAGTAGCACGAGGGTTCCCTCGGTGCTAGGTTCGTGCAACGCCGCATAAGATCGGTAGTTGAAAATCATTGAAAGGATGTTTTGCACATGTGCACAATATTGATTTCATAACTGTTTGAGCACTTAGCATCCACAATATACATAAATCATGAAAATATTTAAAGGTATCAGAAATCCTAGATGCACATCAATTGTTTTCATTAGGACCTTGACCCACGTTGAGTGAGAAACAGGACACCCTAAGCCATAGGCTAGTTGTGGGGTCTAGGGGAAAGAGAAGTAAGGACAATGGTACATTCCTGTATACGATTAAATGGTACCTTGAGTGGATTTTGTGCGGCATGTTTATATGTTGAGCGACGCATCGAGGGGCCAATCCCCAAGGTGTAGGAGAGTCGCAGAGGGGTGGCGGCACTCAGCCGTTGGAGGACCCCCTATGTCTGTGCTTCGTACCATTAGGAAATGTGTAAGGGACTCCCTCTGAGGAGTAGTGGGTGAGAGAAGAGTGGACTATAAACGATGTAATATAAACGCAAGATGTCTAGGAAGGCAATGTATGTGTCATCAACGCTCCTGGCCACGAGGCGGTGGGGTTGTTGAGCGCGTGTGATAGAGATCCGGCTAGTGCACAAGCCATTGTCGGCCCGTTCTAGGTTTCATCAGAGGTCTTCCATTCGGTCTTTCAATATGGGCTCTATGTCTTTTAGGTGTTCCTAGGCGTCCTTGACCCACTCCTTGACTTTGGCTATAGCCTTGAGTTGCCGTCTGGGGTGGGGGTATTCCCCTACCTTGGCACTCCCCAATTCTGTTGTCGTAGGGGCTGAGGTCTCTGCCTCAACATCAGTGACCCTCTTTCCCGTCACTAGCATTGTAGCTTCCTCAGTCTTAAGGGTAATATTTGCATCCATTCTCTTTCTCCTTCTCCTCCGGCTTTTCTTTCCCAACAAGGCTGCGTCCAAGTTACTTGGCCCAGGCATTGAGATGCCTATTTGTTTTGTCTGTGTTCTCATCATGACATGTAGTGGGATGGGCGTATCCTCATTGCCAAAGGTCTCCACACCAAACAGCCCCAAGGGTACTAAAGGCACGTTGGAAGAATTAGTTGGTGGCTTCTATCTAGGGCAGTTAGGAAATAAGTGTGATTCCACACTCGGTGCATCGAAGGTCAGCTTTGTCCTTATTTGCTTGTTCCCTTTCCGGGTAACATGATAAAATATGGCCTGGATGACCGCAAGTCCAGCATGGGATTGGATCTTGGCTTGATCGTCCAAAGCCTCTGCCTCTTCCTCTACCTAACGCCATTACCGGTACCAGTCGGTAGTCCATCAGGACTGGGTTTCCTTCCTCATCATAGGATTTGTATGGGTTCATGTAGGTCTCCTCTTCACTAGGTTCTTCCACATAGTGAACGGGAGCGTCACTCGGTGGTTGGGTTATATAGGGCCCTGGTGGTCTGGGTATGCCTATTGGGTTCATCTCTAGCCTAGGAATGGCCAGTCTTGCGTCATTTGGTGCTGGAAGTGCCAACTGGGCTCCCTTGCCAAAGAGGTTAGGTGGCCTCTTGCCTAAGTATGGAGGGTTCTATTGCTGTGTGTATGGGAATCTCCTTGGTAATCCACAATGTAATGCGTCATGACCGAACCTACCGTAGTTCGAGCACGGCTTAGATCTAGGAACTTGGCACTCGACTAGGAGGTGGTTTCCACCACAGTGTATACACTTAATGGGACCTCAAATGGGCCGGCACTAGCTATGGCACTAGCCAGACCTCATGCTCATAACAAACAAACACACCCACACGGCCTCACAGGCCAGGAGCGTCTCTTTGCTGGTAACGTACGAACTATCCTAAAGCTTAATCTATGCATTTATAGTTTTGTAGTCCAACGTTTCCGATTCTATAAACTCCATAGAGGGAGAACCCATACACATTGGCAATAAATGCCACGATAATCACATACATGGGAGGCAACCTCTCGGTGGAATCACCGCGGCTCCATTGCAACTCTCCTACATCGCAGGGATTAGCCCCTTGATGCGTTGCTCAAAATATAGAACAAACAAACAAACTCCACTCTTTTATTTTGAGAGTATTCCAGGAGATACCATGCGTCCTTACCAAATAATTCCCCAAGAAACGAACGTCTATCCTCCTACGGCTTAGGTTGCCTTTCCATACTCACGCATGGATCATCGTCATCGAAAACAGGTGTTATGCATCCAGTCCTTTGTATTCTAATACCATGGTTGACATGCACATGAAAAAGTGGATGATCCTAAAGTGCTTAAACATAATTTTCAATCAGAAACGTGTTGTGCACAACCAGGCTTTCCAATGCTCATTCACTAACTCGTTGCGGCGAGGTAAGGATAGCACTGAGACAACACTCGTGCTACTATCCTCTTCATTAAAATGCAACAAACTCTATGTAATGATATGCATCAGAAAATCAGGAACAATCAACACGCAAATCGCACCATTCAAACATCCCAACCCCCTACGTTTAGGTATTGCTTTCGTTGCATAGGTGTAGAGGTTTATTTTGTCATGTTTTGATGTATGAAAAGCAATAAATCACCAACTTTGACAAAAAGATAGGGAAAACTGAGGCTAAACCTGATGCTTTGCCACTACCATACATCCACAAACAATCATTATATTTTTCCTTATTTTTGTGAAGCGTATTTCTATTTTTCCCTTATTTTTTCATTTTCTTGATTTATTTATCAGTAAAATATGCTATTTTCTATTTTTTCTTGTTTCAATCACTTCAATATACTAACATTCAATTTTTTTTCCATTTTTCCCCCATATGAACACATTTCACCCACCCGAAACGACAAAACTATCATTTTATCGCTTAAAAACCACATTTCGGGTTACGGTAATTAAATAGCGCATGTAAATCATTGCAAAATCAAATTTTTTTGATAAATAGCAATTAATCAGGATGCAACCAGCACTCAAAGAAATTTTCATCCAATAAGAACATCATTACCATAATAAAGTACAAAAAATCCTTCATTTTCTTCATAAAAATAGTCATACCGTGTTTTTATGAAACTCGAGACGTATTAGATGACCGCATGACCAGCAGACGGAGCCTCCATTGGTCTCAATCCAATGATGCACATCAATCTTCAGCATCTCCATCAATCTCCATCACCGTTTCCTTCAATCTCCCTCTCGATTCCTCCTTCAAGATAGTGCGCATGAACATCCCATAGAGAGGAGAGAGAGGGAGGAGAGAGAAAGACTAGATTCTGATCTCTTCATCCACTCTGTCATGTCTCGCGCGAAGACCGGTGATATGATCAGGAAAGAAGGAGAAGTGGCCGGGTATTGTCTGATCCATGGGGTGCTTGCTGCCCAAAAATCGATTTGTGGGGGGGGGGGGGGCCGATTTTTCGCGCCATTGCTGCAGGCGTCCCCATATCTCCACGCCATGTGAAAAAAATGAGGGGGGGTTCCAAAGGGAACCCCTCTTTTGGCCTAAGTTTTGTCCGCCTTTTCAAATCTTGGCCCATTTTTTGTCTCTTCCGCGTTCGGGCTCCGATTCGACCTTTGAAAAATCCTACGCGTCTGTCTCGGCATCCCGCACAGACTAGTAGCTCCTGGATTCTGCACTGCAGTCAGAAAAATTATCAAAAATCCACAAGTGTCGCTCGGGCACCTTTTAAAAGCCGTCTTTCACTTGGTGCTTAAAATCGTCCTAGTTGTAGCCGCCGCCTTCGATGTCGAATATTTTTTCCCTAAATTTTGGATTTTTTGGCAAATTTTAGACACATCTTGGCCTCGAAACTCCGCTCTCATTGGTGACCACGGGATAGGGCGACTCAACCCATCAAATCCCACAACAAATCTGCACAAAACAACGAAAGGAAGCATCAAGCTGATACAAAATAGATACATATTAAAACACAACACAATGCTCACCCTACCCCTGACAAAACCAAGGCATGAAATCCACGAGGAGTAGGCCTAGCATAATCTGATAGAAGGTCCGAAGCTAGTCACTAACCAACTACTCCAACACAGCCAAACTAAAAAGAACTATCAAAGAGGTTGCCGTAAATGGTGGTCTGCACTACCTACCTAACTAAGGACAACACACCCAGGAGCTCCTACTAGGCAAGGACTCCTATAGCCTGATCAAGAAGTATTTTCTTTTAGTACATTTTTTCTTTGAGGTTTTCATTTTTCCATACTCGGGTGTGTAAAAAGGAGAGAGCTGAGCGTAGTGACCCAAGGAGAACAGGGCATCAGCCTCCGGTCTTGTCTCGGTACCCAAGAACCTACCAAGCCCTCGCGAGGCGACACTTAATCCTTTTCTAATGCTCACTTTTATTTTCGCTCCAACCTTCCTTACTTTCTTCTTTTCCAACGAGACACCACCCCTAGCAAGACAAGGCATCAGGCTGACTCGTCCCCAGGAACCTACCAGGCCTTCGCAAGGCGATGAGAAACTGCTTATAAATTTTCCTTTCTTTTCTTTTCTACTTTTATAGGGGTTAGAACCCCTTTTTACACACCTTTGTATATATTTATTTTCTTTGAGATATTTAGGGTTTCTTCCTCTCTAACATCATCATTTTTTCCTTTGGCAGGCTTCTCTAACTCCCTCACAACTAACAAGAACTCCTAGAATGGCTGCCTAGCAGGCTAGTAGAACAGGGTCACTAGGGCTGCTTTCTAAAATAGGTCTTTTGATGCCTGGCAATGTCTTTACAGGAGGCAACGACTACTCAGATTCCCCCAGACATACCTAACCTAAACCTGGGACTTCATGCCTTGGACGCCCGTCCCCAATCAAGAAAGAAAAAATCCCCTACAAGTACATAGACACATATAGCATTAAAAACACGTTACTCGTAAATGAGAGATATCACCTGGATAGGGCCACGAGAAGATTCCACGCAACATAGGCTCCTTCCAAGCTCTTCTTTAAACCTGTCTAGCATAGGACTAAAACAAGAAACCATTAACTGCACCTGTACTAAATAGACGACTGGCCCTCTTGGCCTAATGAAATAAAGCATTTCACTACAAAACTGATCGGCCCTCTTGGCCTAATGAGATAAAACATTGAAAACCTCGCAAAACTAGCCCTCTTGGCCTAACGAGATCAAACAGAATAGCACCTACACATCCCTCCCCGAAATAGTACAGATATACAATAATATGCTCCTTTCCAAGGAGAAAAAATAGGGCTTGCAGCCCTAAACTAAATGCATAAGATTATGACCCATCCCTCCTACATATATAGCAAGAGGCGTATGCATAACATGTTGTCTAATCAGCCTATGGGTCCAAGATAACAATGGTAGATGGGTCTTGGCTACTCTTTGCAGCACCCATATCAACCATCGCCTGCCATATATTGCATGCTTTGATAACATTTCCCACAAGCGACCGGGTCCTGTCTCATTATTGATAGCAATATCCAAACTAGGACCATAGTTGAAGAAAAGGTCTTCTTCATATGCAAGCTTTGCCAGTGAATCCGCAAACTGATTCCAATAACGTGGAATCAGTTGAAGAGACACTTTCTCAAACTCCTCAAGTAGAGTCATGGCAGTTCGATGATACATACAAAGGATGGGATTCCGCACTGTATATGTCCCATCTAGTTGATTCAAGATCAACTGGGAATCCCCTTTTACTAACAACCACCGAATACCACCTTGCTTGGCAATATGTAGTCCCATAATCAAGGCTTTATACTCCACCATGTTGTTAGTGAATCCTACACCGAGATAAGCAGCTAACTTCATCGTAACTCTACGTCGAGGATCTCAGATTACTACTCCAACACTCCCTTTTTTATTAGGGCCCCTGGATGCTCTGTCAAAATATAATGTGTACATCCACAATGGGTTTACACAACCTGCCATCACGAACTCCTCTATTCGTAATTATGATAGTCAAAATTTAGCATGTTTAGAGGATGAACTGACGGCTCCATCCCGCCTTCTTCATTAAACTCAACAGGGATACTTGTCAACATTCGTAAGCAGTGATGGCAGAAGACTTTGATCTCCCACACAAAGGTTCTATCCTCTTGCTCAATCACTTTGTATCCTTTGCTCCACCAGATAAGTTTCCCCTGATGGTATCTCTGCTCCAGATATGGGTGCTCCAAATAAGGAATTAACCGCCCCATCAACCAACTTTAAGCTCTTTTGCACGTCTCAAATCAGCCCTAGCATGGACATGTAATGCATTGTTTCTATGTTATCATACTTAGAAATAATAAGGTTTAATCTTATTAAGATTAACCTTATTTTTAAATTCTACTCCCAGCAGATCAGCTAGTAGAGCCGTAGACCTATTTTTCCCTATCCTGACAATCTTGTAGGGGCCATCCCATCTAGGTTCTAGCTTCCCTGGAAACAGCTCCCTACATGCATCGTAATACATAACTAATTGCCCTTTTTTAAAGGTATACTTCTTTGCTTTAAGGTCGTGCAACTACTTCATCTGACGTTTAGCTACCTCGTGGTGTAATAAGCTCTGCAATTTCAGCTCATCCAAGTGAGCTATGGTCATGAAACGTTCAAAGAGTGCATCCTCATCTCCCAAAGAGTGATTAATTGTGGCAACTCGATTTTGAGGGGTAACACATGCTCTTCCCCATAAACTAATTTAAATGGAGTATGGCTGGTAGCTCGCTTGAACATTGTATTGTATGCCCATATTGCCACATACAGCTTCTTGTCCCAGTCTCGTTTCTTCTCAGAGACTATTTTAGACAAGATACCCACAAGTTGCTTATTAGTACTTTCGACTTTCCCGTTGGCTTGAAGATTATAAGGGGTTGTTTTGTTATGCTTGATTTGCCAAGCTTCAGTTAGGCTTTTGATCACTTTATTCAAAAAGTGGGTTCCACGGTTCGACACTAGTTCCTTCGGTGGACCGAAATGGCAGATAATCTGCTCTAAGAGGAAACTTGCAGTTTCTTTTACATTATCCTGCCTCGTCATCCGCGCTTCTGACCATTTTGTAAAATAATCAGTTGCTAATATAATGTACCTCTTCTGAGTAGTAGACGACGGGGTGATAGGACCCATAAAGTCAACGCCCCACTTCTCAAATGGAAGGATAGCCATAATGGGTGTAAGTGGGCGTTTCCTATTGTCTCTGCTGTCATGTCTTTGACAGGTATCACATCTCTTAACGTACCCAAAGGAATCTTGGAAGATGGACGACCACCAATATCCAGCTCTTAAAGCTTTCTGTGCCATCAACCGTCCAACAAAGTGCCCTCCACACCCAGAGTCATGGCACTCTTCCAAGATGAAAGAAACCTCGTCAGGCATCACACATCAGCGGTAGATATTATCAACACCCTGCCGATATAGTGTTCCTACGATCAAGGAAAACTTCAAAGCTTGTTGTCTGATTTTCCTCTTTTCTGATTTTGATAAACCAGCTCTAGTCTCTCGTGTTGATAGATAATGCATGATAGCAGCATATCAAGATGGGATAGAAGGTGCATCAATTTTAAACATTTCTTCAATATCACTTCCTTCAGCCAAAGTCTCTTTCGGCTCCCCGAAATCCACAAGGCATTCCACAATACCCTACAACCTCGGTGGCTTACTCTTAATCTCATAATTGAACTCCTGCAAAGTGATTAACCACTTTGCCAGAGGATCAGGCGGTTATAGCTTGTTCATAAGCAATCTAAGCCCTTTTGCTTTCATATAGAAAACTACCTTCTCTTAGAGGATGTAGTGCCTGAATTTTTTAGTTGCAAAGACCATCGCAAGGCACAACTTCTCCATGTAGGTGTAGTTAATTTCTGATATGCCCAATTTTTGACTAGCAAAAGCTATCGGATGATACCACTTTTCCTCCCAGATTTGGGCTAAACAGCAACTGATACTATGCATGGTGGCTGTTGAAAATATGTAAAATACCTCGCCTCTTTTACGTGCTTTTAAAACTGGTACTTTTACTAGCTCTTGTTTCACATCCTCGAAAGCGGCCTTACAAGGGTCGCTCCATACAAATAGACATCTAAAAGATAATAAGTTCGTTAATGGCAACGTCCTTTCTGCCAAGGCATTTATAAACCTCTGATAGTACCCTACCGATGACAGAAAGGTATGTACCTCTTTCGGAGTGCGTGGTGGACTCATAGCGACTATAACCTTGATCTTTTGAGGGTCAGTTGCGATCCCTACTGAGCTGACCACATGGCCTAGCAATAGCCCATAAGGCACTCCAAAGACACACTTCTATGGGTTAAGAGTGATACAAAATTGTCTGCAGTGCTCAAAGAACTTTCTTAAGATAATCAACATCCATCCCTTACAGTAGCTGCCTCCAGGTCATCGATAAATACTTTCAACTCATCTGGAAAGATGTTGCCAAAGGTCTTGTCTGCTGTTCGTTGCCATGATCCAGGTGCATTGTACAATCCAAAGGCCATCACATGGTACACAAAAGTACCAAAGACAGTAATGAAAGTCGTTTTCAACTTGTTCTCTTCTGCAATTGCCATATGGTTGTATCTTGCAAAGCAGTCCATAAACGAATATATTTCCCTACCCGCTAATTGATCCAAAATCTGGTCAATAAATGGCAACGGGTAGTAATCCTTAACCGTCTGCTTATTTAGCTCTCTAAAATCTACACATAGTCGGATCTGACTGTTTTTCTTCTTCCTGATGACAACTGGTGAACACCATTCTGTGTGTTATACAAAGAAGATTAAACCATCTTTCCATAACTTCTGTAACTCCTCAAACAACCCGTCCCTCGATTCAAAAGGCATACGCCTTACTTTCTGATGCACAGGACAACTGCCTTCTTTTACAGGAATAGTATGAATAGCCAGGCTTGGAGGAATGCCTCTTAGCTCGTCATAACTCCAAGCAAAGACATCGTGGAATTCTTGAATCAAGGACACATAGTCCTCCCTTTCTGTTGAACTGAGTATGGAACCTAATTTAGTTAGCCGCGAATCATTCGACATGCCAAGGTCCAACTCAATCACATCCGCGTCTCTTATCCTATCTTGCAGCTCTATCAACTCATTTAGAGTTATCTGATAAATATCCTCTATAGTGGACCCCTCTTTAGATTCATTGCTGGATGATGTCTCACTACCAGATGGATCATCTACTATCTCTAATTCAGTAGAGGATAAAGGAGCCCTCTCACTCTGAGGTGACTCAGGGTAAGCATCGACTATTACTCAATTAGCACCTCTACCTAGAACCACTCGACTGGCGGGTATATAGACTTGACAGTCTGTTCATAAGATCTAAGGCCTACCTAGCAAGACTCGATAGCTAAGACGTCCTGCAAATCTTATCACCCTAAAGTCCAAGAAGCATTCTACACTTGCAACTGTAACATGGACTTTAGTAACACAACCTTTTGGTTGCCTTAGACTATCATCAGCCATTCTAAGAAGGGTGGAGCAATCTTTTTGGATGCCTAGACCCAACCTCTCCATCAACTCTGAACTCATGATATTGACGGAGGACCCAGTGTCTACGATAGCATGCTCCACTAATATTCCATCCACATATGCTAGAACCCTAGGGCAATTATTTTGAGCACGATCAAATCAATCTTCCCCTACTCATGCTATGCCCAAAGGTTCTAGAATATACCAATACACAAGATCTTCTTGAATTCCTTGAGTACTTCTGGAGATAATTTAATCAACTATAAGAGGTTTACATCTGGTTTGAATTCGCAAAGAGAACTTGCTAAATCAAAATCATGATAGGTAGCCAAAGCTCTCTTTTCTCACCAAACCATCCTTTCCTTTGGTCTTGTGATCGGCTTTGGTGCTTCTTTTTTAGCTCTTGCCTTCTTTCTTGGCACTTCCTCATCCTTCTTAGGATCGACTTTTTTGTCAACATGCCTTAGAGGTCCACCTTCCACGCTAGGATTCAAGACTTGCGTCCCCTTATCCCCTTGCTTAGGGTTTTCCTCGACCGGTTTTGCATTATCTTTATCACCCTCTTTAGCTTTTGGCCTCTTGTAACGGCTCGTAAGTTAGAGGTTTCAGCGCCATTGATGCATACAACCTCGATAAAGCTGACTCCATTGCCTTGTGGCAACTCCTCTATATTGGTCTTTCCCCTTCGCAGTATTTGTCTTGGTCCATCATTTTGCTGGAGGTTACTACCTTGCACTCTATGATTAACTCGACCTGACTGTTTACTCCCTTATTGGAGGGAACTAATCTTACTCCAACAGGTAGCGGCTAAGTGGCCCGACTTCCCACAAATATCACATTTAACATTTGGACAATTTCTAGGAAAATGTTGTCTGCCACACCACTTACAACTGAATCTTGAGGGACCACCCTCTTCAGGGCGTCGACTCCCTATCAGATTCTGCTGCTTCTTCAGGAAGTTGACGTCAATAGATATTTGCCGATATTGTTCAGAAATCATGTCGGTGTAGTGCTTCATCATATCCTTAACTTTGCCAAGGACATTAGAGGCACTCGACTCATAGCCTTGATCGTCTATCCATCGTTCCATTGGCCTAACAATTTGATTGGGCATTGGTTGTTGACTCACAGGAACAACATTAGGGTTCGAAGATTGGCCTCCAACATCTAGTGGAGCCAACTGACTAGCCATAGGCATAGTCACACTGGGAGGAGCTAGCAACAAAGGTACATTTTGAACCATGCTTCCTCTCCCATTAGGGTTATTCATAGGCATCCCTTGACTTCCATTTATCAATGGTAAATTGCCTCCAGGTACTAGACCCGCATTCAGATTTATTTGAGAGGAGTAGGCCATTTGTAATCGTGACTCTACTCCTTCTGCCTCCGTGATGGCGATGTCTATGTCAGCCAAAGCCACACTGCTCAATTGTACCTGAATATTAAAATCCAATCCATGCAAGAAGTATTGCAATTGGGTAGCTGGCAGAATAGGAATGTAAGTTTGTAACTTACGAAATACTTCCTTAAGCTTCTTGGCATAGGCTTTCACATTCTCATGGGGGTCTTGGCGTGTTACATTCAAAACATGCAACCAGTATTGGCCACCTCTTTCAAGGGCATATTCTCCTCGGAAAGCTTCATAAAATTGGTCGATTGTGGTTATGGTTCCAGTCTCTATGGTATGATACCATACTACATCCCTACCTTTTAATGTCATGTTAAAGAACATCATAAGATGTCCCTCATCTTGGATGCGGTAATTAAACATTAGTCTTTGGAATTCACAAATGTGAAACTCTGCATCTTCTTCGGCTAACCCATTAAAATTTGGCAAAGGAACTCCTAAAGCTGAAAAATCTGGCGTCCCTACAGGAATTGCAATGGGTTGTGCCATGATGACAATCGGATTGACAATAGGAGTTTGGACTGATGGGATCACACCCCCACTTGAAGTGGGTTGACTTGGTGGAAGAGAGGAAGGACTTGCGCTTCCTCCTGCACCTAAAGGACTATGTGCAACAGTTGGGTTACTAAGGCCACTACCTTTTAGGCGTATCGGGCTACTCCTTTGAGGAGAATAGCGACTTACAATCTCCAACTGCTGTCTAGCCCTCTCAGCACGTTCTGCTTTTTGTATTTCGTCTTGACGGTCCTTGTCAGAGGACATAAACCAACTTTTTGGTCCTTAAAAACCCTAGATTCGAGAACCACCACTTGTTGGCAGCTCCCAACAGGCAGATGCACCACTGATGGGCCCTCAAATGGGCGGGCACTGGCTATGGCACTAGCCGGACCTCATGCTCATAACAGACAAACACACCCACACGACCTCGTGGGCCAAGAGTGTCTCTCTGCTGCTAAAGGACAAACTGTCCTAAAGCCTAATCTATGCATTTAGAGTTTTGTAGTCCAACGTTTGCCTTTCTATAAACTCCACAGAGGGAGAACCCATACACATTGGCAATAAATGCCACGATAATCACATACATGGGAGGCAACCTCTAGGTGGAATCACCGAGGCTCCACTACAACTCTCTTACATCGCAAGGATTAGCCCCTTGATGCACTGCTCAACATATAGAACAAACGAACAAACTCCACTCTTTCATTTTGAGAGTATTCAAGGAGATACCTTGTGTCCTTACCGAATAATTCCTCAAGAAATGAATGTCTATCCTCCTACGGCTTAGGTTGCCTTTCCACACTCAAGCGTGGGTCATCGTCATTGAAAGCTAGGTGCTATGCATCCAATCCTTTGTATTCTGATACCATGGTTGACATGCACATGAAAAAGTGGATGATCCTAAAGTGCTCAAACATAATTTTCAATCAGAAACGTGTTGTGCACAACTAGGCTTTCCAATGCTCATTCACTAACTCGTTGTGGCGATGTAAGGATAGCACTGAGACAACACTCGTGCTACTATTCTCTTCATTAAAATGCAACAAACTCTATGTAATGATATGCATCAAAAAATCAGCAACAATCAGCACGCAAATCGCACCATTCAAACATCCCAACCCCCTACGTTTAGGTATTGCTTTCGTTGCATAGGTGTAGAGGTTTATTTTGTCATGTTTTGATGTATGAAAATCAATAAATCACCAACTTTGACAAGGAGATAGGGCAAACTGAGGCTAAACCTCATGCTTTTCCACTACCATACATCCACAAACAATCATTATATTTTTCCTTATTTTTGTGAAGCGTATTTCTATTTTTTCCCTTATTTTTTCATTTTCTTGATTTATTTGTCAATAAAATATGATATTTTCTATTTTTTCTTGTTCCTGTCACTTCAGCATACTAATATTCAATTTATTTTCCATTTCTCCCCCATAGCAACACATTTCATCCACCCGAAACGACAAAACTATCATTTTACCGCTTCAAAACCGCATTTTGGGTTAACGAAAATTAAATAGCGCATGTAAATCATTGCAAAATCAAAATTTTCTAATAAAAAACAATTAATCATGATGCAACCAGCACTCAAAAAAATTTTCATCCAATAAGAACATCATTACCATCATAAAGTACCAAAAACCCTTCATTTTCTTCATAAAAATAGTCATACCGTGTTTTTATGAAACGCGAGATGCATTAGATGACTGCATGACTAGCGGATGGAGCCTCCATTTCTCTCAATCCAATGCTGCACATCAATCTTCAGCATCTCCATCAATCTCCATCACCGTTTCCTTCAATCTCCCTTCCAATTCCTCCTTCAAGATATTGCGCATGAACAGCCCATAGAGAGGAGAGAGAAAGACTAGATTCTAATCTCTTCATCCAATCAGCCATATCTCGCACGAAGACATGCGATATGATCAGGAAAGAAGGAGAAGTGGCCGGGTATTGTTTGATCCATGAGGTGCTTGCTGCCCAAAAATTGATTTTGGGGGGGTTCGATTTTTCGCGCCGTTGCTGCAAGCATTGCCATACCTCCATGCCATGTGAAAAAAATGGGGGGGGGGTTCCAAAGGGCACCCCCCTTTTGGCCTAAGTTTTGTCCACCTTTTCAAATCTTGGCCCATTTTTGGCCTCTTCCGCGTCCGGTGTCGAAGGGTTTCGAAAGCAATGTCGCAACTTCAGAAGTCCTTGATAAATTTCAGGCTAGAAGATCAAGCAAGAGAATGGAATCAAATCTGTTACGACTGCAAAAACTTCCTGTGATGTTGATCAGTTGGGAAGATCAAAATTGTATTGAATGAACCACCTTCTTCAAAAACATAGAAGAGTTCTGCATAATATATATCATGTGTGTCTCTCTTTATTTGCACTACTGTTAGAATAATAAATGTGTTTTGGTGATGGAATAAATGGGGTGAAAAAGCGGCATATGGATAAGATGTTATCAAGAAGGGCTTGATGATTTTGACTAAATCTTCTATTTTTGCACACTTTCACAGAGCAGCACTCTATCCACTATTTGAAAGTTCTAGCTCCTTGACATGTGACTGAAGGCCAGCTGCTACAGTTTCAATTTCTGCTAGTTAGTTTCTCATGGTTTCAGCTTCTTGTACACTGTTCAAATGCAATCTCGTTTGCACTTGGTAGGATTGAATTAAAGACATCACTTTGCATGAGCATCCTCCCTTCTTCGTTAGACCATCTATTTATCCATCGTTTCTGTTATGCTTCATACTGAACTGAGCTGCCAACATCTATAAGACTTGCCCTCAATGAAATAGGACTTTCCTTCCTTGATGTGATTGTTGCATTTGAGCATGGAACAGTTGATAATAGGTTATTCTGTTATAATTTCAGGATACCCTGCATTCTTTTGAACATTCAAAAGGGACTCCACCCTCTTGTCCAGCTCCATAGTTGCCTCCCGTGGCAAGCTGCTTCTTACCTTTCTTCTATGCAGAATACCTTTGTAATCTATTCCTAATATGGTAGTAATGTTTCTCACACATGGTCTTGCCATCCATAACCCGGACAGAGCACCTCTATCTCAGAGGGAACTTGAGCATTAACTGCTAATGCAGCTTTCAAAATTTGGTTCATGCATGCCCTCAACTGTTCTAGATGTCTTCAGGCATTACCAGAAAGACCATTAGAAGAAATCTGCAGAGCAGGAAGCCACCATTTTTCTTTTCTCAGCAATGAACCACCTTTCTGTGCCCGGATTAAAGCTGGGTCAGTGTACCAGAATTCGGTATGCAAGAGCATCAATTAATATAGCATCATAAATTGCTGGCACCTCCATTGCTTGCTATCAGACCTCTTGCATCACAATTCATCAGGGACGTGCTCCACGAGTATTTGGTGCCCCCCTCTCTCTCTCTCAATCCAAAGGTTTCAACTTTTGACGTGGATCTATGGCGGCTCTCTCCTTCTCTCTTGGTAGGTGAACGACCGGGTCAGATTTAAGGGCACACACAACTGAGCAGCTGCCTGTGTGCGCAAGGAGTCCCCTGTCTTGCTCCATAGTTCTGCCTTCGACGACAACATACATAAAGACTCAGCTCAAAGACTTCCGTCGCCTTGATTCCTTCGTTTCGGTAGAAAATATGTTCCTGAGACCTCCACGAAAGTTTTGGTGTCCCCACGCTCTCTCAATTCATGGCCGCAGGAGATAGGAACAGAGAATCCTTTTGGTTATTTGCTTCACATATTAAACGCATAAGAAATCAATGTTTCCTATGCAGAAGAAGAAATTGTGATTATGAAGTTCATGATGGAAACATGGGAAGATTACATTATTAATTGCAGGAAGTGGTGGATTGTGAGTTTCATTGAGCTGAGCCAGAATTTGAAATACATAAGGTGCTAATTCCGAAACATCGAACGCCAGTATCTCTTGGAAAGCAAAGTCTAGGACTCCGAAAAAAAATATCATTGACAAAGCTTCCCCCCAATGGTCGACAGACTTCCCCCCTTGCTTCTGCGTTTTTTACCTTGCTTTTCTCTTCGTGAACCAGAAAAAGCCCACTTTTTTAGCCACACTTTCCTCTTATACACACGCAGAAAAACAGCATCTTTTCCTCTTCACGTCGCATGTCCCTTCAACTCTAGATCTTTTGCTTTGCTTCAAGCTTGGTAAAAGTACGAACACAAAGCATCTCAGAAAGATCCCAGAGACTCACAAGAGCATCTGCACTCCCCATTGCAAAGTACCTCCCAGTCGGATCAATGGCAAAACAATAACAACCTGCTATGTGAGCATCAAGTGTGTGTAATGTAGAAAGAGATGGATAGGACAAGATATCCACCGTTCCATTCCTAGTTGTGATGAAGAACAGTTCACCTCCTAAGGAAACTTGCGCTTGTTGATTGGCTTGAACTTATGAACATCTATAATAGTCAGTTCATCATCTCTATTTCCAACAGCAATATGTGACCCATCAGGCTGGAAAGTGATATTTATATTCTCACCACTCAACTCCACTTGTTGGGAGCACTTACCAGTACGAGCATCCCAAAGACGCACAGTTCTATCTCGTGAAGCTGTTGTTAGTAAATCTGCATGCTTAGGATCCCATGAGGTGAATCTGCACTGTCTTGATTTGGATCATCCTCCAAAACATCAAAGCGTCCAATATGCTTGAGCTCCTTCTTTCCAACTCCTAGATGTGGAGGCTTGGTATCATTAGGTATTTTTGATGTAGCTGAAGAAGGAGAAGGCAAAGTCCTAAACGAATACGTGTAACACGTTCACCAGCATCAATTGTGCTTTCCACTTGAACTTGCTCAACATAGGCTGAAAGCATCTCATCATGTTCACCACTATGCCTCCAACTCCTCCCCACTATACTCATACGCAGAAAATAAATGTAAACACAACAACTAAATATGTACAAAGTATCAAATCACACACACAACTGTCGGGTGGTTTCACACCTTGAATGCGCACCAATATGACATCCACCCCCTCTAATCTTGCGCATCCTCCGGATGAGCCAACTACCCATGATCGTTATCATCAAGATCCACAAACAGATTAATCTCTTCGTTATGCATTTCCGGTAGATCAACAAGATTATCTGTCATATCATCTGTCTCTTCCATTGGAGTTTCTTGTCGTTGCTCTTCTCTTGAAAATTCTTCCAATGCATAATCCTCATCATCTCTTTTCTTGAAAATCTTGATTCTTTTTCCAGCAATAGGCACTCTAAGCACTGTCCCATCCAATTCTGTCAGCTCATATGTTGCATTATCAAAGACATGTCTGACTATGTATGGCCCAAACCATCTTTTCACCATCTTCCGAAGTGCAGTATGCTGATTTTCAAGGTTGCTATCAAAGACCAATACCCAATCTCCCTCTTCTATTGCTCTAGGCTGCAAGCGATGCCTGCTGTCAAACCTGTCCTTGTTTCTTAGTCTAGCAACTTTCAACCTGTCAATAGCTAGTTGAATATCCTCTAGTCTCCTCTCCAACTGTCGAATCCGAAGAGCTAAGAGCTCCTCTCTCGTCAAATCCTCCTGCCAAGGTAAAACTGACCAAGTCAAAGCACAAGTCTCAATCGGCATAACAGGTTTCTGACCATACATCAACTCTGCAGGCATATATCCTGTGGTAACACTATGAGTCGTACGATCAGCCCATAAAGCAAATGGTAGAAGTCTTGGCCATTCTCCAATCCGTCCTCTGCATGCTTTGGCTAATGCTTTCACTATCGGCGGATGTACTCTTTCACTCTTCCCATTTCCCTCTGGATTATATGCTGTTGTTAGAGCCGACTTGATTCCTAGCTGAGAGAAAAACTCCCTAGCTTCATTTGCATCCAATTCACCACGATCCGGAGTGATCTTACCCACACAACCATACCTACAGAAAATTTCCTCCAATAAGAACTTACACACTGCACTAGTGGTCTTCGTTCTCAAAGATCTGCCCTCAACATGATTGTTAAGATCCTCTCTAGCCAAAACAATGTACCCATAGGCATGGTAACCAAATCAACTACCCACTTATAATGAATGCATAGCGGATAGGTCGGATGAAGCTCATCTCGATGACGCACTACAGAACACATCTGGCAGTCTCTGCAAGTCTCAACAAAGTGAGAAACATCTCTCTACATGCCTTTCCACCAATATTTCTCCTTGATTTTCTCATAAGTAGCCCATACTCCACTATGACCAGCCCAAGGACTCTCATGAAACTCCTTCATCACCTGTAACTGTGTCTCTCTATCGCAGACAACCCGCAAAGGTAATCCGCCTCTTTTCTTCGGATGCTTCCAAAGAAATCTGTCCTTGAGAAAATAACCATAGGCTTTCCTTCTGATCTTCTTGAACTCTTCATCTGTCCATTCATCTCTTTTGCTTAGTATACTAAGATACTTGCCAATCTGCAACCAATCTCCAACATAGAGTTCTTCTGTGAAAGCCACAATATCATAGACATGACAAACATGATCAACCATAGTGGCTGAAATTTCTGCATCATCCTCTTCTGCAAGTAGAGTCTCCTCATCATCATATATGGCTCTAGACAACATATCTGCCACTGGATTATCCTTCCCTGCTATGTGTTTAAATTCCGGATTTAATGACTTGATGTATGCAATCCATCTCAACATAGCTATATCCGGAGTAGAGCAACTCGTAATCATACCAATCAATGGCAAACAATCTGTCTCTACCACAACTGAAGCTCCAATAAAGTACTCCTTGTCACATTTGAGAGCCGTGACAATCCCCAATAACTCCCTCTTGATTTGCGGATATCTCCTCTGTCTCTCGTTTAGGACTTTCGCCCCAAACCGAATAGCATACCTATTTCCATTTGCATCATCTTGACCCACAGCCCAACCTATGCCAATTGGACTAGTGTCAACTGTCAATACAATAGGCCTATCACAATTATAATCCACTTTCCTAAGAGTAGGGGCATTCTGCAATAACTTCTTCAATTTCCGCATAGCTCTAGTGTGGCTCTCATCCCAATAAAATTTCTGCCCCTTTCGAAGCAGATGATACAAACAATCTGCTATGTGTGCAAAATGAGGTATCCAAATCATATAAAACACACAAGCACCAATGAATCTCCGTACCTCCCAAGTGGTAGAACAATACTCTGCAATCTTGCCTATAGCATTCACCTTATCAGGTGAGGGTTTCCTGCCATAATATCCACACATATGCCCAACAATGACAACCTCATTCACTCCAAAAACAGATTTTTGCCCTGAAAGTGTCAAGTTCACTTCTTCTAACCTGGCCAAAATCTTCTCACATGCTGAAATATGATCAGCCACAAAGTATACGCATCCCTGCTCATTTAGGCTCTCATTCTTCTCTTCTTCTGCACACCCCTTAATGGGCATATCATCCAAGAAAGGCATAGTAAGATGAGGTATGTAATCACGAAGGACCTTATGCATGGCATTCATCATATGTGCAACAGAATTAGTGGCACCTTGAGGCAAGGTACACATCCTGACAAGCCCAATAGGAGTTCTCATGGTGGTTATGTCCCTGCTTTCCAAAGCCAGCTGAAACTGATCATATCCTGAATACAAATCACCCAAAGAATAGATGGCACGTCCAGCAAATGCCTCTGCAAACTCATCCACAACTGGACCTATACCAACATTCCTGATAGTAACTCTGTTCACTGGCTGCATGTCCTGAATAGATCGGAGGGTACCATTTTTCTTTGAAACTATAAACCACCTGTTTGAGTATGGTGCAGATGAAGGCTCAAGGATTCCCATCTTGATTTTCTCATTCAATAAATCAATCAGCTTTGGCAAGTGTGCTTTAGGCACTGGAATAGGTCGGAGATTCCATGGGATATGAGGAATAGTAAAAATGACCATAGGAGCAACAATATAAGGATTCACACATCCAATCTCATGTGGAAAAAAAGCAAATCCCCTTCCATGTCGCTCAAGCATATTCTGAAAGCATTGCTTCTCTATGGCTAGCAAGAAATCACCATTTCCAATGTTCAATTCAGCAAGTGTCTTTGCTGAAAATTTATGCCCAATATGCTCCGGATTCCTCAAAATTTGCTGTTTAGCAGCCCTCTCTATTTGCTGATCACTGTCAGGTGGAAGCGGTACAGCAACCGGCTTCACCTTCTTATCCACAGTTTTGTATTTCGTGTCAACCCTGGCTTCATTATGCTCTTCTGCATTACATAAACCTTGCTGTAAATCAGCAATTCTGCACTCCAATGGCTGAATATTTTCAGCCCTCTGCTCTATGGACTGCATAGGAACAGCCCCAAACTCTGAATGCTGAAATATTTCAGCAGTAAACTCTGTTGGCTGAAAATTTCCAGCCCTCTGTCTCTCTGAAAGCTGATCATAACCAGCTGGAAACTCTGTTTGCTGAATTTCTTCAGCACTCAACACTCTTTGCTGAGTTACCTCAGCCTCTAACTCAATCTGTGACATAAAATCTGCAATTTCATGAAACATGTCCAGGGATTGCACTAGTACATTATCGTGGCAATTCAGCATATCAGTTTTCAGCATATCTCTCATTTATGTCATTGTATCTACACAAATCACACTCTCATACATCCCATCTATGTGCTCATCATCCTCCAAAATTCCTGCATTTTTCAAAATTTTCTCCTTCCTGCATATATACTTCCTGGCAGCTCTAGGCAACCTAGAAGTCTTCTGATAACTCATCGAACTGTTTGCTGAAATCCCAATAAAACCGGAGGAGAAAACACTGCTGCCAGGAGGCGAGAACTCCAATCTCCTCTCCTCTGTACCACCGTCGTCTCGCGAAACAACGGTACCTAATGAAAACCCGAATCCCTCACAGTGGGCAAGGGTGCATCTCTGAGAGTATTCCTGTTTCTAACATGGTTCACACATACAGTCATAAACTAAACTGCTCTCATACCATCTTTACTGCGAATTCGTGCATAAGCAGATCCATCATCCATGACCTTTGTTTCCATGCGCATCTCTGTAATGAATGGCTGACCAAGAATTATGGGATAAGAGCATGAATCCTGCACAAAGAAATGAAAATCCTCCTCTACATCACCAATAGAAACCCTGACACTAGGACAGGCAGCATACAAATCACCTGCAATGTTATTAGCGGCTCTCATACGCCACCCATGCTCTACATCCATAGGCCATCTATTACTCTCATAAACTCCACGAACTATGAGATTAATCTCTAAACCATGATCAACCAATGCAACATAAGGCACCTATTTCTCTCCAATCTTTACCATTGTCTCTGTAGTTGCCCTAGCCCAATGGCTCCGCGAAAAATGACTACGCGGTATCATGACAGGCTCATCAATTTCAGCATAATGCATAGGCTGAACACTCTTCTCAACCTGCGGAAAAATAGAAGCATTATCAACCATAACCTCATCCTCATCCTCATCCAACTCCCCAATCAAAACTCCCTGTGTATCACTGGTAGACAATGCATGCCTTTTCCTCTTCAAGACCTCCTGAAACTGATCCTGAAACTCTCTTTTTGAGATGCCCAAAATCTCAGAAATAGTGAAAGTCACCTCACTGCCAAGTATCTTATCATTAAAAATTTTCTTTATATCTGTAGATGTCTCAATATCGGACATCAATCTGAATCTTGGCTGCTTTCTCTCTCTAGGCTCTTGCCTCTTTTCTCTCTTTTGAGCATCCTCCATCTGTCGATCTAGCCCTGGTCTTGAAGATGGTCCTGCAGTAGGTGGAGTAACAAACTCACCTCCTCTAGTCTTCTTAGCTACGCTTGGATTTTCTTCATCCCTCTTACGCTTCTCCTCAACAAGTACATCTGCACCATGAGACTTAGCCAAATAAGCATAAACAGAATACCTGTCAACAGGCGAGTCCCAACCTGTCTCTGATCTGATGCTAGAGCCTGCACTAGTCAAAACAGTTTGCTGAATTTTTCCCTTGTTTCCAGTCTCCATAGCATATGTCCATAGCGCTGATTGAGTCTCTAAACCCTTCTCAATCTGAACTCCATATGCAAAAGCATCACCTCTAGTTGTCACATAAGAAGTACACGCAGCCATGTCCTCCACTAACTTCTTCATTCCACCTTTACCAAAGTTGGTAGCAAGTGGAGCTCCTGTCTCAGTCAACCAAATCTTACCATCTTGCCCCCAATATACCAAATTCTGCCTCCTTGCATCCTGGAAAGAATCACAATCCCTGCAATGCTGATGGTTCCTACTGTCACACCAAATACATCTCCGATCTCTCCTAGGTGCACTAGGAGCACTCCTAGGTGCAGTAGGAGCACTAGAAGAAGTAGCAGGCGCAGTCAAAGCAAACTGTTCCTTCAACTTACCCACCAACTCCGCTTTGACTGACTCTAGTGTCAAATCTGTGATACCTTTGATTATGTCATCAAGAGAAGTAGGTACCAATGGAGCGGATGGTTTTGGAGCAGAAGGTGTAGGCATCGGTCGTGGAATAGGAGGAATAGGTGGAGTGGCAACAGTAGGCACTGGCATAGGCCAAGAAACTGGCTGAGGAGGAGAAGAAATAACAGGGATAGAAGTAGGCATAGGAGCTGATGATGGTGTAGGTGTCATGGAACCATTCTGTAGGCGAGTCTTCCATATCCTCCTCTTGGTCAAAGTCGAGACTGCATCCTGAGCATCCTGCCAATCAGTTTTAAGACCCATAGGCTTCGTGCGATCTTCAAGAAGCTCACCTAATTCTTCTTGAAGAGCAGGATCTGCAGCTTACAAGAAAAGCTCAACTTTTTCAACATCCAATGCTCTTTGTTCAATGGCATCAAGCTGACTATACCTCTCTTTGAATTCTCGAATCAACTCCGAAGCAGCTAGACCTTTGTTTGGCATGTAGACCCACTCTCGGAATGACCGCCGAGTCACCATACCAAAGTCCTCAAGGAAGTATTCTTCTTTCAAGGCCTTCTTAAAATCTTGCCAATGTGTATTTTGAATAAAAAGATCAGTCACTTTTTTCCTCAAAGCAGGTGTGACAAGACGAAGGAAGTACTTACTCATAAGTCTAGCAGGAACTCCAAAAAACCCCATCTTGATCTCATATGTCTTCAAATATGCTGAAACATTACGGCCGTCAAATAGCTTCTTCTCACTCTCAACTGCTTCAATAGCCTTAGTCACGCTGTTTGCATTCTCCTACTCCGAATAGAGTTGCCTTTGCTGAGACAACTGCTGTTGATGCAATTGTTGTTGCTGCTGCATATACAATTGTGTTTGCTAATTTTGGAGCTGCATATACATGGACATATTCTGCAAAATCTGTTTTAAATCCTCTGTTGAAGTACTTGACGCAGCAGTCATTGATGGAGCTGAAGTGGATGCAGCTGGAATTGTAGACGAAGCTGAAATAGAGGCTGAAGTATCTCCCATCCTGAAATTTTCTGCGACGCTTTCACATCAGGTTCACCAAAGATGTCGAAGGGTTTCAAAAGCAATGTCGCAACTTCAGAAGTCCTTGATAAATTTTAGGCTAGAAGATCAAGCAAGAGAATGAAATCAAATCTGTTACGACTGTAAAAACTTCCTGCGATGTTGATCAGTTGGGAAGATCAAAATTGTATTGAATGAACCACCTTCTTCAAAAACATAGAAGAGTTCTGCATAATATATATCATGTGTGTCTCTCTTTATTTGCACTACTGTTAGAATAATAAATGTGTTTTGGTGATGGAATAAATGGGGTGAAAAAGCGGCATATGGATAAGATGTTATCAAGAAGGGCTTGATGATTTTGACTAAATCTTCTATTTTTGCACACTTTCACAGAGCAGCACTCTATCCACTATTTGAAAGTTCTAGCTCCTTGACATGTGACTGAAGGCCAGCTGCTACAGTTTCAATTTCTGCTAGTTAGTTTCTCATGGTTTCAGCTTCTTGTACACTGTTCAAATGCAATCTCGTTTGCACTTGGTAGGATTGAATTAAAGACATCACTTTGCATGAGCATCCTCCCTTCTTCGTTAGACCATCTATTTATCCATCGTTTCTGTTATGCTTCATACTGAACTGAGCTGCCAACATCTATAAGACTTGCCCTCAATGAAATAGGACTTTCCTTCCTTGATGTGATTGTTGCATTTGAGCATGGAACAGTTGATAATAGGTTATTCTGTTATAATTTCAGGATACCCTGCATTCTTTTGAACATTCAAAAGGGACTCCACCCTCTTGTCCAGCTCCATAGTTGCCTCCCGTGGCAAGCTGCTTCTTACCTTTCTTCTATGCAGAATACCTTTGTAATCTATTCCTAATCTGGTAGTAATGTTTCTCACACATGGTCTTGCCATCCATAACCCGGACAGAGCACCTCTATCTCAGAGGGAACTTGAGCATTAACTGCTAATGCAGCTTTCAAAATTTGGTTCATGCATGCCCTCAACTGTTCTAGATGTCTTCAGGCATTACCAGAAAGACCATTAGAAGAAATCTGCAGAACAGGAAGCCACCATTTTTCTTTTCTCAGCAATGAACCACCTTTCTGTGCCCGGATTAAAGCTGGGTCAGTGTACCAGAATTCGGTATGCAAGAGCATCAATTAATATAGCATCATAAATTGCTGGCACCTCCATTGCTTACTATCAGACCTCTTGCATCACAATTCATCAGGGACGTGCTCCACGAGTATTTGGTGCCCCCCTCTCTCTCTCTCAATCCAAAGGTTTCAACTTTTGACGTGGATCTATGGCGGCTCTCTCCTTCTCTCTTGGTAGGTGAACGACCGAGTCAGATTTAAGGGCACAGACAATTGAGCAGCTGCCTGTGTGCACAAGGAGTCCCCTGTCTTGCTCCATAGTTCTGCCTTCGACGACAACATACATAAAGACTCAGCTCAAAGACTTCCGTCGCCCTGATTCCTTCGTTTCGGTAGAAAATATGTTCCTGAGACCTCTAGGAAAGTTTTGGTGTCTCCACGCTCTCTCAATTCATGGCCGCACGAGATAGGAACAAAGAATCCTTTTGGTTATTTGCTTCACATATTAAACGCAGAAGAAATCAATGTTTCCTATGCAGAAGAAGAAATTGTGATTATGAAGTTCATGATGGAAACATGGGAAGATTACATTATAAATTGCAGGAAGTGGTGGATTGTGAGTTTCATTGAGCTAAGCCAGAATTTGAAATACATAAGGTGCTAATTCCGAAACATCGAACGCCAGTATCTCTTGGAAAGCAGAGTCTAGGACTCCGAAAAAAAATATCATTGACGAAGCCTCCCCCCACCAGTCGACAGACTTCCCCCCTTGCTTCTGCGTTTTTTACCTTGCTTTTCTCTTCGTGAACCAGAAAAAGCCCACTTTTTTAGCAACACTTTCCTCTCATACACACGCAGAAAAACAGCATCTTTTCCTCTTCACATCGCATGTCCCTTCAACTCTAGATCTTTTGCTTTGCTTCAAGCTTGGTAAAAGTACGAACACAAAGCATCTCAGAAAGATCCCAGAGACTCACAAGAGCATCTGCACTCCCCACTGCAAAGTACCTCCCAGTCGGATCAATGGCAAAACAATAACAACCTGCTGTGTGAGCATCAAGTGTGTGTAATGTAGAAAGAGATGGATAGGACAAGATATCCACCGTTCCATTCCTAGTTGTGAGGAAGAACAGTTCACCTCCTAAGGAAACTTGCGCTTGTTGATTGGCTTGAACTTATGAACATCTATAATAGTCAGTTCATCATCTCTATTTCCAACAGCAATATGTGACCCATCAGGCTTGAAAGTGATATTTATATTCTCACCACTCAACCCCACTTGTTGGGAGCACTTACCAGTACGAGCATCCCAAAGACGCACAGTTCTATCTCTTGAAGCTGTTGTTAGTAAATCTGCATGCTTAGGATCCCATGAGGTGAATCTGCACTGTCTTGATTTGGATCATCCTCCAAAACATCAAAGTGTCCAATATGGTTGAGCTCCTTCTTTCCAACTCCTGGATGTGGAGGCTTGGTATCATTAGGTATTTTTGATGTAGCTGAAGAAGGAGAAGGCAAAGTCCTAAACGAATACGTGTAACACGTTCACCAGCATCAGTTGTGCTTTCCACTTGACCTTGCTCAACATAGGCTGAAAGCATCTCATCATGTTCACCACTATGCCTCCAACTCCTCCCCACTATACTCATATGCAGAAAATAAATGTAAACACAACAACTAAATATGTACAAAGTATCAAATCACACACACAACTGTCGGGTGATTTCACACCTTCAATGCGCAGCAATACGACACCGGGCTCCGATTCGACCTCTGAAAAATCCTACGCGTCCATCTCAGCATCCCGCACTGACTGGCAGCTCTTGGCATCCCGCAATGCATTCAGAAAAATTATCAAAAATCCACAAGTGTTGCTCGGGCGCCTTTTAAAATCCGTCTTTCACTTGGTGCTTAAAATCGTCCTAGCTGCAGCCACTGCCTTCGATGTCGAATATTTTTCCCCTAAATTCTGGATTTTTTGGGAAATTTTAGGCACATCTCGGGCTCAAAACTCTACTCTCAACACTGCACATGCGACCGCATAGGCTTCCTCATCTGTTCTTGCAATCGTGCAAGCTCCATTCTTACCTCAGCTAGCTCCTGGCCGTGGTCAACACCCTTTGACTTATCCCCCGTATGCGAGATTTCTCTCTCTCTCCTAAAGCTGTTGTCTGCTCTGGAGCTCTCTGACTTGTACTGTCTCTACTGGCGTTCCTTACGCTTCGCTCCATAAGCTGATCATCCACCCTTATTGCCTCTTCAAAGACTCTAGCTAACACGTCTCAATGTAGAGTGGAGTTACTAGCCAAAGCCTTGTAGAGCTCCTCGCTTCGAATTCCATTTATAAACATGGTAGACACAGCCTTCTTGTTATGTCCCTCATTGGCAGGGATTGTCTTGAAGAGGCTATGCACATGAGTGACGTAGTCTCTTACGTCTTCCTTTTCCCTCTGACTGACATTCATCAACCGAACGATGAGATTGTCAAAGTACCGTGCCTCAGAGAATCTCTTGATAAAGAGGTCTTTAAGAGGGGCAAACTTCGTGGGCTCAGCTGCATCTAGACTAGTGTACCAAATTCTCCCCTTATCACCTAAACACTACCCGAAAGCTTGAGAGCATTGTGCAAGGTCTGTGAGACTGTTTTCTTCGCAAACTTGTTCAAATTGCTCCATAAAGCTATATGGATCATTGCTAGGTTCATACTTGTCTAGCTGCTTTGCTACGATAGGGATCCTAGATTGCCTCTTTGCCCCTTGTGTGATCCCTAATCCCGAGAGTAATGATGTGGCTAAGGCTGTTGCGCTCTGCTCAGCAGGCGTGTTGTCCATGGGCCGCTTGGCTACAAGTTCACTCAATGTCAAGTCAGCCTCTGCTACTCGCTCTCTCTCTGCATTTGTTCCTCCTTTAGTTGCACCAGCCCCCACCAAGGCTAGCACACGCCGGGCCTCATACATGTCTACCTCTTGTTGGAGTTTTCTAGCCTTTTTCTCGTAGTTGTAGGCAATTATGCTCTCTAGCGCCTTTCTAATCGCCTTTCTTTCCTCTTCTAGGTTTGCTACCACTTCCTCTACTAGTCTTCCCTGAACTACCATCCTAGTCAGCAAGTCGTACTCATTGACTAACTCCTGCACTAAGACTAGGGATTCTCCCAAGTCCAGTCGGGGTCCTCTCCTTGTCCGCCTCGTGATCTTGACATTGCTCCCACTTCCAGCTCCACGAGGTCGTCGATCAACTTGAGTAGCTCTGGCAGTGTTTGATCCTCTATGTTGTCGCCTTCTAGATCTTTGTGTTCTCTTAGGTTCTATTGATGAGGCTCTTAGGTAGCCAACTATGGTTTGAGATCTTCTCCTAGTAGTGGGTTCCTTGATGTTATTATGTCTCCTGATGAGTTCCTTGTTATTGAAAGCAGTTGTCAATCTTATTCACAAGTTGTGCTTCGTGCTTTCTATTACTCAGTGCGAAAACAAACTTCTCCTTTTCTTGTAGTGCACCTTGGTGATGAAATCAAAAAGTGAGGTGCGGATGCAAGAAATACTCAATGCAAACTCCACTGTTCCCCTCATGTTCGTAGCTTGATATGGCTCTAAGCATAGGTTCTGGCTGATCTAAGGTTTTATTGAAAGTCCATGCTGCGTTCTCTATTCTGCCTCAGGGTTGGTTGGTTGGTCACCAAAAGTCAAGTGAAATTCTAAATTTGGTATGCTCAGTGTCTAGCTATTCGGGGTAAATCCTCGATTATCCTATCTGGCCTCTAGCTTCTAAGGGCTAAATTGGGTTTCCTGGGGAATCAAAGATGTGAACAGGGTAGCCAGGATTGTAGGGCAGGTTTGAAAACCCTCTATTTAAAGTTCTGGTAAAGTGGTCCGATTCTGGGAGTCGAACAGGCAGGTCCAATCCTGGGAATCGGAGAGACTGGTCCGAGTTTCACTCTAGGAACGGTGGTCCGATTCTAGCAATGGTCCAATTTGAGACTCGCACAGGGTGGTCAAATTCTACTTTGGTTCGATTTTCCTAGTCACACAGGGGAGGTTTAACTACTGCAATGGGTCCAGTGGTTCAAATCCGAGACTAGGACACGTGGTCCGATTTTGACACTGGATCCGATTATAGCAATTGGACGGGGTGGTCTGATTTTTCGGAGTGGTCCGATTCTGGGAGTCGGATCGAAAAAGTGGTTTGATTTTTGGAGTTGGACGGTCTGTGTAACGTGTCCACCAGAATCATCCAGGACACGTCTTAGCAGTCCATCGAAAAGGATGTCTAGAAAACTCTGCCCGGCACTCCCTTGGAATGTTACGGGTTTTGCAATCTAGGTCTTCCCGTGTCTGCCACGTAGCGGAAGTATCCTGGCCGTTCCCACTTAGGATCGACCGGAATTTGGGTTTTCCTGTTTGGTTATTAACTAACAGCAACTAGCGTCAGACCCAAGCGAACTGCCAGGTCCGAAGCGGATTCATGCTGCACTTGGTTCAGGGAGAATGGGAAATGGGAGGGATGCAAAACTCAATCTCTCTACCAATAGGCATAGTCCTATTCCATAAATCGGGTCTAGGTCATTGCTCTCATTATTCGTTTTGATAATGATGATCATCCCGCTGTTCTTCGAGATTTTTGAGAAAAGTTCCCGGCTGACTGGGACCACCCATCCGTAGGACGGACCCATGGTCCATCCTCCGCACTTTCCTCGGTTTGTTTTAGTTATGTAATTATCTAACACATTAATTTGACATATAACAATCAGCTTCTTTAATTAACCCTGTTAAGCACTGGTTCCTTCACGTAATCTTATCATGTGAAATAGAAAAACAATATCAAACAACTTCTTTATTATCATTTCATCATTTTATCTTTGAAATACAAGGAGTTCCGCCCATAGGCTTGTGCATAATCTGCCCCAAGGCTTATCCAGTAATCCGCTAGGGATCACTATTCCAAGCTTCTGCCCGTAGACTAGTATGCGGGCCTCGAGATCCAATCCCGAGTCACGTTAGCCTCTTGTGCAGGACCCGGAAGGCGAGGGATTTACAGCTAGAGCCCCCCTAGCACCCAAGCGTCCTCCTGCTCCAAGTAGAGCTCAACGGAAAGACCTCTCGCGGCGGGTTCGGTCCACGTTCCCGGCGCGGTCAACAACCCCCTTGGTTAGGGTCAGGCAGGCAGTCGGGGGTAACTGAAGCTGCCTCTCCCTTCAGGCCTTCAACCTGAAGCATTTAGATATCTTTTCATCCTTTAGTTCCTTGAGCAAACAATGCAAACAGTGCTTTCTAAACTATTACAAGCACAATCAATTTCAGTGGTCGTTTATTTGGCCAACTATTAAGGAGTGAATCCTTCTCTCCGAATGCATCCAGCATTCGATCTGGGATTAATTGCGACTTGGCAAAATCCCCAAGGGTTTATTTGTTCACTCTTTTGTCCTTGGGTTAGGGCCATATCCTGTTAACCCAACTTAACCAATACCTTAGGTTTTATTAACAGTAAATCCTGGCGACCATGTCGCTTTAATTTATTGATTGATCATTTGCTTTCAAGCAAATGCCTAACTTCCCTTTACTTGGCAATCTTTCCCCAAGAGAGGTGATGTAACAAGATGACTACTCATTCTCTTGCAAGTTAAACTTGCGCAAGAACTTACCAACCTTATTTCAAGAAATGGCAAAACTCTCTTGTGAACAAACAACAAGTCTGTGCAACGTTGCAACTTATTGCACAAGTGTCGCATCTATTCCATGGGATCATTTCACCCATTGAACGGCGTTTTCTAGTATCGGAATTATCTTCAGACGAGAAGCAGGGTTTAGGGTGTCTTTTTACCCAACCCATTCCTAATTACACTAGATCGACAACGTTTGGTCCTAGGGGTTCCAACTCAATCCAAGTTCTAGCATTAGGTCGAAGGATCCTTAGGGTAGAAACCCTAGATCATTATTTGCATGAGCATCCAATTGACTCAACATTCCGGGAATGTGGGTAGGACCTTTGGGTTTGAGGGCTTCGACTTGGCATCCAAGTACGATACTTGGCTGCATTTCTAACGTGCCAAGCCCTAGCTAGTACTTGAGGTTTTTATTGAATCGACTAGTTATGCCTATACGAAACCCTAACAGTCATGATACCACAAATGACTTGGGTAAATTGACCTACTTTTCTTATGACAAGGACAATTCTTTCCTAGAGATGATAAACTTGATCTAAAGTAGAAAAATAGTTGCAAAATGTTACAATACATGTAAACATGCAATTCCTTACTTCTACGCACCATAAGATCTGCAATAGCCCTATCCGTTTTTGCTAAAGTCAAAAGGCATGATAATTTGAAGAATAACTTACATAGGGCCTACTAGGATTTACATCAAGGAATAACGCCTACAACCTTTTGTCTAAGTATTTGAATTTCATGCTTTTATAAGCCATGCAATCATTCCTAAATGCAACTTGATGAAATGAAATTTGCGAATGTGTAAATGCGACCCTTAGATACAACAACATCGTGAATGAAGTTCATGCAATACTAAGGCAAGTGTTGATTTAATCCATTTCCAAGCATCTTTTTCCATGCAACTTATAAGATCGGGGTTCTTTTTCATGCCGTGCAACAGAAGTTAACAATTCCCTCATGCGAATCATAACGAAGGGAGTTATTGATTAAATGCAAAATACTCCTTTCCTTCATGATCAATGCACTTAACAATTTCCTCTTTAACCCTAGGCAATATGTGGCTTTCACTTTGAAAATGCACGACAAGGCAATTTGCGGAGAGTAAGTGCTTTTCATTCATAACTTTGTAGATGCATGATATGCACAAATCCTTTATCTATAATTTATCAAATGTACTTTTATCACTACCCATGAATTAATGATAACGTAGACTGAATTTCCCTATGGAATTAAGCGTATTTAAAACATCTCTTCATGTGGAAATATATTCACGGAACTTGGATTTGTGGATCCGCGGTGATATCCACATGTAAGTTCGGGGAAGAACCTCCCGCAGGTGCGCCTTGCGACTTCTTGGGAGCCATCGTTGATGACTTGAACTCCGCAGATTACACTTGCTTCTATGCGTTCTCCGAACAACCTCAAGATGTGCCTTCTCCCTCGTACGCAGGAGATTCCTTCACCGAAATGCTCTTTGAGAACCCAGGAGCTTGTGGGATTTGAGCTTATGGGAAGGCTTGTGGGAATGGAGCTTTTAGGAGCCCGGTTTTAAAACCGGGAAGGCATGCAGGAACAAGACCCAAAGGCCTTATCCCTTAGAAGCTGTGGAAATGGGCTTTAAGGGAAGGTTTTTAACCCCCCCCGAGGTGGAACCCGTGTGCACAAGGCCTTAAGCCTTGTACTTTAGAAGCTTCCAAAAGCTTCTAGGAAGGTTCTTCCTTCCCAGACGACCACGTGGATAAAGGCCAATGATTGGGGAAGGAAATTTTTGACGATGAGGGGAGTATTGATCGATGGCGATGGTGGCGGGAGTGTGTGCAACATCCGGCGCAGCAGGGCGGCCTGTAGCTCAACGGCGGACTTGGATGTGGCAGCAGCTGTATCGATGGCCTGGCAGCGGTTGGTGATAGCAGTGGCAGCAGATCTAGGCGTCCTCACGACGGCTTTCTCCCAGCACGTCTGGCCTCTCTTCCTTCCTCAGCAACGGCGATGGCAGCAGCATTCGTCCTCCCCCCTCCCTTCACACCTTAGAGGTGTATTTATAGGACAAGGGGGGGGGGGGGGGGAGAGGAGAGCTCCACCACGTGGCCCCTGCATGGGTTCCCCCCTCCTCATGCAGCCCACGACTCCACCAAGCCCATCCCCCCACACTCCCTCTCCTCCAGCCGTGCATCGGCTGGGGGGAAGGGATAAATATAAAAAAATTTGCTTTAATAATATCCATTTTGCCCCTCCCAAGAGGGTGTTTACGTGTGAATTGCGGATTTGAACCCTCGGGCTTGCTTTGCCAATGCGGATGATCTCGATTTCTCGCGTGCAGGTTACACATTATACTGCTGGTAATTCCAATATGAAAGATAACCTTTGCACGAGGTTTATGCAGTGTGGGGGAAGTCAATATTCACGAGTGGGAATATTACAGTCTGACTCCAAAAATCAGGTGGTCCTATTCTGGGGGTCGGGCGGACTGGTCCAACGGCGCAAACGACAGTCTGCGGATTGCGCGCGATGCTTCAAGGTCAACGCCTACTCCCTGGAATCATCCCGTGCTTTCCAAATAGGTGCAAAACAATGCAAGGAACTGCCAGGCACACCTGCAGACGATGTGGTGCTCGAATCGATCAGCACTTCAATAATCTCCCCGCAGCTCTCTCTCTCTCTCTCTCTCTCCTGCTCTCTCCCTGGCTCTCAAGCTTACTTTCTTCTCAGAAGGAAGAATGTCAAATGTGGTGTTTCCTGGTTCCCTGGGCCTCTTATTGCCCCATCCCAACCTGTTGTACCCCCAGAAATTAATCCCTCATACTCTTCCAGCCAAAAATTTGAATCTGTGCCCCTATTTTCCTATTTCCAGCAGTAGCAGAACCCTTCTGTTTTCCTTCTTTTTCCTATCCTAATCTTAACCTAATGCAACAAAAATCAAAACCAGAGATGGGGATGGATGGTCCTACTCTAATATTTAACAATAAATCAAAATACTTACTTGCTCCAAGGATTAAAACCTCCTAAATCTCCTAACTATCTCAAGCACCGGTTCGGGGTGCAAACCCTACTTCTATGCTCGATTCGATGCGCGCGGCGCTCAAGGCTCGATTCCGTCGGTCCCGCCAACGAAACCAAAATGGAGAGGAGCTATAGAGCTCTACCCCGAGACCTATAGAGTGCTTATTGGTCAAGTGTTTCAAGCCGAGCAGCCATTGCTACCTCTCACATAGCCGACGCGCAATGCATACCTTACGAGTGTAGTCAGCTTACTTTGATGCTCGATCAAGTTCCCTTCTCTCTCTTGCACTCTGGTAGCTTCACGATCCTTGCGGAAAGCTCAAGCAACCTCAAGCCCTCTCCGTCAAGCTCCATCCTCCATAGCCGGGCGAGAGAAGGGAAGAGAAGAGAGGAAGATAAGATGAAGAGAGAAGATGGGGAGCTTTTTCTCCACAATCCCTCACTCTCACACACTCACTCCCTGACTCCCTCACACTCCCTCAATCCCTCACTCAAGCAAAAGCAAGAAGGCAAGAAATAAGAGAAGAAGAAGAAGAAGAAGCTTTGGCCACACACAAGAATGAGCTTCTCAGTCACTTTTGAACTTTATATACATGCCCTACTATTTGGGCCATCATCCCCACTTTTTTAAAGGCCGGCCATTAGCCTAGGCTCTCTTTTCCTATTTCCCACCGTTCTAACTTATCCTATTCCCAACTAATGCATACAATATGCACAGGAGTGAGCCCAACACTTTTTTACAAGGATTCGGGAGCGCCTTCACATTTAATGGCGCGCTTTTACTCCTTCTAGAGAGGTCGTCATTCAAAATTTTCAAGGTCTGACCTCCATCCGGGGCGCCTTTTCCTTCCTTTGTCATGTGCCCTTTCGGTTATCTCCTTCTTCCATTTTTTTCACTCCTTTGTGGTGATGCGGTAAACACCAATCAATATGTAAGAAGTAAATTTATTTTAATATGATATTCATGTATAAGTATCCGTAGATGATTTATTTGTATTTAAGATGAAATTTTAATGTACATGATTTAGTAAGTTATATATATTTAGCTATTTTATTTAAAGTGGGATTGCTATTGGTGTATTCAAATATAATAATAAAATCTCATAATAAAAATAATATTGATATTAAGATCTTTTGAAAGAAAATGTCAAAAACTTGATGTAAAATCAATGGATTTAGATTTTTTTTGTATGTATTAATTTTTTATATACTATTAATTAGTGATTCTAAAATTATGCATGTGTTTACCAGGGTATTTTCAACAAGGGTTGAAATTTGTAGGTTGTAGTAATGAAGCCAAAGTTGAGACAAAGTATAACACAGTTGACAAGAAGGTTAGACTAGTTGCAAGGCCGCTTCCTTTGGACAGTGGTAAGATGATTAGGAGAGTTGCTATGCAACCTCCTTTGCGATCATCTCGCCATCTAATCTGGAGACATGCGCGTGAAGATATCCAGCAACTCCTCATCGCTCATCCCTCGACTCATCCTGAAAAGGTCACCTGCACAGACAAAAAATGATGCTAGCATGCTCAATTTAAATCATACAAAGCATGGTAATATAAATCCTAAAAAAATGATCTCACTTAAAATGCATATCTTATGTATCCTTATAAGCGATAAGTCAACAAATTGAGTAAGTGGATGCTCCAAGTATAAAGTATCCTATGGTCCCATGTCAATCTCCTGACACAACTCCACATATACTGGAAGGTCGATAGACATGTCACTACAAAATAATGAGTCCACCTCGTTCTTCTTGGACTCTTGTATTTCCATCATTGTTAGCCAATGCTAGCTCCTCTACATGCTCCAAGCTTTTCTTGGCCCCCACCCCTTGCAATATCGACCCCTCTATTATTTACATATTGTCCTCATCTATGCTCGGAACATCGCTTTGATCATATACTCTCGCACTTCGGGGAGCTAAAGGTATAACATACCACCATCGAGGTTCTCGAGGGTTTGGATAGAAGATTACCTGTTCACAAACACGTACAAGAGAGATTAAACTATTGTGACATGTACCATGTCGTAATACAATTAACAAACAAATGAGTTCATGAACCTGTTCACAATGGGCCGGCAACACAAAGGTGTCGCGCAAATCCGTCCATTTTTTTTCGGAATCTATTTCAAGAAATCCAGATGGACCTCGTCGAACTGTGGCTCCACCTCCTTGAAGTATCACTTTGAACCACTACACATCGAAGATAATTCATGCAACTCCCACTAGTACTAATGGCTTAGATCACATTGACTCTCTAGATCAATAGAGAAGTCGGATGATGATGCATTCCATACATTTTCACACTATGTCCTCATAACATCACGACATCCACCCCCTCTGAACCTGCACATCCTCTGGTATGTGCCAAAATCCTAGTTGTCACCGGACTCTCTGAGTCCTCATCCTCTGCAACCATATCCTTTACTTCTTCATCTTCCATATTGTTCTAGTTAGCCCCTGTATCATGGCCACTATTTTCTTCCAATTCTGGCAACTCATAAGCAGTAGATTTTCACCTTTTGAATAATTTGATTCTTTTCCTTGCTACTAGAAGTTTTATGGTTGTCCCATCCAGCTCATTTAATGCATAAGTAGCATTATCAAACATGTGTCTTACCACATAGGGTCCAAACCATCTCTTGGAAACTTTATTCATGGCACTATGCTGGTTATCTAAACTGCTATCATAAACCAATACCCAATCCCCATCTTGTATGGTTCTTGGTCTCAGTCTATGTCTTTTGTCAGACCGTTTCTTGTTCTGTATCCTTGCTGCCCTAAACTTTGTAGTTGCTGCCTCTATGTCTTCTGACTTTCTTTCAAATTGTCTAATGCTTAAGGCCAACAACTCCTCTCGATTCAACTCCTCCTCCCAAGGTAACACACTCCATGTGACAGTCATCTCTTCTATCGGCATGATAGGTTTTTGACCATACATCAATTCTGCAGGCATATATCCTGTAACAGCACTATGAGTTGTTTTGTAAGCCCACAAAGCATAAGGGAGCAATTAGGGCCACTCTTTTATCTTCTCTCCATATGCTTTTGCCAATGCCTTCACAATAGGTGGATGACCTCTTTCACTTTTTCCATTTCCTTCAGGCTTATAGGCTGAAGTGAAAGCAAGCTTTATCCCCAACCGTGCAAATAAATCATGAGCTTCATCTGCATCAAACTCACCCCTATCTGCTGTAATTTTTCCCACACAGCCATATCAACAAAAGATCTCTTCTAAGAGAAAAGTACATACGGCATTTGTCGTCTTAGTACATAGAGCTCTCCCTTCCACTTGATTAGTCAAGTCTTCACGAGCAAGTATAAGATACCTCATTTTCCAAAGACATGTAGGCATTGTGACCAAATCCACGACCCACTTAAAATGAAGAGACAATGGATATGTGGGTTGCAATCCATCCTGATGTCTCACAGTTGAATACATTTGACATGTCATACATGTTTCCACAAAGTGAGCAACATCCTTATACATACCCTGCCACCAATATCTTTCTTTGATCTTTGTAAAAGTACCCCAAACACCTCTATGACCAGCCCACAAACTTTCATGAAATTCTTGCATTACTTTTACTTGTGAAGCTCTGTCACCCAAAACTGGCAATGGCATACCCTATTTCTTTTTAGCATGTTTCCATAAGTATCCATCTTTTAAGAAAAATCCATAGGCTTCCTCTTGATCTTCTTAAACTCCTCATTTGACCATTCATCTCACTTTGTTAATGTACTAAGATATTGACCAATTCTCAGCCATTCTCCTGCATATTTATCTTCCAGAAACACTTCTGCACAAGATGCAAAACATCTAAAGTGTCTTCTCTTTGTTGTCCAAGCTTTTGTTAATGCTATAGCAACACTTTGCATTACTAAATTCACTCTTGCAACATCATTTTCAGCCATAAGAAAGTCATCTTCTTCCTCCTCATCCATCATCCCATCTTCATTCTCATAGCATGCTCGAGATAACATGCTTGCCACTAGGTTATCTCTTCCTGCAATATGCTGAAATTCAGGGTTCAAAGATTTGATGTATGCAATCCACTCGGGGGGTTCACTATATATAAATTCTCTATAGAATATGCATTCATGGCCAATTTATAAATATCCTAATCTGTGAATTTTTCTTGAATAAAACACAACCCTTTTCTATTCAATCTGTAAGTAACCCCTTTATATGACACCCTTCTATATGTAAAAAATGTATAAAAATGGTATTTTAAAAACCCCTTATTTTGAACTCACATTATATATACATATATTCATGAGTGACCCCCCCGAGGCACTCCACTGGAGCATAGCAATATCCGGGGTAGCACAACTAGTAATCATACCCAATACCGGCAAACAATCAGTCTCAATGACTACATGAGCACCCATAAAATACTCCTTATCACATTTAAGGGCTGTCACAATTCCCCATAATTCTGTTTTTACTTGTGGATATCTTCTCTGTCATTCACCCAATACTTTTGCACCAAAGCGTATTGCATACATTTCCCCTTCCTCATCATCTTGCCCAATTTCCCATTGGGTTGTATCAACAGTAATAATGATAGGCTTCCCATGTGAATAGTCAGCCTTTCTCAACATAGGAGCAGATTTTAAGAGTTGCTTCAATTTCTTCATTGCTTTTTGATGATTCCTTTCCCAATGAAATTTTTGACCTTTCCGTAGAAGCTGATAAAGAACATCAGCTACATGTGCAAAGTGAGGAATCCATATCAAACATGCACTCGGGAATCTGTGCACCTTTGATACATTCGTGCATACATCTTGCATTCTATCAATCCCATCTATTTTTACTAGTGATGGCCTTCGCCCATAAGGCCCACACATATGCCCAACAATCAAAACCTCCTTAACTACAAAGACAGACGTTTGTCCAGGAAGAGTTAAATGCACCTTTTCTATACGTGTCAAAGTCCTCTCACAATCCAGAATATGATCTGCAACAAACTATCTACATCCATGAGCATCCATCTCTTCATTCTTTTCATCCACTGCACACCCTTTGATTGCAACATCATCCAAGAAGGGCATAGTCAATTGTGGTATAAAATCCCTGAGTACCCTATTCATAGCATTTGTCATGTGTGCCACTGAGTTTGTTGCACCCTGTGGGAGAGTACACATCCGTACTAACCCCAAAGGACTCTTCATGGTTGTGATATCCCTACTTTCAATTGGAAGCTGAAACTGATTATACCCCGAGTAAAGATCACCCAAAGAATAGATCGCTCTGCCTGCAAAAGCCTCTGCAAATTCACCAACCACAGGACCTGCACCCACATTTCTTATGGTCACTTTATTGACCGGTTGCATGTCTTGAATAAATCTCAAAGCCCCATTCTTTTTGGGCACAGTAAACCAACGATTTGAGTATGGGGCTGAAGAAGGCTCCAAGATCTTCATGTGAATCTTTTCATTTAGCAAATCCATCAACTTTGGAAAGTAAGCTTTAGGCACTGGAATAGGACTCAAGTTCCATGGTACATGTGGCACAATAAATATGACCATAGGAGAGACAACATTTGGATCCACACAACCTATTTCACTTGGTTGAAATGCAAATGCCTTCCCATGTCTAGCCAACATCTGCATAAAATAGTTTCTCTCGATAGGCAAAAGAAACCCTTTTGCACCAACTGTCAATTCCTGTAATGTTTCAGATGTAAAGTGATGACTTATATCTTTAGGATCCCGTAAGCTTGGCTGCCTTGACACTTTTTCATACATACCCTCACTCTCTAGTAGAAGTGGCAAAGAAATTGGTTTCACCTTTTTGTCAATTGTCTTATACTTTGTCTCCACAAGTGCTTCAGCCCATTGTAATACTTTCTGCTAAGCAAACAATGCTATAACATCATATATATCAAAAGAACATACTGACAACACTCTATTTTTAGCCTCATTTTTTGCATGTACAGTTGTTGAAATTTCAGCCATAGTGTCAGTTATATTCAGGCCACAAAAGATGCCTGAAATGGCATCATTTTCAGCTAATATCCCCAATGATTTTAGTTTCTTAATAGCCTATTTCATAGATATGCATTCAGCCCTACACATAGATTCCATAGGCTTAAACCAACATGAACTGTTTGTTATAAACTGAGAATTACCAATAGTAAATACATGCTTCATTTCATCAAGAGGTGAGTACACCCTCCGATCAACACTACTGTAGCCCCACATTACAGCAGTGCTTAATGAAAAATCCAGGTCTTTGAATTCCCTTGCATTTGGAACCAAAGGGGACTCTCGAAGCGTATCACGATTTCTAGGATGATCAACACAAACAATAAGAAATTGAACTGCTTTCCTCCCATCTTTGCTTCTGACTCTTGCATAAGCAAAACCATCATCAAGCACCTTTGTTTCCATATGCACACCTGTAATATAGGGATGTCCCAAAATCACTGCATATGAGGAATTATCTTGTACAAAGAAGTCTTGCTCTTCCTGTACATCACCAATTGTCACTTCTACATTAGGACATGTAGCATAGAGCTCCTCTGAAGAATTATTTGCAGCCCTCATACGCCAACCATGACCAGTGTCCACAGGCCATGCACCATTTTCATAGAATCCCCGCTCAATAACATTTATCTCGGACCCATGGTCAAGTAAAGCAACACAAGGAGTTTCACGCTCCCCGATTTTCACTACCATTTTAGTGGTAGCTCTAGCCTAATGATTTCTTGTCTAGTGACTTCGAGGAATAAGTCCTAGAGTCTCTTCTCCATATTGTTGCATTTTCCTTACTCCGCCATGCATATTGCTATAAGGCAATGCATTTTAAGCCACTTTCTTCTCTTTTCCACTTGCTGTCCATTAATTAGTAGCATCCTGCATAGACAATCCTGTACTTACTTCATGCTCATATTGAGCCCGAATACCCAACAAACCAGTTTTCTCTTCAAATTGTAGCAATCCACTAGTGGTATCACCAAGAAACTGATGCTTCCTTTTAATTATGTCAATGATCTCATCATGAAATTCTCTCTTGGCAATGCCAAGAACCTCTCCCAAGGTAAATTCCACCCAACTATTTAAGATCCGTTCTTCAAGAACCTTCTTAAGATCTGTGGCTGTCTCAATGTCAGATTGCAGCTTATATCCTGGATGTTTGCCCTTCTTTTTGCCCTCTTGTTTGTTATCCTGTTTTTTCTTCTAACTGACCTCTTCCATATCATGCTCAGGAGGTGGCTAATTTACAGCCTTAGGCTGATCTACAGCCTTAGGCTGATCCATACTTCTTTTTGTCATTCTTTTAGATATCCCTGCAATATCTTCATCTATTTTTCATTTTTCTTCCACAAGTACATCCGTGTTTTGTACCTTTGCTAAATATGCATACACTGAATATGCATCTACCAGTGATTCCCAACCAGTTATGCCACGAATGTCTTGCCCTGCATGAGACATTTCACTATCAGTGACCTTTCTCTTTTCAGCTGCATGTAAAGCATGTGTCCATATTTCAGCCTTTGGACCAACCATCACTTGGCCATGCATCCCATTCCAAAATTCAAAGCAAGAGGAAATTCCGTTTCTTGTGCATGGATCTTGCCATCTTTCCAAAATATAAGATGTTGTGCCAAGGCCTCCTGATAGGCAGCACAATCCTTTCTCTCGTGCTGCAAACTGTCACACCACATACATCTTTTTCTAGGCTTAGGGGCTGCTGCCCATCCCGTTTCCTCTTGTCCTTTTTCATCCAATTTTGCAACCTTCAATTGAAGATCCTACATCCCTTTGACCAATTCATCTAAGACATCTTCCCTAATAGAGGGAGCAATAGCAAGTACAACCATAGGATTAGCCATAGAAGCGGGTGGCTTACTGGATACTTCAACTGTCTTACCCATAACAGTGGGCAAGCTAGAGACATGAAATCTTTCTCTTCTTCTATGTTTCTTCACAAGCGCAGTAACAACTTCCTTGACATGTCATCACTCTGTTTTCAAACCTGTCTCTGTAGTCTGATCCTCCAGTAAATCATCAAGCTTCTCTTGAAGCTCAGGATCAGCTGCCTGTAGAAAGATTTCAATTTTTTGGCTTGCAAGAGCTTGTTGTTCTGCAAGATCCAACTACTCAAATCTACTTTCAAATTCTCTTAACAATTATGTAGCCACAAGACCCTTATTGGGTTGTATCACCCACTCCTAAAAAGTCTTGCGTGTATCAAACTAGTGTCCTCAATGTAAAATTCTTCCCTGAGTGTCTTCTTGAAGGCTACCCAGTCAGCATCCTACAAATATAATTCAGTAATCCGTGCTTTAGTTCATGAATAGTAACACATACAAAATACCGGCTCCATGCAGATTGAGCCACTCCAAAGAATTCCATCTTCTGAGCATAGGTATGTACATATGCAGATACATTCCTGCCATTGAATAACTTCACCTCACGCTCAACTGCTTGTAAAGCATTCATCACAACACTTTCTGTTTGAGTTGAAGCTTGCATCACCTATTGTTGTTGTTGTACTTGCATAAGCATATTCATATTTTGCACCAATTGTTGCAAAACATCACTGGAGATTGGATTTGAAGGTTCTCCCATCTTATCTTTCCTTCTTCTGTGATGACCTTTCACGTCAGGTTCACCAATGTCGAAGGGGTTTTTGTCAAAAGGTCGAATCCACCGGGGATCAGAAGTAGAAGGAAGTAGAGATAGGAGATGGAAGAGAAGATAGAGAATACCCAAGTGGTAAACACGACAAAAACAAATCACAATGAATTGAAACAATATGTATTAAAAGAACCTGGAATCTTTGCTCTACTCAGAAGCAATCTCCAGGCATTAGTTCTCCTAGAGCTCCTTCGTAGACTAAAAACGTGGATCAGAAAAATCAGCTCTTTCTATGCTGCCTGGAATCCAAATCTGATGGCTCCATTGGCTCCGAAAGGGGGGCAAAACCCCAGGATGCTTGATCACGAATCTCCTAGATCACTCCTTCTTCTTTCAATTCAATCTATAGTTTTCAGTCTGTTTATAGCGATCGCGACGTGCGCGCTTTCGTCAATCTGTCCTTTTTGTGAAAATTCCCTAACTGGTTGAAAAAGCAACTAGCTTTTTACATGCCATCCTAATCTAGAAGCTTTTTCTAACTTTTTTGGATTTTTTCAATAAATAATATAAAAAATAAACTAAAATTATCCAAGAAACTAGTATTTTTGGATAATTCATGCAACTCGCACTAGTACTAATGGCTCAGATCACATTGACTCTCTAGATCAATAGAGAAGTCAAATGATGATGCATTCCATACATTTTTCCATTATGTCCTCATAACATCACAAGAACGTGCTTCGGTCGATCTATGTACTTCAGTTGATCCATGTGCATCAGCTGATCTGTGTGTATGCATAGTGCGTGGAGTACCTATTAGTAGAGGTGTACCAAGGTTTGGTGTGTCAAGGTTTAGTGTTTGTGCGGAAATGCTAAGCAAAGATGCGATAGGTGTCCCAGACATGACACTAAAAACCTTCTCTGCAATGGGAGGGCGACCAAGATAACTGGTCATCTCCCCCATGAATTGCTCCTTGTTCGGAAAACCTCCAAAAAAACTACTAACACCTCTAGAAAACTCCACTAACGTGTTGTTCATGCGTTCCAACTTAGGATCAGTACTGGAAGATTTAGGATTCCACATCTACACAAGAAAAAATCAATTACTAGCTTGTGCAGATAAAACATTTTACACGCTGCGTCTATACCCACGTCTGCTAGCATGTCTATATACACGTCTAAAAACGCGCCTAGACTATCATCTAGACGCACCTACAGACGTGCAAAATTGGACCATATTTTCCAAACTGTTATAAAAAACGCGCAAACTACTTCCATAGATGACAGTCTGAAGTATGTAAAGAGAGAGAGAGAGAGAGAGAGAGAGAGAGAGAGAGAGAGAGAGAGAAACAGACAAAGAGAAAGCAAAGAAGATTGAGAGAGAGAGGAATAACTTATCTTCTTTGCTTGTTTCGATGGGTGGCGGCTAGGTTGCAAGCTTCTTGTCCTCCTTCTGCCTTCCCTTGGTAGGTTGCTTGATTCTTCTTCTCTTCCTTGCTGTTTGGCTCTTGTTCTTTACTCTTTGGCTTTTCCTTCCTCCTATCCTCTTTTTACTCTTATTTACTTTCCTCATCGTCTTGATGAAGTGATAGATAGACATGATTAGTGATGTCGATCTCGAACTGTAGAAAACGCACCAAAAACGCAGAAAAGCATTGGTTTGAAAAGAAAGCCACAACTTTAAAATATATATATATATTCACGTAGTGCGTCTGTAAGCGCGTCTGATTGCGCGTCTATATGCACTGATAAAACATATTACATGCGCTGATAGATACGCAATTACAATTAAACTTATTAAATGCTAGCTTATAGTTGTTTTTGGATCAACAAGACTTTCCTAGTGTTTCAGTATCAAATTTTTTGTATGCAAGTATCAAATTATTTAGGGTATATGACATATATACCAAATGAAATCATATATGTCCTTATGATTTAGATGTAATTATGTCATCATCTTCTACTAATATGGGACATGCTGAGTCAACAAATAGTACATCCTCTAGTGAGGACAAGACATTGTGTCTTCACAATCTAGATACTTGGCTACGACGAAAAATCAAATGTACGTGTAATCGTTGTCGAGGATGTTTTTTTCGAGCACGTCAAATCACAATGTCACATCTCAGCACGTACATAGAGTGGGACAAAAAAAAAAACCCAATAATTTGTACTACTTTATTTGCACAAATATTATTGGTCTATGTTGCCTCTTCACCATTAAACAAAAACTCATTTTTTTAATTGAGAGAGATGCGATACCACATCCTCAAATGGTCCCTCCAAGGCGTCGAGAGGCTGCGAAGTGTCGATGCGAGGAGGCAAAGTCCTTAAGGAGAGTAGAGGCTGATGACGACGATAGCATCCCTCTTCAAATGCCCCATCAAGTTTTGGAGGAAGAGATTTTGGACAACATGGTGCATGATTTATTTTCCCATGAGATTCGGGGGGAGGGCGCCACTAGAGATACAGATGACCCGCTACACATAGCGTCAAAAACTCCATTGTCCGAAGGTTGCACATACTCCGTTCTATGTGCATCTCTTGAGATACTAAACTTACAAACCATTTATGGATTGAGTAATGCTAGCTTGAATGCATTATTGAAGTATGCATAATTTTATATTAATTCATAAATGCTTCTAGATAATATTCGTGGTTTGTTAATTCTGTTTGTACAATATATGTAGGTTATTGTCACAAATTCTTCCAAATGGAAATAAATTACAAACTAAAAGGGAGCAAGCAAAGCGTTTCTTGACATCTCTTGGAGGTTTCGATACGTTAAAATCCATCCATGTGTCAATGATTGCATCTTGTTTCATGGGGATCATGCATGTGTACGACAGTGTCCTATTTGTGGTGAACCAAGATACAACCAGGAGATGAAATCAATGGATGTGCCTTGTAAGGTTTTGTGACATTTTTCTATTATTCCATGTATTGAACTTATAGTTAAGTGTGAATCTATTGCCAGACTCATGTCATGGCATGCTAGTTACCATTGAAGTGATGGAAAGTGGAGAATTCCTTCAGACACACTAGCTTAGCAACACATAGACAATTTGTGGCCTACTTTCAAAGAAGAGCCCGAAAATTTGAGATTTGGTCAAGGATTAGATGGAATAAATCCATTTGGCATCAAAAGCACCTCATATAGTGTATGGCTAGTGGTATTGGTGAACTATAATATCCCTTCGTCCATGGCAATAAAAAAAAGACATGTAATGTTGTCCCTTTTGATTCCTGGAAAACACAAAGTAAAAAACATGGACATTTACTTAAAGCCTTTGATTGAGGAGCTAGAAATGCTATGGAGAGGTATTGAGGTGCAAAATGTGAGTGCATCATTGTTCTCTAGAGATTTCACTTTAAAGGGCATGTTGTTGTGGACCATACATGACTTTCCAGACTATGGAGAGTGTTCAGGTAGTTGCATACTCTATTTTATTCATTCTTACCCTTAATCAAATATATGTCATCATTAACCCACTTGTTTTTACATGTTTAACTACATCAGGATATCATGCATGTCCAATTTTCGGTCCCTCTCTAGTTTCTTCTAGACCGACACGCTTGAAAAAGGTTATCTATGATAATCATCATCATTTTCTCCCTATTGACCACCCCAAATATGCATCCCCCACTAATGGAAGAACTCCACAATCTCTGACCATTCAAGATTGGAAGGACACTTGGATACATACCAATGATCATTCTCCACTCGGCATGAGTCAGTAACTAGTTTACTTCTTTTGTTTGTCTTTAAAGTACACTCCATTATGAGAACGAGAAATAATATATTGTTTGTGCCTTAGATTCTGTATATTTTTTTGTCTCCCATATTGGAATGAACTCAAGATCAATCACCTCTTGGACCCAATGCATATATTCAAGAATATTGCCTCTACATTATGGGATCACTAAATCGGGGCTCATGATTCTGTCAATGTAAGGGAGGATTTACATAGCATTGGACGTATGAGACAAGGTTGGCCACCCATCCGACCCAGCGGAAAGATCGAGTTACCGCGTGAACCTTGGATGTTGTCGAAGACCGAAGAAAAGATGGTGAAGCAGTAGATATGTAGCTTTCGAACTCCCACAGGATATATGGGATGCCTCAAGGGAACCTTCATAAAGAAAAAGAAAAGAGGTGTGGAGAAACTATCCGGTTTGAAGTCTCACGATTGGCACAAAATGATTCAGGTAAGGATTTTTATAACCATAAATATATTAATTAATGGAGTAACTATGTAGACTAATTAACAATGTATGAATATTTACATACACTTCATCCTTCCTACTAGCATATCCTATTGTGTTTCGAAAGATGTGCATGATATCATTTACAAGATGGGTGAGCTTGCGAGGTATGTATACATTATAGTTATTTTTTAATTTACATATTACGTACATCACGTAGTAAACCCGCTTGAATTTTTGGACAAAACTAATCATCGTTCTCAATTGCATATTGGTAGATTTGTGATTTTGAAGGAAATCGATCCAAATACGTTGCAAGAGGCTCGAGTATTGTCCATTGAGGTGGTTTATTTGGTGGAAGAAACTTTTCCTTGCTCCATTTTGACTACTCAAGTACACTTACTCGTACATCTGATTGATAAGATCACAATTTGTGGGGTAGTTCATGCAAGTGGATGTTTTTTCTAGAGCGCTTTATGAAAACCCTAAAAGATTTTGTAAGGCAAAATGCACGGCCTGAGGGAAGCATGACTAAGGGTTGGTTAGTGCAATCATCCCTTGTACAAATATCTGAATATCTTACAAAACTGGACCCCTCTTTACCACGACTATGGAAAGATGATGAAGATTTGAGGATGACCTCTATAATACCTCAAGGAAAAGGAAGGAGCAAAGTGTTAATGAAAGAGGAACTTCGTAAGTTAAATGTATTTTGTGTGCTTAATAGTGAAGTAATGAGCAAATGGGTGACACTATATAAAGAAGCAAGGGCAAGAAGAGTAAGTGAAAGGAAAGCATTTTGTGCTAGGCATGGACGTAATGTCTCATATCCAGAACATTTAAGTGCACTTCCATGTCATATTGATATAGATTGGCTACATGAAGAAATGGAGAAGATGGAAAAAAAGGAGACGATGGATATATCGCAAGAAGAGTGGGAATATACACGAGGTTGCTTATCAAAGGTGAGACATACTTATAATTAAATTATCTTTAGTTATATATGATATAATAATTTCACATGTTTCATCTTTAACTAAATCATTAATATGATCACAACAATGTACTACTAGTGCACATTATTCGATGCTATTTGGTGTGAAGGCAAACATTTTCGTACTCGACGTATAGATGATAAGAGAAATACCCAGGATTGTGGTACCCTTGTAAACTTATAGGATACCAATGGCACCATGAAAGGTTATTGTGGCTTGATCCAAGATATTTTGAAGCTTGACTTTAGGCGATTTTTAATATATATACTAGATGTGAAGTGCTTTAAAGAAGTAGTAACAACGGGTGAGCATTGCACAATTAGACGTCATCCAAGTGGTTTTGTAGTGATTGACTTTACAAAATTTCACCAAGGCAAGAATGACACATTCGTACTACCTCAACAATGTAAGCAGGTATATTAGAAGCTATTTATTTTCATATATATTACTTCTTGATACATCCTCAAAATACAATAAATATCTAAGTTTCTTACTTTTTGTTTTTTAAATGAATGTTGTATATCACCCAATGGTAAACAATAACCGATGGTGGCACGTCATCCCCATATCTAATCATTCAAAACCAATATATGGCAATGCTACCAACATAGAGATAGTTGATGAAAATCCAACAATCAATGATGATGCACATGATGATGCCATGATCGATGATATACATGATGTAGTGCAAGATGATCCCTGAGAGGATGTTCAAGGAAGCGTAGAAGAGGATAACAATATGGTTGTAGATGATGATGAAGAAATTGAGCATAGCAATACATCTGACAGTGGGATAGACTTATTTGTTTCATTGCCTATTAGTAACATAGAACTAGAGGTAGATATTCTAGCAAGGGCCGATCTCATTGAAGATGAGATTGATCATTCATTGTAGCATATAATTATCTTTGAATGATTGGATGTATATTTGTAATACTCAGAAAGAAGTAAAGTTGGTAATGTATTCCAAAAAATACTAGTTGCTAAGATGTTTGGTCATATTTATGGACTTTATGAGAAATGAAAAATATGTGCGTTTATTTTTGCATCTATAAGCACGTTTAAAAATGCAGGTATATAGACGCTTTATTCGCGTCTATATACTAGCACCAATAGATACGGTGATAAACGCGCCCACTATTTCGCGTGTACAATGCGCATCTATAGGTCCTTTCTCTTGTAGTGAGTAGGAGAAGTCGAGGTAGGAGAAGACATCATGAGAGGTGTTTGCATATCGTTCTGCAAGCGAGCCTTCCATCTTTGCCTCTTCATCAATGTGGAAACTGCATCAACAGTATCTTGCCAATCCATCTTCAATCCCATAGGTTACATAAGGTCTTCAAAAATTTCTCCTAACTCGTCTTGAAGTGCAAGATCAACCGCTTGCAAGAATAACTCCACTTTCTTCGAGTTTTGGTCTCTTTGCTCAAGTGCATATGATTGGTTGTAACATTCTTCAAACTCACGCAATAACTCAGAAGCAAAAAGTCCTTTGTTGGGCTAATAGACCCATTCTTTGAATGTCTTCCGTGTAGCAATACCATAATCCTTGAAAAAATATTTATCTTTGAGCGCCTTCTTGAAGACATTCCAGTTTGAGGCTTGCACAAATATATCAATCACTCTGATCTACAAAGCAGGCGTAACAAGCCATAAGAAATAGTTGCTTTAATTGGAAGAAACTCCAAAGAAGTGCATCTAGCTTTCAAAAGCTTTAAGATAGGATGAAACATTCCGACCATCGAATAATTTGCGCTCACTTACCACAGCCTAAATCACCTTGGTTGCACCATGCATATGCTCTTGTTCTTGATGTAGCATTTGTTGTTGATTCAATTATTGCTAATGTAATTGCTATTGCTGCTACCTAGATAACTACATCTGCAAATTCTCCATCATGATGGCTAAAGAAAGAGTTTGCAATAAATTCTTCATCTCATCAATCGAAAATGAAGAAGCACTCGATGATGAAGTGGGTGGATTATTTGAAGAGTCTCCCGTCTTGATAATTCAAAAGCAACACTTTCACATCAGGTTCACCAAGTGTCGTAGGGGACTCGCACGGGAGGTTCATGGAAGTCACACACCACAAGGACGCTTAGCAAGATGGAAACAAAATATGATGAAGAGTACTCTTCTTCAGATTAATACTTGGAACAAAAAAATGCATAGGTTTCATATTTGAACTATTGCATAAATTGGTATTTAAAATAGAATTGGGAATACAAGAAATACATCATAACATAGGTTCTTTGATTGAAGTATGCAAAGGATAGATTAGAAGAAGTTCACTGAATCAAGAATTCTTCAAGTTTTGGTCACAAGAGAGCATATTTTACTCGAAAAGTGTTTTGGCAAAGTAGATATGAATCTCCCAAGTTTGAAGGTTCATAGAGGGGAGAAAACCACTATGCTTCTATATCAAAACATGATAAGGAGGGTGTTGAGCAAGAAGTCAAACCACGTGGAGACAAGTTTACAGAAGAATCGTGATTATTTAATGTAGCCAAAACCCTTCAACAACACAAAAGCTTGTTGGTCAGGATGTTTTCTACATGAGATAGCAGTAGACCTCCTTCAAGTTCATGACCTATTGGCTATGGAAGAAAGCTACGGCTTCACTCCCTTCCATGTTTCACTACAAGATATAGGCCTTATACCGATGTTTAAAGAGATAAAAATACAAACAACAAAATTTGCCCCCATCGTCGCAAAAAGCGTCGTTATTAACTATGCCATAGAAACATCGGTATTGGCATCGCTATCAGCGTCGCATTTGCAACACTGATAGCGACACCAATAGTGACGATAATAGCGATGGTTTGCGACGCGCATAGCGATGCCAATAGTGATGCGAGCAGTAAAATTTGAGATGCTAATAGCGATGGTAAACAGGGATAAAAAAATTTTTGTGGTAGCACTGTCTACTTTATAAGAGCCATACAAAATAGTTTCTGCACTACTGTGTACAAAGCACTTGCAAACAAAAAGAATGTATACTAAAATCATAAAACTGATACATAAAATAAATACATGATCGCATAAAAAGCGATTGGTACAGTCATGACAAGATATCACTAATACATAGAACATGTCTACATGGATCAGGCGACTAAAAAATAAAGGTATGTGAGCTCCAAGGATCCAAGGGCGAGCTACAAATCCTCGTCCCTCGAAAGCTCGTCTCGCCGCAAACAAGCATCGAACGGACTCTACAGAAAAAGAAACAACACATCAGTCCACTATACAATAATGCATTCAAATATCTCATGGTAACTACAAACAAGAAAAATGAGTGACTTACAGGGCCGCCACATCTATACAATCAGTCGATCAATGCAGTGAGACCGTGCCTCTCTGCATATTGAGTCTCAAGGCCAGACGGATCGCGATTTGTAATGGAGTATTGCAAAGAAAACAAAATACTAATTGTTAGAAATATGATTGTTAGTACAAAGAATATTTCAAAAAAACAAACAAGCAAAACAAAAGAAAAACTTACAAAGTCCAAATATGTCTTGTGGCCGCCACTCCCAAGATGATGGACCACTCTAGCCTCGAGTCGTGCCCTCACCGCCTCGCGTTGTTGACTCCAACGTCTTGGAGAATCTCTAGCCTCCTCCCTCAATCGGCGCCAGTCGTCTGCATCTAAGCACTCGGGCTTTGCAGCCCCACTCTTGATTGCCTTGCATACGTCGGATCGTCTATGTGACATGTATGCACGCATGCAATCCATCATCTAGCCCGTAGAGAATCTATCTACAGCGGCTGGCACTGGAAACTCCTCGTGCAAGGATGCTACTATATAGTCCTTGCTCCCCTTCGGTATGTTCTTCCAATGATCCAAGACGTTGTGCGGAAAAATTTGTTGGCACAACTCTCTCATGCGAGCCATCACCCTCCTCCCCTCATCATTCATGATGATGGCTCTTGATCGACTATCGACTAGATATCCATAACCCCTAGGAGTCTGCCTAAGATGGGTCCTCTCCCATCTGTGTCCACGCTCCTGGGCATATCCAGGAGACCCCTCTGCATCCGGTGTACCAACTGGGGTAATCTCTCTCGGAGTGGCACCCAAAGGGGTGCCACCTGCTGCTGATGGCTGCGCAAAATCCAGAGTAACTGGAGAAAACGTCCCCACAGGTGTAATAAATCCTGGAGGTGACGCAGCTCCAGCTGAACGACGAGACGAAGACACCACATCCGTGTGTCCAGAGCAGCATCCCCCTGATCCCGATGCACTCCCTCCCTGTGGCCCAAGTCGTGAGCGTCGAGATCGTCTACTCGAAGCCAAAGCATTCGATCGCACTGAAGTACATCTAGTAGAGCGCCTTGATAAAGAATGAGACAACTCCTGGTCTGCCATATCTCTGAATCTGGCGAGCTAGTCTGGAGACATGCGTGCGAAGATGTCTTGTAACTTCTCATCGCTCATCCCTCGACTCATCCTGAAAATGTCACCTGCACAGATAAAAAATGATGTTAGAATAATCATTTTAAATCATACAAAGAATAGTAATATAAATTATTTTTTAAAAATATAACTTAAAATGCATATCTTATGTACTTTTATAAGAGCTTGGTCAAGGAATTGAGTAATTGGATGCTCCAAGTATTAAGTATCCTATGGTCCCATGTTAATCTCTTGACACAACTCCACATACACTGGAAGGTCGATAGACATGTCACCATAAAAGAATGAGTCCACCTCATTCTCAAAGAATTCTTGGACTCCTGTATTTCCATCATTGTTAGCCAATGCTGGCTCCAAGCTTTTGGCGGCCTCCACCCCTTGCAATATCGACCCCTCTATTTGCATATTATCTTCATCTATGCTTGGAACATCGCTTTGATCATATACTCTCGCACTTCGAGGAGTTGAAGGTATAACATACCACCATCGAGGTTGTCGGGGGTTTGGATAGAAGATTACATGTTCACAAACACGTACAAGAGAGTTCAAACCATTGTGACATAAACCATGTCGTAATACAATTAGCAAGCAAATGACTCCATGCACTTGTTCACAATGGGCTGGCAACACAAAGGTGTCAAGCAAATCCGTCCGTTTTTTTTCGGAATCTATTTTGAGAAATCCAAATGGACCTCGTCGAACTGTTACTCTAGCTCCTCTAAGTACCACTTTTACCATTGCATATCTAATAGTGGCCATTGTGAAATATGCACTAGCACCTCAGACACCAACCAACCTTCGGCCATGCTAACTTTTGGCCAAGCTCGTTGTTGCACAAAGCCTTTCAGGGCCATGTTACCTTCGGCCATTCGTAGTACAAACTTGACATATCTTATGCCAATCATGGAATTATAGCCCTGATAATTGGTTGTCTTTAGAAAATGCAAACCTGAGAGAATGCATCATACCCATCGGAGTGCGGATAGACTTGATTACTTGCTTCACAATGCGCTCTTCTTTAGTGGGCAAAACCCAAGGAGCGTGAGGAAGCTGCACGCAACCATCAGCACTCGACTGCAGCCAAAGCACCTCCATCTTACCTACCTCCTTCAAATCCATTCGTGCCCCTATAGTGTCTCTCTTTCCTGTGATGTGGTCCCATAGCAAGCTGCCCACATTCTTGAAAATATGCATGGGATTCAACAAGTGGTTGACCTATAAGTGGGTCCAATATGGCAACTCGTAGAAAACTGAGAACCGTCGCATTCCATTTGGATGTGATTCTGCATGGACCATTTTCAGCTCGTACCAGCTTGCAGGGTTCATACGTGTTGGAGGTCGTCCAAGGAAACCTTCCCTGAGTTCATGATCCTCCGGCAAGAAAGCAGCGTGTCTTTGATATACCATCTTCTTCATGGTTCATAACCTTCGGGAGTCTAACTATGGCCCGCACAATGGACATGCATGATAACCTGAGGTAACCAGACCTGTTCCAATACCACGACCTAGTGAATACTTGATTGAATGAGATAAAATATAGATATTACCAGTGAGAACAGAGGCCTGCTCACCTGAGCACTC